>NC_063217.1:13393108-13701398 GCF_020740725.1 Corvus hawaiiensis
AATGTTGGGGTGATATTTAGGCCTTAGTGAAGTAAAAGAGGTCACTTATTCCTGCTCCCTTGGAATTAGGATTTCAGCCCTTCATATTAACCAGTAGCATACACCATTGAAAACATGATATTCTTAAATAAAAAGCTCCAGCCTTTCATTTTAACCCAGTGACTCATTCCATCTTGTCACAGCACAGGCAGCCAGACACAAGTGAAACACCTATTATTTGGCTTTCCGCTGTTTCCTTTCCCTCCCTCAAGGATCTTTGCTGAGTTTTACCCCAGCAAGAAAATCTGGGTGGACAATGGAAGTGTTTATGTGGAGACTCTAGAATTGTCCTCTTTTCTCAAGATATCTGTTGTTAAAGCTTTAGCAGCTGAAAAATTCTTTATTCTTCCTTCAGGGGACAATAGGAGATTAAATGCTGTCACAAAAGATGGATACATTGTTTCAGGAGCAAGACTCTCAGCTTCTTGGCAGGATTTAATGTCTTCTTGATGCTCATGTTAGCAGCTGGCTTTTCAGTTTTGGAAAGCTGAGGTATCTGATCTGTTTGATAAACAACTCAAGAATGAGCAATCTCAAGAATGAGATGGGATAGAGGCAGGTATTGTTCAAGTCCACACTCCCCCACTTTGTGAAGTGCGGCAAATCACACCCCTAAAATCCTCCACAGAGATGCAAGGTAACCATCTGAGAGAAGCTGTTTCCTTACCCAGAGGAAGCACAGACTGATTCACAGCCTTACTGCTGAGAAAAGCTTTCCAGAAGCATTTACGGAGTATGTTCCCCCCAGGAATGTGAGTCCACTCTGAGACCTTAAAGCAAGAATGCTTTAACTTCAGATGTGAAGCCTTGCCTCATTTTACAATGTGTACTAATTTAACTCCTTGTCAGGCTGTGGGGAATAAGGTGACAGCACAAATGCTGGGCAATTAAAATATAAGTGTATATGAGGTGAATATGACTAGTGGCTGGTTACTTGCTGGTACCAGGTGGAGCACATCATTTCACTCATGGTTCATTGACAGCAGCGCTGTAGGTGCTGACACAGCCGCATGTTAATACCTCACCTCCTATGTTTCCCATCATTTCAGGAGCTGAGCACCACAGACTTGTAAATTCTCCCCTTTCACAAGCAAGTATTTCCACTTGCAGTGTATTTTGTTGTGGGAAAGGATTTATAGGCCAGCACTTAGAACCATCTGGTCAGTGTTTAACAGGAAGCTGAAGCATATATTATTCATTCAGAGGCTGCTCTCCTGGCTAGCAGCTAGCTGCCAGGCTCCCTAGGTAATTTTCCCCTCCCTATCATATGCTTTAGAGACTGATGCAGTAAGTTAAACATTGAAAAAGCAGTATCTCAGGTAAGTCATCTGTCTCATCTACAAATCTGTCCTACAGACATGATCTTTACCTTCCTCACCCCAGGGTTAGATACTGGGGTGTCAGATGCTGGTGTGCACAGCTCCTCCTGCATCCATGCCAGAGCAGGCAGAAATACCCTCCAGACATGTCCTCAATCTGTTTCAGACAAGTGAGAGGTTTCAAAACAATCTCAGCTGATTTTGTGGGGCTGCTGCACTCTTGCTTTCTGCTTGGACACACCCACCCACCCCGTGTTGAGTTGATTTTCACACAACTCCTTTACTGCACTGTCTCACCCCACAACTGCCTCAGGGTTAGGAGGCAGAATCACACAGCTGTGGAGGGAGGAGAGTCCAACTTAGACTGGGATGAGCTGCTGGGGAATCATGATGTTGCCTCTGCAACAAGCTGCCTCAACCCAGGAAATGTGGAACTGCACTTAGGAGGAAGCAGGAAGCCTCAGTGAAAGGTAGATTAGATTGGGACTTGACAGAGGTTGAGCGAATGGGGATGCATGGCCTGCGTGCAGTCAGGGCAATTGTGTCCACTCTGGCAGAGCACTCTCGGGCTGTTTGCCAAAGCTGGTGCAGACATACCCATAGTGTAGGTTCCTTTTACAGCACACCTTGTGCTCTTCAAGCACTTTCATGTCTCAGTTTTATGTGTCCAAACTACACCCACTCAGCAGGTCAGTCTGACCAAGAAGCCATTGTCATGCCTCCATCCTGCCCAGACACATCCTGAGGGTACAGCACCCCTGAGATAAACAAGACCTAAAGACAGACCCTATCAGGGTTGTATGGAGAAATCCATGAGAAGATATAAGTAACAGACCACTCATCTTCATCCTGCCTCTACAGGAATAGAAGGCATTTTCCAAAAGGGTTGCTCTCTCTGGTACAACAAACAAACAAACTTCATAGTTCGGCTTTTCAGAACTTTTTCTTGAGCCTAAGACTTAAAAGCCTTAGATAATAACTGGAAAAATCCCTTAAGGAACAAATGAATCAATCTTTTTGTGACAAATTTTGAAGTAATTCTGCATTCAGAACCCCATTTCTTTTTCTTTGAAATGATCTGAATGCCTGGAAAATAGCATCTGTAATTAAGGTCACTGAGTCATTAACTGCTCAACATTGTAGGTGTCTGACATCTCTTGTTCAGGAAGAATTCTTAGTCTTGGCCTTCTCATCCCTTAGTGGGGTTTGGTTTTGTTTTGAGAGTGGCTTTTTCCATGAAAGAGAATTTCCAGAGGGTAGCTAAATTAACCAGGCCAGGAAGGTATGAATTTAGATACTTCTGCAGTTCTGCAACCCCCCCCGCCCAGAGGCTGAAGATGTGGATGGGATCATATCTGCATGAAGCCCACCTAAATTCCTGGTAGCTATGACTGTATTTTCCCCCAAGGATGTACTCCCTTCCATATCACTTGAACTGTTATGAACTCACTACTGAAAGTTAGTAAACGGTCAAGAAAATTTCTGCTTTGTCTGTCCATGTTTTTCACTTCCTTTCTCCTCAATAGCTCATTCATCAAGCCAAGCAAGAAAAAAACCCCACAGACCTACTTAAAATAGTAGTCCAGCCAGCATATTGGCTTTGCTACCATGTGTACTACATGCAGACTGCCACTAATGAGAAGTGGAATTCACCTCACAGTTTACGAATTTGTTTGAGGATAATATGTCAGTAGAAAAGCAGATACATATTTGAGGCCCAAATTAAACACCAGTGTGCAGTTCTTAAGTAACAGAGTCACTGTTACAGCTACTGTTTATTAGCAAACCTGGAAAATCTCAACCAAAACATTTAAAACACTGGATTTAACTTTTAATCCATTTGGTCTTGTCTCTTACATTTGGTGGTGACTCTCAGCCTGTGCTTTAGAGGAACTGCCATCCACAATGCTGTAAATAGAAGGGACCTCCAGATGTTTGAGACACAGAAACAGTCAGTTTATGCTCAAACACTCTGGTATTTATCCTATTGACACTTAAATGTCTGTTGATTTTAGTGTGACAGACAGACATAAAATGGCTTCTGTGGTCTTAGAGCCAGTGTCTACCATTCCGTATTTCTTTCGGCATTAATGGCATTGCATTTGGTAATACAAACTGCTCCCATGGTAGGAGTCAGGTTTTATCTTATGTGCCAGATGTCAGGGCTCATGAAGGCAGCTGGAGACAAAGTCCATTCCTTTGCCTATAGAAGAAAAGGTCTGGCTCAAGAGGCTTTCACTCTATACTTTTGTTCAAATATTCAAAGCTGAGTTTAAACATCACAACTGTCTATAGAAGTACAACAGAAGTGAACTCCATCACTGAAAGGTTATGGAAGCAGGGAATGCCCCCCTTCTTACCATGCTGGGCAGTATTGACAGGACTGCCTGCACCCCCAGGACATGGCTGGAGGGGCTGGATAACCTGGTCCTGTCCAGAAAGGTAGCAGGGATCATTAACGCCTTGTACTCCTGCCAAGCTCTAGCATCAGTACTACAGCAAATTCTTTGTAATCCATAGAGATGATTCAGGAATGAGAAGGAGAAAAAAGATGAAAGACATAAATTAAAAACTGCAGGATTTTTCTGCTGCTTCTGCATCATAATTCACACTTCCCTGCCTCAGAGCTATCAGGAGCCCATAGCAGGGCTGAGAGCAGCAAGTGTTCTCCACAAAGCAGTGACACAGTTTTGCTTCACTTATTATGGAAATTCCTCTTCCTTGATGCGTTGTGGCAGCAGCAATCTAAGAAGACAGATGCTCCTGAGAAGAGTTGACCTGAATGCACAAAGTTGTCCTACCCTGTCCAAACACAAGTATATCTTATGTCTTTGGTATTAAATGACTTTTGGAACAGCACTTCAGATTTATCCCAAAGTGACAGTAACTGACAGGCATAAACTACATAAGGCTAAAAGGAACATAAAGTGAAATAAATAAGCTCCTGTTACTAAAAACTTGGTCATGGTGAACAGAAGGTCTGTCATTAATTCCTTTCCTGGGCAGGAGGGTGACCACAGGTAACAGCTGAGTGAGACTCTGCCTCTATTCCCAGTTTTCAATACAGCTGAGTCAGTGCAGTTAGTGCATCCTGCAGCACTCAGGTGTCCTTTGTCTGTGGGGTAGGAGAGAAATCCATCTCATAGAAATATATATGAGGAATACTTCTTCTCACAGCCTCTTCATTCAGACCTGCAATCCCTCTCCTGCCTTTTACAGAAACAAGCAACCACTTCAATTCACAGCAGTCCCACCAGTGAGATGTACCTCTGTTTTACAAGTCATAATTTAATGCAGAAAACAGAAAGGCATCCTGATAGTTTTCCATGTGAGGACAAGATCTTTTTTCCATAAGGGTTCAATTTTCCTGCCTGCACAGAGATTAAATCCTTGCTTTTTAAAAATACACCAGGCTCATAGCATGAAACCTCATCTGACTTCTGCTTTGCCTGTCATCAACTGCCCCCCTTTCCTCCTGCTAGCTGGGATCTCCAACAAACCAAAGCAAGACCAGGATGTCCAACAGCCATAGATCTGCAGGAACTGTGGGAATTTGCAGTGTTCTGACTTATTTTTCCCCTTAATTCATCTTAAAATATGAGAAGATGACCCATGTTCATCCTTGTTTAGTTAGAAATAGATCAAATTACTACAACCAGACTGAAAACATGGTAATACAGTGATTCATACACACATTGAAGCATGAGCAATACAGACGTGGGCTCAAGGTCCCAGATCTTAGTACCCAGTAAAAATGTAAAAGGTTAAGCAGTACCAAGATATCTTCTTGAGTTTGTAGATAACGTGAGATGATATCTTTAGGAACTGGAAATTCTCCCTGCTTGCCTGTGATGGTAAACTCAGAACTATGCAAGAAAAGAAGGATTAATCAGGCCTTCCCCACCATGAGGGATTCCATCTGTCACACAGTGAGAAGAGTAAACCTGGCCTATCTATGGAGAGTTACATCCCCTCCCTGCAACTCCTACCACCTTCCTCCTTTGAACAGGAGGTGCCTTTTGCAAGGCACAAATTCTGGTGTCCCTCAGGCAAGGAGGATTTATATCGTCCACTCCTGAGCAACACCTGCTGGAACTGGGAGCCCTCACCAGCCACCCTTAGTGTGCCTTCTGGGGAGCAGCTTGGTCGTCCTCTCTCACCCTGCAAACAGCAAGCAACAAGGAAGACTCTTACATGATGACTGCCAAAATCTTGTCAGGGCCAGGACACTGATTGCCATCTTTTAAAACAACATCTAGCAACAGCTTGGACATGTTCATGCAGAGATAAAACAGTGTGAACTGTGTGATATGGGTCTAAGTCCAGCTCAGGGCAGCCCAATGGTCCCCTCCTCCAAAAAGTCTGCAAAATCTCCATTGACAAAATTATTAAACTCACTGCCAAATTTCCAGATACTTAGAGAAATTAACAATATAATCCATGTGGGATCTACATATTCTGTAAAACGTGCTAGAAATGCTGAAAACCCACATCTTTTCCACCAAAGCTTTTTCACTCAAAGTGAGAGGAGATAAAAGAAGAAAATATTTCTTATAACGGATGATTTTTCCCTCATCCTAAAAGTCATGAACCAGACACAGTTAGGTGATAAAATACAGTTACTTTTATGAAGATCCTTATGGTGCACAACACTCTGGATTACACACCAGAAGAGTGCCAAAGATGCACACCGTGATATAAAGTGGGCACAACTTCGTATGTTTAGCAAATTAGTATAACTGACAAGAATCCCCAGTTAGAGACACAGATGATGAGGTAATTCCTCCCTGGTTTGACCCTTTTCTGAAACCCCCCCTTTAGATAGTAACTAAATTTTGCTTATGAAGAAGTGTCTCAAGAACCTGGTTTTAACCTTGGTCCCCAGAAAACTTAACCTTGGTCCCCAGGGGCTTGGAGACTCTAGGAAATGTATTTTGTCTTTCTGTCTAATAGAGTAGGTGAAATGCTAGGTACGAATCTATGTATTTATACAATAAAAGGCTGCAGAGCTACAAATATATATATATATATATGAAGAATGTAAAGAATCTATAAAGGCAAAATAGCAAAAATAAATTTGGCACCATAACCATGATGTGAAATCTTATGAAGAAGAATGGAGTAAAGCATTTGTTAGCAAAGGACTACAGTATCCACACAGCCTCAGTAAAATGGATGTACTTATGCCATTGTGGCAAGGGAAAAACAGCAGCAGAGCACTCGTGCGCTGTGAGCGAGCAGGGTTATGCACTCTGGCACCTTACAGAGGTGAGTACCTCGAGACACACTGACAGAAAAGCAGGAGATGTAAAACTGTAACACCAGATCTGTGTCACATCCAGCCGTGCTGCTTCGTGGGCTGCCAGGATCAGCCACAATGACAGGCTGGAATAGGAACAGGAATGTGCTGCAGTCACTGGGACATCTGGAAGGACATGGGAAGCACACAGGGATTCCCTCAGGAAAGGAAGGACATGGGAAGCACACAGGGATTCCCTCAGGAAAGGGAATAGGGGGGAAAAGGCCCCTCTCAGGAAATTTGGTGGTGTTCATTGCAGTGTCACTACAATTTCAAAGCAGTGCCGTATCTCAACTTCTTCCCACATCTTACATGGGTTTTGATCCTTCATAATTTCAACACCTCTCTAAACACATGACCTACAGGGCAGAGAGCTCTACAGAAATACAAAATTTCTGAAAAGAAAGAGGGCATTTAAGAAAGAATATGTGAACCACATTTTTGTTTTTAAGCTGACAGCAAGGGAGTAAATACCAGGTATTATATGAGGTTACTCTCAGGAAGAGCACTTAAAACACATGTACAGTTCTGAATTACTTCCTCCAAGCATTACACAGAATTTTTTCCTCTGTAAAAAGAGACATAATCAGCTTACAGGCACCATGCTTCCTCTCCCTCCTTAGATTTAAGACATGCTTTTCAACTCACTGGTCCTGCTGTTTACTAGTTGCTGCTCTGTCTGGCAGCCCTTGCCAGACTGACTTCGTTTTGAATTCAAATCTTCACTCAGTGTTCACTACACAAATAAATTTCACCAATCAACCTAACTTGGTCCCTAGCCAAGGTGGGATGAATTAGTCACACGTAAATTAAGATAGATGCCCATCTGATGCAAGTCACTGTATTTCTCTAAAAAACCCAGCTCCACTCTCTCCAGTAGGGATCAGGTTTTAAGGGATTATCATAGAGGAAACAGCGAAGTAGGGCCACAGCAGATGTCAAGACATAACAGCAGTGTTGGCAATGGCCACAGCCTGCGGGGCCAGCACCACCAGCAGCAGCCTTTGAAGTTTCTGCCATCTCCAGCACCAACACCTTCTTTCATGAAACTACTGTAGGATTCAGCATCTAGTGGTAACTCTCATGTGTCCTTCGGAGCAAGTACTGATGTACCCTGAGCAGCCTTTCTACACCAAAAGAAAATCAAAGAACAAAAGACACCTTTGTGTTACCTTAATCTTGTGGGCTGATTTTGAGAGCACTTTGGTTTTCAGCAAGTGCAGGGGACTGCGCTTTTATGAACCAAAAGCTGAGACAGGAGTAAAGTGTCTGAGGTTTAAAACAATAGGGAATTATTTTCTCTGTTTTCTCCTTCTGCCATTTTTCCCCTGTCTGCTCTCAGTTTGGGAACAAGCGCTGTGTTTGGTTAGCCAGCATTTCAAGGCCCCTTTAGAAGCAGCATTCATTGCTGCACACTGCTATCTAGTGGTACAACTGCAGATGGTCGGGGGGAAGGAAGTGTTAGCAGATCTCATCCCAGGTGCCACTGCTTTTATACTCTTAACATCTCTGTTATGACAAGAGAATCTGTGACCCTGTGAGTATTCATTCCCCTTAAATAGCCAGCACATGTGAATAGAATTTGTTTAGTGAAATAGACCCATTCTAAATCGTACTTCATATACTGTACATTTCACTATTTGTGAAGGAATTGTTTTCTTTTGGACCAATGTGTGAGTCTAGGCCCATATGATTATGGAAGATGAAACAAGAGGCTGATTTGAAAAGATAAATTACCTTCCTTAGGAAGGATAGAGAAGGTTACATGGGAGAAAAGAAGGAACAGACCTCTCTTCCTTAGTTATTCCTCCCTGAAAGATCACCTGTGTCGCAGGATAGGAATAAAAGAGTGGCTGAGGTTAGAAGGAACCTCTGGAAATCACCACCTTCAAACCCTCTGCACAAGCAGGGCCACCTAGAATCGACTGCCCAGGACCAGGTCTTGGCTTTTGGATAAGGATGGGAATCCCACAACAACTCTAGGCAACCCCTGCCAGAGCTCAGTCACCCTCAGAGCAGAAAAATTAGATGAGATGGTTTCTGCTCTGTGACTGCATGGCCTACCCACTGCCAGCAGCAAGAGCATCTAAACAACCCTTCTGGGCTCTGGTTCAGAGAGGGAGAAAACAATGGCTTATAATCAGGAGGTCACACAGTTTAAGGTTCTCACCTTTACTGCACTGAAAAGAATAATCATCTTGCCTGTGGACAAGTCATCCCACATACATGATCTGAAAAGCACCAGACATTAATTGAACTAAGTTAGTAGTCAGATCTTAAAAATGAAGACTTCTTAAATTGAATTATCTGTCATAAATTTGGATCACTGTTATTTTTTAAACACAGGTTCAGACTCTTGATCTGTATTACTGTAATAGCCACTAATCTCCAGAAAGACATTATCCTACAACAACCTGTCAGTACAGACTTCTGCATTTTTCTTGGGTATTAAATATACTGCATGAGCCATCACTCTGAACAAGCTCTTTCTCCTGCTCTGCAGCAGTAAATGATGAGGATGTAATAGTTTCATGAAACAGTTGAATTTGTGGAGCCCAATCCTGTTTAATTAACTGTGCTCTCAATATCCTCAGTTCCTCTGAACTTCTCCATAAAACTCCCTCCACTTTCTGGGTGCCAGGTGTCTGTAGAGCACCCACCACCATCTCTTCAAATGTATTTCTCTAAAAAAACCCACTCCACTTTTGAAGAAATCTTCATTTCTTCAAAATGAAACAAAAAAAATTAATGAATGACAAAAGAAGAGAGGAGGTGTGAACTGAGAGCAACCCAAACTGCCCTTGGTAGCTTCACTGGGAAATTAAACAAGCTGCTTTCCTTTGCATTCCTTCAACACTTGGGTAGGAAAATAGTTTGGAAATCAAGTATGTCTTTATGTTTGCTGAAAATGTGCATCTGAAGATGAGCTGCTCTGTAATACTGGGTCTACCATGAGATATAATTAAGCAGAAGGAAAACATTGGAGTTCTAGGATTAACATCTCCTGAGATAATAAGCAGCAGAGTGCTTGTTCTGGAAGCAAATAAATTGCAACCTCTTCACTTTATATCACAGCTGTGTCCAAAGGAAATGGGAAAGCAGGTCAGAGCAGAGCCAAGACTGGAGAGGGCAGTATGAGTGGAGAGCAGCTCCGGCTGTGAAAGCTCAGCTCCTTGAAGTCTGAAAAAAGGTGCCAGAAAATCTCAGACAGGAGCTGATGAAAGCACATCCGCTACAATGGATGATAGTGTAGATCCTACCAAACTTATCAGGTAAAAGACCACTTATATCTTACTTCTTCCTCTGACTCACACTTTTCCAACCCCTGCTGCAGTGGCACTGCATGATGGTGTCAGGATCACTTTGATCAGACACTCTCTAACTAGAGACAACCTAGTCCATGAACTTCTATCAGGTGGAGCTGCTGCTGACCATACCACAATAACACATTCCATGCCATATGATTTTACCACAGTACTTAGTGTACATCTCGAGGGAACTGAGCCCCATTTCTTCTTAAGACTCAACACAAATCCCAAGGATGTGTCAACACACACTTGAAACACCACCAGTCTCAGGCCTGAATTTTTGTTACAAAATAATTTCATGAAAGAGTTAAAAGATCTTGGATATGGTTTAGTGTCTTGCCTTTGGATGCAGCATTGCACACAGAAACACAGAGGGGCAGAAAATTGAACTATTAATTTTCTTTCTCCTGCTTTCCCAGGACTTTTATGTTCTCCCTTCAGGATTTTGAGACCAGAAAAAAAAAAATCTATTGTGCTTTTAATTGCATTTCTTAGATTGAACATTTTGATCAAAACACTGGTGCAGGATTGTTCCCACTGACAAACTTTTAATTTCACAGTCATTGCTGTTGTATTGCTGTTTTCCCTCTCCCACTCACTGACCTAGAATCTCAGATCTCATAGTTTTTATTAGGGTAAGAAATTAATGACTATAGATATGTGGGTTAATACAGTAATTTAATATAAAAATAATATGCACAGTCCTGCTTCACTGAACAAGGGCCGGTGAGAGCTTGCTTTGCTCCAAAATCTCGGGTCATAGAATCATAAAATCACAGAATGAGTCAGGTTGGAAGGGACCACAGTGTGTCATCTGGTCCAACCTCCCTGCTCAAGCAGGGTCATTGCCCAGGATAGTGCCAACACCTCCTTGGCTTGAGGCAGAAGATGAAAAATGCAGTGTTAACATTAAGGATCTCCCCAGCTTGCCCCAAATCCAAATGTGCTTCCAATTGGTGCAAACACACAGTTCCTGGAATTTGACTTTAATTCCAATTAAGTTTTTGTTCACAGTAGTAGGTTACCAGCCTTTCATTCTTTCATCAACTGCTCATTGATGAAGTTCCCTCTCAGTTGCCTCTTCTGAAGACTTCTCAAAAAGGAACCCAAGTCCCTCAGCCTTTCCTCGTAAGAGAGATGCTCCAGTCCCTTCAGCATCTTTGTAGCCCTCCCCTGTACCTCCTCCAGGAGCCCAGAGCTGGACACAGGTCTCCAGGTCTACTCAGCCCAGGTGACCTCACCTGGGCTGTGTAGAGGGGCAGGATCAATTCCCTAATGCACCCCAGGACTCCATTGGCCCTCTTGGACACCAGGGCACTGCTGGCTCATGGACAGCTTGTCATCCACCAGGTCCCCATGGTCCTTCTTGGCAGAGCTGCTCTCCAGCAGGTTGGTTTCCAGCCTGTGATGGTGCCTGGGGTTGTTCTTCTCCAGGTGCAGGACCCTGCATTTGCTTTTGTTGAATTTCAGATTGTTCACCTCTGCCTACTTTTCCAACCTGTCCCGGTGCTTCTGAAGGGCTACACAGCACGTGGGACAATCAGCCCAAAGCTCCTCCCAGCTTTGTGTCATCAGTGAACTTGCTGAGGAGGCATTTGCCCCTTCATCCAAGTCATTGATGAACACGTTAATCAACACTGGCCCCAAATACTGAGTAGTACAAGCTGTGGGGACCAAAACCTTCATCACAGCATGCCACTGTTGAATTATTCAAAATGGAAGGTGCATAAATGGTGCCATTGCTCCATTTGCTGGGATGTTACGGATATTTGTCCTGCTGAACACTTATCCTTCGGAGCCACTAAATGATATCTGTGCATTGTGAAATATGGATCTGTCATCCAGTGTAGGAAAGCAGAGGATTAGGGCAGCAATGGCAGATAATCCTCTGACCTAAGCAGGCAGGAGAGCACGTGTTGTTATCCTAATTACTGCCATGCCCAATTCACTGAGAAAACTGCCAGGGAACAGATTCAGGGTAGGGCATCTGAGCAAAGAATAAATTACATAAACCATCTTAAGGTACAGTAATTCGTCCAAGTTTTGTCTGCAAGATGTTACACGGCAATGTCCAATAGAAATGAATCAGTATCAGGCCTGCCTGCCTTCCCAGGAGGGCAGTCATTAAATCCTTGCTGAGTCATTGCCTAGCTGTGGTTAAGACTAAAGAGTTCAGGATTAAAGAACATTATAGTAAAAATTTATTTTACAGAGTTTGGTCAAAATTCTATTGTCATCTACAGTAGTGTTACATTGTACAGTGTGTGGTCACTCTGATGCTGCTCTGAAGTAAAAATCCAAATTTCACAGCTAGAGAGGAGGCAGTATTTTCATCCTTTGAAAAACATGCCAGCTCATTAGAAACTCCTGACTTGCTGCCCTGCCATGAACGGACTCAAAAGAGATTTCATAGTGGACAGTTAAAAAGGCAAACCTTTACAAGCAATAATGGAGAGAACTGCATAGATAGCACTCCCAATGCCTGATTTCCCACTAAGGAAGAAAGGAGTCTTCAAGTCTTTTTGAATGCAAGGGAGACTTTGTGGAGGGGGAAGAAGCATGGGCAGTTTGTGGATTCACATGGTACAGATGAGAAATCACTTGGACTTTGAAATGCAGACAAGAGGATTAATTTATCTTGCTTGAACTGAAAGCCCTAAAATTTTCAAACTTTGAAACATCAAATCTAAAATAAGACAAAATTAAAGGAAGAATGTAAAGATTTGAAATTTGAAGATTTGTCGCAGAGTCAGGTCACTTTCAAAGAGACCTAAATCCTTGGCAGAGAGTAAACTAGTGTGGCATTTTTTAGTTTAAACTACTGGCATGTATTTGAAGTGAATGGATCTCTGCTAATATCTGCCAGGTCATCAATAGTTACATCAATGTATCATACAGCTGTGAGGATTGTCCACGATAACGTTGAAAACTACCTCTGTAAAAGTAACTCATTTGACTACAACATTCTTCTGCTATCATTTCCTTCACATGGTAGGCTCTTGGATTTATTTACAAAAGCAAAGGCCAGTAATTATTTTGTTTGTGAGTTTAACTTTGACCAAAACAAAACAAAACAAAACAAAAAAAAAAAAAAAAGACACCAGTATAGAACAAAATAGAATGGAACATGGAAATAATTTTGTTAAAATAAAAACACAGCTGACCTCTAGTGGCTGCTTGTCAAAATTAAAGTTGTTGAAATACTCCAAGAGGAAAAAAACCCACCACATTTTTCTGATTAAGTCTTCAGTATGGATTCAAAGATCGTTTTTTCCCCCGATTCTCTAGTAAGTATCTCTTTTCCTGACACGTCTCTTTGCCAATCCCAGGTCTCCTCCAGATAGCATCTTAGAGTTTTGAAAGAAAGATAAAAAAGATAAACTCAAATGTCTGTTGCTTTTAAGCAAATTTTAACTGCAAATTTCCATTTTTCCACATTTTAAAATATTTTTTTTGGAAAAACATACTTTGCTGAATAATTTGTTAATTTGGTAACACATTGATACCTCTGCCTCATGTGTTATTCTGGGTCTACTGGATCAGGTGGGTACAGCTCCATTTTTTAATATACAATGAAATGGTGTTATAAATTTTTAAGTGGCTGTCCCAAGTCCCAGCCTGTTAAGTCCATACATGTGTCCTGGATAGGGCTGGAAGGGCATGATGTGAGCAGCAACTCACAGCTGCTTTGCTTGAGGAACCCCAATTGCCTTACTGCCTTAGGAACAACTTAATCTCTCATCCATGTGAGGCCAAAAGTGGCTCTTGTACCTCCTCCTTTCTTGCTCCCCCCACCTGCCTGCTGGGCAGCACTGGGTGTGATGCCCAGAGTGTCAGAGCCTCCGGGATGCCTCCTCCATGGCCTTATTCCACTTACTCTTCACATCACATCCAGGCAGAAGAGACTGCCATGAACACACTATCCATGCAACATTTGATGTAAGGGTGTCTCAAGTGCTTTGAGATTTTGGCCTTTTTATTCTTCCTGCAGAGGGGATGGGTTTCTTAATAAAAAACTTCCTTTTTCCTTGGAAAATATTTGTGTGGAGAGCTTTTGGTCAGGCTGTCTTTTGTAGTTCAGCAGGGCCCATGGCTCCCATCACTTCTGCAGCGTGTCAGAGTGATGAGTGTGAGTGCTGGGCACAAGAGAGGAGGGAGCCTGGCCATGGAGAGCCCTTCCACATGCGTGTTTTCCAGCATGCTGTGGGCAGGCGACCAAAGGCTGGCTCAGCTTGGAGAAGCACTTCAAACCACAGGACCTGCCTGTGTTCAGCTTGCTCTGATACCCAGTTGGACCAGAGAGTGATTACTCAGCTCTCTGTCCACTTCTGGGGTGGGACCCCTCAGCTCACACAAAGCCAACAAGGAACAACAGCTTTGGTGTAAGTAACCAGAGAAAACTCTGCATTGAAAAAATAGTTTTCTACGGTGAAAAGAATTTAATGTCTTGTCCAAATAGAGGTTGACCTTAGAGATTTTGTATTTTCACACTTCATTTTTAAAAAGAATCATACCAACAATCAGTACAGAGGTGTGGCTATGATGGCCTAAGGATATAAGCAATGTCCTTTGGGGAAAGTTAATAACTGTTACTCAAGAGTGTCTCTGCTTCTTCTAGTTCTACCACTCGGCATTGTAGCATACCTTCCCCTACTTGGTTTATGTTTTCTGGGCTTTGGCAGGGAGCTGTGAATAAAGTGTATAATTCCTACCTTGAGACCACCAGAGGGGTTGCTGGTTTCTCTGGGTGAAGTCACCAATGCTGTTGTCACTGGGCTGAAGGCTGCACATGTTGGGACATCTGTACTACAACCAAACTCCCACAGAGCTGGGTCAAGGTCAGTGTCTGGCTCACAGGTGGCTCAGATGGGGGTGCTCATGGTGCTGCTGACAGTCACCTGCCCTGGTGACAAAGCAGCTCAGGGCAAAGCCTGCAAATGACCTGGGTGGGCTTCAGACTGAGCTTAAACCAAGAACCTTGCAGGCTGTCAGCTGGCACCCTTTTATTGATATTGACATTCTTAAAAAGCCAAGACAACAGAAGTTTTTGAAATGGAGCCTGGATGCATAATATTTTTCTTGCAAATCGGTCTCAGAAATTGCACTGGGCCTGTAGAAACTTGCAGAATGCTGAAAACTTGTATTGATGTGTGTTTGAGAAGTTCCAAATCAAGTCACTGTAATACTGTAAAAAATAGCTAAAATGGAAAATCGTCAACAGAAAAACTAGAGCATTAAATGATCTATGTTATTATTCCCATAGTGATTAACATACTGCATTTTCCCAGCCTGTTGCAATTTATTAGCCCATGTTCTTCTGTATCAGTATCAAATATTATTTCATTATAAAAAGTTGTGTGCCTGTTAACAAAAAAAGTCCAAATTAACTGTCAACATATGTTACTTTCACATTTTCAAATTAGAGTAAGCAAACTGGCTCTAATTAGTTTCTTGATTAATGAGTGCATGGTAAGCAAGAGAATTACATTAAGAACAATTTCCAGTTTACACTGGTTAGGAGGAGGTAAAAAAATAATTTTTCAACAGGGATCAAATAAATCTACAGAACCTCATTTTTTTACAATGCTGTGAAAATATGCAAGGCATCACGTTGTAAATTGCTGGTTAGGTCACTGAGCAGGATGAATAAATACTCTTTGCCATATGAAATTGGCTAGTTAAATGAAGATCACAAAATTGTTTGTTGCTATATAAGGCTCATTTTTGCTATAAAAAGAGCAATTTTAATTTACAGGGGCTTAAGGCAATTTTCCATCTAATTTTATGTTTTATAATGTCTGCTAAAACACTGGAGCCTTATTAGTTTGTGTGGTCGAATATATATTGTTTCCAAATTTCAAGGCTCTTGATTTATCTTGACCAAAGCAAACCAGGGTCACTTTTTCTTCCTAAATGCTAAGAAAATTCCACACAGATCACATTAAGACAACTAAATTAACTGCATCATAGATCCATCTCTTTTTGTGACCAATAGAAAAACATTCTGATTTATTTGGGTATGAGTAATGATAGGTTAACTTCACTGGTCAGAACTATAATCCTTCCCATGCCACTTTTTGCTGTGCAATTTCACTCCTAAAAACCTTAAAGCTGAAGCAAATTAAATGGCTGTTATAACTCAGAAACAGCTGGATGGACACACAGCATGATTTCTTGAACACCTGAGCCCTGTTTTCTCCAGGCAAGGTCATGGCAGCCAGGTCAGAGGAAGCTTAAGGCTTTTCGTCATCCTGTGGATCAGAGGCTTCAGTTTCCTCCCACCTCCCCTCCCAGACATCCACAGTGGGAGGATACTGGCATTGTCCTTTATCCATCAGTCCAGCTTTGGATGGTGTTGGCCTTGTTACCACCTGCCCCACAGAAGTGAGAATAACCCAATTTCTTGTTAATAGATCCCTTGGGGTGGATTAGAGAGAAACAACACTGGATGATCAGTGTTTGTAAATATATACATGTAGGGTTTAGTTTAGAACAATTTGGTTGCAATGGAAAGCAGGAACGCAGCTGTTTTGGTTAGTATTATCTATAGTAATACTGCAATATGAAAGCATACAAATATTACTTAAGATAGGGAGAAGAAAGATAAAAAAAGGATAAGAGCAGAAAGATACATAATCACCACCCGTGGATCTTCGATGAGGTTTGATTGTTGCATCTTAGATGTCCATTGGTCAAAGCGATGGTCTTGATCTGTTGGAATTAGGGGAAGAAGCCCCAAAACCACAAAGTCCGATAGGTTAAAACATGCTCAGGCTGGATGGGAACGCCCAGGTGCCTCCCCTGGAGGGGAGCTTTCAGTCCTGTGGTGGAAGGCTCCAGAAATGAGTCAGGGGGTGCTTGGGGGCCCTTTGATGGTTTATGACACCTCCTCAGCTGCCCCTCACTTCAACACAGTTGAGCCAGTACTGCCCCCTTAGACCTTCCCAGGGTGTGGGGGGAGTTTTACAACAGATCGAGTTGTGTAAGGCAGAGCAATTAACATGATAAGAAGCACCTTCACGCCTTTCCCCTTATCAACCTCAAAGCCCAGAGAAGTTTGTAGCCTCCAGGCAGTGCTAGTTCACCCCTCTGCCTTTTGCAGACCAGCCATTATACACCCCAAAACTCACCTCCTCCTTCGAGAGATGCAAACCTGGCCTTAGTTAAGCACCTTGGAACCTCCACAAATGGGTAAATGTTTTGTCATTAGTCTTTAGTAGTCCAGTCTCTCACAGCCTCACTGCTCAGGAAAATCAATCATCTCACCTTTTGGCCATGACACAGACAAGAGGACAAGCAAAGCATCAGCCCTACACCCACAGGCTGAATTGCTCTGGAACCTTGGCCATTTATAAATCTTACCTCTTGTCTGAAAAGCAGACAAGCTTCCAGCCAGATGCTTTTTTTTTTTTTTTTTTTTTTTTTTAGTTTCCTAATTAACACCCCTTTCCCAGTCCTTATTTCACTGACACAAGGTCCCCAAAAGCCAAGAAAGCATCTAGACCATTTGTGTTCCTTCCCTGGTTCACCATGAGATATAGAGGACAAGGAGTGATGGATTTATGGTTGGCTGGGACTGTATGGCTGATCTACTCTGACAACACAGCCCCAGTTTCTAATCTTTTCCTTTTCTGAGTCCATCTGCACAGTGCCAATACCACAACCTAGCTGTGGCTCTATCACCCCACTGTACACAAGGTATGAACTCAAAGCAAGGCTAATCTCAAAGACATTTCCTCCAAAGACTTTTCCAGCTTATGTTTCTCAACCGCTGGTATTGTTTTGTCTTTGCTCCAGAATTTCTCCAGCTCCATAAGCTGCTGTTCTTCCTTTCTGCAGTCACCACAATTTTTTCTTCTGGTCATCATCAGCTGTTTTCTCTGCCTTCTCTCTCTCAGGTATGTCACAACCTTTTATCCCAAGTACATCCTAATGTCATTTAACACAACAATTTTATTTTCAGGTCACATGACCATGTATTCTGAAAATAGCATTTTTTTCTAGTTTCAGTGAAATGGGGGAGGTGAAAGTTCGAAAGCAGTCAGTGCAGCAGACCTGTGTGCCATTATCAGTGCTGCAGTAGGCTCGCCTGAATGCATCAGTGAGAGATGTGTTGTCAGCACTTAGCAAAGTCAAACGATGCTTATTTTCTACCTAAGTAGGGACAGCCTTATGTGAGGAAACTGGGTAGCACTTGTGGGAGGAGGTAATACCATGCCTAATAGAGGGGCCAGTAAGTCTTCTTCCATCTTTTCAACCTCTGAACAGATGCTGGTGTGGAGGGGCAAAAATTATCGTTTCCTGGCCCAGCAGCCCTGTTTTGTTGTACATTTCTGTGTACTGGTGCTTCACAGGAAGGAGGACTCTCACTAAAAGTTTTGCAGAGATCTCTGCCTTGCTTTCACATTAGTCTGAACTTATGTCTTGCTGCAGAGTTGGTATTGGAAACTGGCTTAGTGCAAGCAGCTCCTGTGCCCGGCTTGGTGCAAGGTAGCAGCAACCTGGTGAGTGCTCCCTTCTACCAGCTGGGTTTGGCTGAAGACGTGAACACCGTCGAGGAAAAATGGATTTGAGAGAAAGATGCAAGCCAGTGGCTGTCTGAGGTGTATAGACTGCTTCTAGCTAGTCAAGGACAAATGCAAGTTTTGCGTCCAAACAGGAGACACCCCCATCTCTTTTCTGCACAGAGGCACTGTGAGTACAATAATGCATGATAAGTGCTCTTCCACACAGAGAACGAGCCCAGGTAAGATGTCCTTTATAGACAAAAATAGTAATGCGATTATCCTAATATGAAGCTTTATCAAGTGTTCCAAGTAATCATCTTTTCTTTCCATGATCACAAAAAAAATCATATAAACATTTTCAAAAAACCTTTATTTTTTTTTTAAGCTAACCAGGATTTCTGGTCATAAAGAATAATGGCAAAGGCAAGCGTTTTTTCCTTTGCATGAAAATTCTTGGAGCAGCATGCAAACAGACCTTCTTGTGGTATTAATATTGCCCCATTTATGCTGAAGCTATGCAAACAGAGACATATAAAATCGTGCTCCTAAAAACTTAGGTTGCCAGTAAATATTTTTACCACTTTTAATTTATACTGTTTGCAACTTTGCCCCCTTGCAGAAAAATGATTGCAGAATGCAAGCTAAGTTATTCTGAAGTTTCTGAAGCTATCAGACATTTAAAATAATTTGTGTTCCTCTGAACTTAACCTGTTGTTTTTTTGAAAAGATTTGAGTTGGGAGTTTGCAAAGCTTCATCTCACGGACTAGTGACAAAAACTTAGAAGTTTTAGCTTGAATTGATACCAAGCAGCCTTGTTTACTGCCCCAGGAGATTTGAGTTCCCATCTTGACCTTACTGTGCCCTTGCTGCAAATATTGGGTGTATTTTCATGAGGTTACTGCTCTCCAGTTAGCTATCTTGATATCTCAGTATTTAAAAAGTCTCAGTATTAAATAGATTTAATGTGCCTTGCTACATAAAGATACCAACCTGTATTGCATTAAAACAAAAACATGGCTTCAGGCTTCCTTTATAAGCTTACTGAGTTAATGGAAGTTACAAATTCTCACCACACTGAAAAACTGGTGTGAAAACCAGCACTTTTATTCTGGTGCCTACATAGTGCCTGCTGGATTTACTATCTAATTTTCACAGCGCTTAAGGTGATATTCATCTTTAAAAGGTACAAGCTGTGCCTCAAATAGCTGGCTTATAAGTAAGAACATGGTTTGAAGTAATGACCCCGGGTATTTTTTTAAAGGGTTTTTTTAAGACTTTTGGGTTCAAACTCCAAAAATTTTACCCATATTCAACAGGAGGAGAAAAAAGACAGCTGAAGTTCTCACACAGTGCTTGAATGTGTGAGCTGTGGAATTCAAAGAAAAACTAGAAGATTGTGACAAAAGTGGGGGAGCTTGCAACTCAGTCTGCCCCAGGGGTTGCTGAAACTAGTTCTGAGCTATTATATTTACAATTACGTGAATAGAAGTTAGAGAATACTTAGAAGGTCATGGGCAACCTGACTTTCTTAATTTTTGAGAGTTTGACTTAACAAATTTTTAATTGTTCTTTTAGACACATAAGTAAATGCTCACACTTCTACTAAAGTATAGATTTCCTATCATTTTCATTTCTGTCACTTTTTCATTTTACAACGATGTTAATTATGGCAATTTTGATATTATCTATTCCAGTGCTAATTATTTACTAAAGAAACCAAATATTTTTATTTGGAGTTTGCTTTGGTTTTAAGCAGCATTCAAAGCACTGATGTAGCTCCTAACTGGTGCTACAACTTTGGGACATAAGCCCATAAAACTTCACGCATTGGCAAGCCTCTGATCTCCTTTCATTCCAAAATTCTCCTCCTTGAGATGAAAACAAAGCAGAAATATTTGCAATTATAATGTCGTAAACTTCTATTTGCTTGTTACATGTTTTCAGCTCTCAGCCTGTAACTGAGGATGATGGATTGAAACCTGCTAGCTTGCTAATGAGGCAGCTTCGCCTCGGGGAGGGGGGAAATCTGGGCAAACAGGTACAACTGCAAAAGGAGTCAGCTGCATCTTCTCAGAGGACGTGGCAGTCCTGGGGGGGAAGTACCCAGTTGTGTGCACTTCTCAGCTCTGCGTAGTCCAGGCAGGGCAGCTGTGGGGTCCAGTAAGTTACCTCTGTATCTCCCAGAGCACTGGTTGTGGGTATCATGAACAGATCCTGCACTGCTGTTAAAATGTGCCTTGGTACTGGGGGTTTGCATCTATCTGCAAATTTTCTAATACCAGGAAGAGTTTTGTGCATACACATGGAACAAAACAAAACCAAAATATAGCAAGGGAGGAAGTAAGACAACATGACAAAAGGAGAAAGACTCTGGCAAATGTCACTGTTTAACAAAGCTCAGTTTTGATGAAGATCAATGAAGCTGGTTGGCAATTAGCCTTTGGCTGTATGAAGAAAGCACTTTTGACTAGTTCTTGCATTATTCTGCAGAGGTTAGTGTTATATATACTCCCAGTCCTCCTATGCCACCCAGCTTGCAAGCATAAAGCCAGGAAAAAATTTTACTTTTAGCCAGTTGGCTATATAATTTTCAGTGGCCAAAAGCCAACTAGTTACTAATTGTTATTGCAGTGAAACTGAAAACAAAGCTCTTGGTATGAATACTTGGACTGTTTGTTATATTCCCCCTTGAAATTCTTCAGGAAGTGCCATGAACTGCAGCTCACACCCACAGCTCCCAGAAAGGATGAACTGGGTGCCTGTATCTGCACACAGCACCTGGTCTGCAGCCTTGGTGAATATTTTCCAATGGCTGTCTACAACTGAGATTAGCTGTCTGCAAAGAAATTAAGTTATTTAGGTACTGTGCATGCTTGGAGTATTTTCCAAAAATCGAGTGTTTGTAGGTCCATGGGGGCCCCAGCAAATGTGTGTGAGGCAAGAGAGCTGGTGAAAGGTGGAATTGTTTTCAATAGTAAGGGAGATAACTCACATCTATTTGTTATTATTTGTGGAAGAAGCTCCTGAGGCAAGGAACAAGTCTTTGTTTGCTATTTGTGTAGCAGCTAGCACAGCGGAGTGTTAATCCATGACAGGGAAAGCAGGGCACTGCCATCATTCAAGTAAATAATAGTGGTTACTTCCAAAGCTGACTGAGCAGACACAACTGCATCACCTGTGCTCATCCTGTGAGTCACAACCACCTCAAGTAAACACGAGGGGAATGTGTCTAGAATCTTTCTTGTCCCTCCTTCACACAACCCTTTGCACAGGCTATCAACACTGAAAAAAAAAAATCCTTCTTAGTAAATTTAGACATATTGATAGGCACCTCCATGACTGCTTGGTTTCCACTTAGTCACAGAACTGAAGGCAGATCTGTGAACCAAAGTTTTGTTTCTCTTAGTTATGTTCTTCCAAACACTAATTAATTGTGTCCCCATCAGCTGCTTTTGCTGTGCCCACAAAACCTCTAGCAAGGGTACAAAAGGTAGGGCATCGAAGGGGCCACATAATTCCAGGTACAATTTTAGCCCCCATAAAGGCACCAAGCAAATACACACATTTCTCAGACTTCTACCTGCTAATGGTCTTCCCCTGGGGTGTCACTTGTTGCAATGGAAAGAGGAAAAAAAAAGATAAGGGACCTTGTGTACTAGCATTGAGGGACAGTATGTCAGATGTTAGCAATAAATAGTGGAAATTGTGAACTTTGAAACAAAGAGACAAAGGAAATCCTGTATATTTTCCAGCAAAGGAAAGCTGTGGTGAAAACCAACTGTGGATGCTTACTCACAATGAATCAGGCCTATCTAGAGTCCCTCAGAAGAATCTATACATTTGATTTTACAACCAATTTAACTATTTATTTGATATATGCTAATGCTTAATACTGTTCATGCAAACATCAGGTGTGTTCCGTGATTACATAAAACCTTTCTTTAAAAAACCGTACTTCAGAATATCTACAAATATCGGTAAATATTTTATCATTAGCATATAGTATTATGGGTTCAACCTTGTGCATACATAGCTAGCACAGAGAATCAGAAGCTGGATCCGATGGTACTGTCGGCTTGCAAACACAGAGTAAGGCATTGTCCTTCCTCCAGTGCAAATTTAAAATGTTGATCAGCAAATACTTAGGCAAGAACTTCTGCAAGCGATAGTCTCATTGGATGTAAGAAGATGGCTTGTGTTAGGTAAATAGTCTGCACACATTTGCAAGATCAAAGCCTTACTTAGGGAAATTCACACGTTTGAAAAACACTGAGATAAAGAGAAAGAAAGGATGAGCACAATAGTGAAAGAAACATGACATGACACCTTAACATCATAAACTATTTTGAATGCAAAGGTGTCATTCTAAAAACTATTAATGACGTTATTAATCTCCATAGTAGATGTGTCTACCACCGTTTGTCACTCATTATTCAAAATAATAACACAAAGAGGAATATGTTAGAAATGAAAAAGAATTATCACTGCACAGAAGCAAAAGAGGGAAATGTCTTTCCTTCTCCAGAAATTGCTAAAGGGGCAATCTCTGTCATTGCTGTTACTGTTGTTAGGGAGAACTGAGAAACGCTGGAGACACTGACCAAGTTCAAACCACAAGACAGGAAGGTGGTCAGTGCTGCTGTGCCCAGCTCTCCACCCTCATCTTCAAGGGCTCACAGAGCCACGTTGCCTCAGGAAAACCCTGGGAGGTGTTCTTCCTCGGAAAAAGATGTTTCCCAAGCTCAACAGCTGCTTTATGCAAAACTCTTGGTGCAAATATATCTTAAATTGTGGTTTGTCTCCAAACTATTGTTAACTTAATTTGGTCCCCCAGCCACTCCCTCCTCATTCCCTGTGGTAACTTAGGTTATACTCTCAGCCTCAAGTACTCATATATTCACAGGTAAAGAAAAAATAGATTAATCTGTGATTTAAAGATTAATATGTTTAGAGGTTTTAGCTGGTCCTTGGATTTCTGTAATGTCAAGGAACTTATTTTTAGGTTTATCTTGGTGAATAATAGGATCACAAGTTAACCACTTAATTTAGGGACCCTGCAAATCTGCTGTAATATTTCTCCAGTTTTTATGAACTTAGAAAAAATACCCAATACCATCAGCTTTAGAAACAGTGCTCAAGTAATTTGGCAAAATTACTCCTCCTGAATCAGCTGTCTAAACACTCATCCACAGGAGCAGAGATTACAGAGAAATTTCATCATGACCACAGAAATGTGTCTGCTGCAGATCTTGTAGGAAACATCCGTTCATGTAGGAATTTTTAAGTTTTTCTTTACTTCTGCCAGTATTGCTGTAAACCAAAACTCTTAAGATAAATGGAAAGCAAACAACAAGAGGCAACAGAACAAGCTAAGCCAATGTGGCATAACAAATTCAAATAATTACAACTTCTCTGGAAGATTCCTTCAGCTGTGGATCTGATAAATTCCTCAACTAAAAATGCCTAACACTTGTGTAATATTTTTTTCTGAATGGTTTTACAAAGGGTGTTATATATTATATATGCTATATATATTTCTGGTTTCATTTGTATTTTACGTCCATGATCATTCAAATAAAAATCACAGTGAAGTGGAGTACTTGAAAGCATTCCTACAGCAGAATTTTAATTGCCTAGAAAGAAATGCATTCAGGTCAGCAAAATGAAGTAGCTTGAACAGTTTAACAGTTACTGAATTCTGCTAGTAGCTCCCATTGCTAATGCAAGCCTAGAATCATCCACAGTTATGATTTTTCACAGGGAATCTGCCAGTAATAATACATGTTTTTATTTTACAGTTTCGGGACACACACCAAAACAGACTTCAGCAGGGGAAGAGGCAAAGGAGGGTTCCCAGGGTGGGAGAAAAGAAGTCAACTCCAGAGAAACAGCTAAGAACTGTGTTTTCCCTAAGATACAGTGTTTTTATTTACCTTTAGCCAGTGATGTCCTGTTTAATAACTGTAAGGTAGCACAAGGCTGGCCTTGTAAATTCAGAAAAGAATCTCAGCTTTTAGGCAACCAGAAAACTGATGGGCCACCTTGCAGAGAGACGTTTGTGGCACGCAAGAGTGTGCCAATAATTCCTGCAGTGTCACAGGAGCGCTGCAGCCAGGCTTCCTGGAAGATCTGTCCAGATCTCACAGAGGACACATTGCACCACAGCCACCTCAGGGAAGTATTTTAAAACACAGAAGCATGGCCCCTTGTTCTATGAGGGCCTGGGAATTTAACATGTAACCACCTTTTGTCATAAAAATGCGTTCTTCAGTTTCAGCTTTCCTTTCTTAAAAATATGTGTGGCTCTGCTTTCTGACTGGGAAAAAGCTTGAAAACATCTGAGCAAGAGAAGTGCTCCTGAGCCATGACTGCAGCCTCAAAATCTGTTGTTTTCTATTATGTTCTGAAACTCAGTAGTCTGGGCATCAAACTGACTGGTTTGCTCCAGGCAGATATCACACAGGGTTTTTCTTTCCCCTTCTCAGTGAGGACTTGCCTCTTGCTGTTCCACTTTCCCCACAGAGTGAAGTCAGCTGGACAACAGTGCTTGTACTTTCTACGATGTTTTATGGAAATGGACAGCTGTGTAACAGAGAGGCAGTTATTGTGTCTTTGTCAGAGACCCTTCCCCTGGTGTAATTACAATTACCTTGCATAGCTAGGGTATAATTACTGTCTGGATAATGCCGAAGTAATTAATGATCATTCTTTCCTTGTGAAAAAACATTTTTACAATTGCTTTTAGTATCTGAAAAGTTAAAATTAGATCTATATTTCATTGTTGTATAATCTTGTGTGTGCTCTTCTTGGACTTCTAATCTTAAAAGTATATTAACGGCAGTGTCTGGATTTTCAACCTTGGTAGCAGCCACATCTCACTATTTCCAGACACAGCGCAACATTTTCAAATGTAGAATTTTTAAAAATCTCTTGTTTGCTGCAGGAAGGCTGCCATGGGTCTTCAACATTGCTGCTGATAATGACAGTTGTTCCTGCAGAAATCTCTCATAGTAATTTCTTATGAGACTCTGTTTCATACTAAAACTTCTTGGTGTACGGACTTTCCTGCAGTGGGCAAAGCAGAACATGTGGAAGGCAAAGCCAGAATGGAAATGCCAAGGGAGGTTTGCCTCATACTGCGAGATGAGGAATAAAAGATGAGCTATGATTTATGAGGGTACCTGAAATCCAGTGGTCACTTATCTGCCTGGTGATATCTTTCTGGTGTTACTTAAAGAACCAGATATATACATGCTTTCAGCATCACTGTTTAATACTTTTTCAGAGACTTTTATCTTTCTGTTCCTTTTTATCTCTATCTTTCTTCCATGGGGTTGGGGTGGGAGAGATTAGGAAGTTAGATTTTCCCTCTCTTTCCTTGGTGGAAATAAGCGTGAGAAGATTAAAAAGATTTTTCACCTCCCCTTCATCCAGTTTGTCTAAAAGAATTGTTCCACTTGTAAACTCAAGTGATTACTAACACACCCACTAGTTCTCAGATCATCTGAGACATTCCTTAGAAAATCAAAGGTCTTTTCTAGCTCAGAAGAGAAGTCTTTACATTAAGTACTAAAATAGAAGCACTCTGGCATTCTGCAACCCTCTATAACAGATCATTATGCTGAGACAGACTGGGTTCCAAATTTTCTACGGGGTAAGGCTAACAATGTTTTACTGAAGAGAAGACCAAACACAAAGTTCCTGAAACATCTAAGTAGGTGCTGTCTTTTCCACAATAAAACATTTTGCATATTTTGAAGTTATTTCAAGTTTTGTGACTTATTTTTGTGTGTAATGTGAAAGAAGTGCCAGATAGTTACTTTTTTTTTTCCCAGACCAATCAGATTTCCTTCTTCTTCTTCCTAAGAGTCCAAGTCACTGTTCCACGTATTTCCCATTCAGTTAAGATGTTTAGATTTCTTCTTTTTGTTTTGAATTATGCTGCTTTGATTTTAGGTATCAACACCTCTAAGTTTGCCTTGGATTGTCTTGAATTTAAACGTGCTGTAGGAAGGTGTTAGGCAGCACAGTCAAAGCAAAACTCTAGACAGTATGCACTAGGGTACAGCACATGACTGAACACCCCTGAGCTACAGCAGCTCCCAAGATGAACTTCCAATTTTTAACCTGTTTTTACTGTATCACACTGAATTGTGATTCGGTGTCCACAGACTTCAACTGTTCTGACCTCACTGAGTGACTTTAAGTCGGACTGATAGCATGAGTGCAGTGGTGTTAGCACATAATGTGCCAAGTGCTGTCTCAGCCAGCAAGATGTATCCAGCCAGCACAGTCTTTGCTTCCTGACAGTTTAGTAGGACTCTAATTCTGGGACAAACTTCTTATCTACTCTGTAATACAAATAGACCTAAACAGAAGCAACCCCACAAGATAATAGACACACTAACGATAATAATAATAATCCATAGGACCACACAAGGTGGTGTAATTTAATACACAATTTTTCACATAAAGCTAGCTTTTAGCTATGGAAATATGAGGGGAAATTCACACCATTTCCTATCGGCACCTGGCTTAACGTAGGCATGGTCTCAGATTGATTTTCACTCTGCTTGCTCTCCTGTTCACTAGCTGCAACATGGGGAAAGTGCTTTAAAACCTTTGAATATGGATTTCTGACTCCATAGACGCTTGACTCCAAATGAAATGTCTGATCTCTAAGGCTTCTGAGGTTTCAGACTTGTGAAGTATCTCACTTTAGCAGCTGCACCCATAAAATTGAGTATACAAGCAAATTAGTAGAGACCCAAATCTTTCCCTACTTCCTCATGAAAATTCTGGAGCAAAACCAGTCAGATTGATGTATTGCCATATTCCCAGCTGTTTCTTACCACCACCATAACTGCCAAAGGAATCAAGCATAAAGGTACCTGGGGGCATTGTAGGGCAAATCTAGTGGGAGAAACTAGTTCCATGGTTGCTAGACTTTGTGCTGAAACGGATTTGTGAGTGGATTTGTTCTTCTTCTCTGGTACTGATAACTCCTTTTGATGTCCTATTGCAGAACTTTGTGCTGAGCAGCGCTTCAGGTGCCCAGGAGTCCCCATAGCTCTCCAAAAGGCTACGGCAGGAAAAACCAGCAGCTGGCACAGGTTCCTGCTTCCTGACATGCTCATATAAGTGAGCAGTGGCTGAAATGACCCTTTTTTTCCCTCCTGGTTTGCGATTAGGAAACTAGCTCACCATGGACAGAGAGGTGAGAGTTCACAGTGGCAATTAATATAAACACCCCAAATCACCCCCCTTGCACGGTAACTGAATGAGAGGGAGGGCAAGCAAAGTGCCTTAGCTTATACTTAACTAGAAACTGCAAAGGAACCTTTGAAAATTACCCCTTTGAATTCTACAGCAAGGACATAGCTAGAAAGTGTCAGCAGAGAACAGCTGCCCATGGGCCCAGACTCTGACACTTAATAGCTTTCTTCCTAGGTACCAGGTACATTCTGCCAGCTTCCCTCTCATTTTCTTCCAGGTTTTGACAAAAAGATCTTTCCTTCTGGCTCAAGCTACAATTTTCCCAGCAAGTCAGTCATGGTGAGAAGGTGTCTGACTTCAATATTTCTTAACAGAAACAGCACTTCTAGATTTACAAGCCCCAAGAGAAAAGCTGCATTTAAGCAGAGCAGTCTCTCTTATAGACACAGTCTATAATCAGAACTGTGAATTCTCACATGCTGAGCATGGGACTTACCCCACTGGCTTCTCCCTGAGGTCCCGTGGTTAGGGATCGATGCACACAGTGCACTGTCTCCCCCATTTCCCCTTGGAACAGAGTACTCCAGAATCTGCTAAGGAGCAGTAATTGATACAGGATCATGGATTTAGAAGGCTGAGGCCAGCAGGGCTGCCAGGGGTCCCACATCCAAAGCGCCATTGGAGACACGTTCCTCAGCTCCAGCCATGCACTATATCCTTTCCTGAGCACCTGCATGAATAAAATATCTTTCCATGATGCTATTCATAGGTCCATTCTAACATATAATCTAGTTCCCAAACAGATACTGGCCCTCAACATTTGACTGGAAATAGAGCATTAACCTCTCTGACTCTTATATAAGCATTCAAAACCATGGCAGGGGCTACCTATTCCTGTTTGAATCATAGAAACTATTCTGGCATGAAAATCACTTACACCCAAAAGGAGTGTGGTTAGTGATTTGAGGCTGTTTGAGCACAAAAGTGTGAGTTCACTATTTATGGAACCAAAATGCTGTCTGGGACCAAAATATTGTCACTCACACAGCAACCATGTCCATTAACAAGGCAAGACAGGGTTTTGCTTTCCATTTCCACCTCTTGCATCATGACTTCTCTTTATCTCAGTCCATTTTGAATAAAGGCTTCAAAACTTTTACAGTACATAAGCATGGGTACTTTTTCTCCATTAAAATTAGGAAGATCTCTAGTTTAAATGAGTTGTATGTTGTAGCAGCAACCTGAAACTAATGAATTACAGAACAGAGGTTGGCAGCAGAAACCTACCATAAGTTACAGTGTGCCCAATTATACTAACAGGCTGAGTAGCAGCAAGTGAATTATTCCAAGAGAATATAAACCAGCATAATTGTTTTCCTGCAATTTTTATATCAAATATCACTTGTTTTTAAAAACACATTTCTTCATTCCTTTACCGTAGTCTCCTGTCGAGAAGTTTAATCTATGCCTGATCAGTTTGTTGTACCCATTGGAAAAGAGAGAACACACTGCTTGTATGTGGATTAAGCTGCCTGTTTCCTCACAGATTTTCTCCTCTGATCTACCTTTAGGATAGAAACCTGCCCAAGGGCTTTCTCATGGACACAGTCAGCAACATTAACTTTCAGTGTGGGTAGATTGCTACAAACCTGGGCTGATACAGCTCGGACTAGCTGTCGTGTTTTTGCTCATCTACGTTCTAAAACCCATAGCAAAAACACAGCACATCACAGGAGAAGAAAGGACTTCCTGACAGCATAGCTCCAGAGCTTCCTCACACAGGTGAGATGCAGTGACACCACCCTGAGTCTGTGTCAAGGGTTTTGCTGCACAGTTCCTTCAGTGAGTGAATACAGGTTCTTTTTTTTTATGGTTGGTGGGGTTCTTTCCCTGCTGTTATTCCATATTACATAGCTTCAAAAAAAAAAAAATTAAATTCATCACTGAGACCTGACCTTTCACTGAGTCTCTTCGCTCCAGTTTTGGGCAGGGATAAGGATTTACTATATATAAACATGGCTTACAGCAGTTTTAACAGTAAGGATTTGAACCAAAGTAGCTTGGTGATGATGATTTCTAATGATAGAGGTCTCCAGCAGAGACAGTTAAGGAAAAAACATTAATTCACCAACCCTGATTTTTAGTCAGATAATATTTGGGGTTAAATTTTAAATAAAAGTCAACAAGGAACACAAGGGTAAAAGGAGTCTTTCAGTGTTTCAATTTGCCCTCTTCCAGGGGCACAGATTAAAAAGATACGACTTTCTAGTCAGTTCTACTAGAGTTTATACATTTCTCACTCCAGAATCTTGTAAAAATAGTGGTTTGGGGTATATTTTATTTTACTTAATTTTATTTTATTTATTGCCTTATTTTCACAGACTTTGCTGAGCGAAGAGCCTTCAAGTATTCCAGCAATAAGTGGTCAGTGAAAGAGGTCAATAATTGTGGCCCTTTAGGAGTCCCAGTGATGCACTTTGGCATTCCCAAACAGCCCCATGCCATGGCATCTGGCCATGCACCCTCTGAGAAGCAAGGCCTAATGTGAGCAACAGCTTCAGCACCAGGAACATATGGACCATGCCCAGCCCCACCTTGGGACCATGCAGTGCCATGATCTGAGAAGAACTCTGCAGCACCCTGGATTTTGGGCAGCATTTTTCTCCCAGATGCGGCAGGGCATTTCCCTGCCACCACCTTGTGTGCAGCCCCCTGCCCCTGTGTGGTATGAGTTCACTCCAGCAAAGAATGTGCAATCGAGATCTACAGTTCAGACCCAGGAGCAGAATGCTGTCTTTAATTTATGGAGCGTATACACAAAGTGAACCCTCAATCTGACTTTATTGTTTGTGCATATACTACTTTCCTAGTATCAACATAGACTTATGCATATAATTTCATTTGTTTTGGTTGGGTTTTTTAAATTTTAAAAATTCTTTTCAGCTTCTACTGCACAACACCCTTCGTGTCTCTTTCTCTTAGTGAGTTGAAATGTGTGCATGCAGTTGTGCAGATAAATGTGCACACACAGAGCCTCCATTCAACCCTGTTCTGCATAGAGGTTCCCAAGCTGTGCATTTCCTATTGCCCAGCTCCAGCATCTCAGGAGGTGGAGTTCTATTTATGTGTAAGTTGCTTCTAAATAATATTTCCTCCATCATATGAGAATTATTTCTGATTCTGTTCCCTGCGGCATTAGGAATGTCAGGTGAGAATGGCCTTCAGGGATGATGACAGCAGTCATTACTTCTGCCTCCATCATAACAACAACTTCAAGAAACTCATGATATCCCATCTTTAGGCTCTACTGGTTACCAGAGAACTTAAAAAATTGTAATGAGACAAATAATTTTTAGGAGGCAAAACCACTTCATATTAGCATCAAATTCAAGCAATATGCCTTTTAACGTTCCTTGTTAGTAAGGCAAAAGTATTTTTGATTTGCACTGCATTTTTCCATGTTGTACCGTGTCCAGAATCTAGAAGATCTACCTGACAGATGTTTGAACACTGTGGTTAGGCAAGCCAAGAAAGGTTCTAAGAAATAAAGGAGACTTGTACAAAATATTATAAACAACAGTGAAAAAATGTTATTATGGCTGGCAAACAAACCAGAAACAGAAACAAAATAGTCTATGCTTTATAAAATATGTTAAATTGTGGGTTATGACATTTCCTCTTTTCATCCAATGAATTGGCCAAGAAGTAAAGTCTGGATACTTTTATTACTGCTGTTTTGGTACAGGACATTTGTTAAACATGATCCCATTGTGACTGAAGGGTGTCCTGCAGCAAGTCTAGTGACTGGGAGGTTGATCAATGCCATCTGCTTCCAGGACTGGAGAACTCCTGGTCTGAGAATGCAACACAGGCACAAAGAAATGCAGTCCAGGCCCAGGACTGAGTGGTCAATGGTGTAAGGACAACTTGTGAAAGAGTCTTCAAGGGACAGAGTTGCAAAGGTGGAACTTGGCATGTAGGAGCAGGGAGAAAGCTCCAAGGGTAGGAATGAGTAAGAAAAAAAATTAAAATGCCAATTGTGGGAAACTGAGACACAGGAATCAGTAACAAAAAACAACCAGAATTGTATGGACGAGAGATCCCAAAAAAGAGGCGGGGAGGCTTTACCAACTTGTTTGTGCAAAAGTTGGAAAAAATGCCACATTCTACTTTTTGTGTATTTTGGATGGTTGAAAAACTCGTTGAAGTCTTCCAGCATTTCACAGAAAAATATTCTGAGATTTTTCCTGGGGGTGTCAGTAGGGGGAGGGGTCCTTTTCATTTAACATTTTTAGTATTCAAATTAGAAGACTTTCAGCATCCTGGGGTGAAACTCAAAAGCCTTTCCCTAGGAAGCCTGGGACCATATCGAAAATCAATGGCATGGAGGATGGAAAAAGTTTCAAAAATGTGAGACTGGCAGGAAATACTGGCACATTTCTGTTTGATATTTACTTTCTTGGCATGCAGTGGCTCTTTTAGCGCCAATGGAAAATCCTTTAGTGCCAAGCCACTCTCAGATAAATCTGCACACAAATACACTTTGAATTGGCATGTAGCTTTTGAGATTAAGGTTTAACCCTTGCCAAAATATGCATTTTTGGATTCTAGCATCTCTCTTGAGTTAATTAGGTAACTTTGTAATACGAAAATGCTACACATGACTGATTTGAATTTGATGCATCTGAGCTCAGCAAAACCAAATGACACCTGACATGGAAGAATAAACAACCTAGGCTCTGAATTTTGTAGAGACATCAAGGAAATTGCAGCCTACAAACTACACAACCTAAATCTAATCTCTGGGGGTGACTGAGTCTTGTTACAAGAGCAGAGGTGATCTTCATGTGAGTGGGGAATGTGAAGAGGTTGAGGAAACACAAGCAAACTTTACTTCTAGTCCTGCTAAGGAATTTTAAAGCCCCTTAGCCATCCTTATTAAGTCCATGCTTGCACTATAACCCACTCAAAATCATAGAATGTCAAGTTCAACCTTCAATTGAACAGTCTGTATAATCCTGAAAAAAAAACCCCTTACATTATTCCAGAGTTCATGGTTTCCAGCTCAGCCCATTGACAGTTCTGTCCCCAGGCTGGTCAAATGACTGGGTGGAGGTTTACTGCTGTCTGTTTTGGTAATTAAGCACTGATGTGGGAATATCTCAGATCAGTAGTGCTCCCTGCAGCAGTCTGGGAGCAAGCACTGGAGCCCCAGGTCATGCATGGATTGAACATAACTGCATTTCAATATAATAAAGTCCATGTGGACTTTTAAAGTCCATGTGTCCATTATGGACACAGGCAGGGCATGTACATCACTGTAAGCAGTGCCACGGTCGCTGAATCAGGGCTGTGGTGAGCATCCAGAGCCAAACCAGGTAGCACAAAGAAAGATCTACTGAGCAAGACAATTAAGGATATCAATCAAAGGCTGAAGCTGGATCTTTAGCCCGTTTCCCACTCATTTTTTCCTTCTCATTCATCAGCATTATGCAGAATATTTCTCAGGAAGGAAAGGTTCCTTGCACCCTCTTTTTCCTCACAACTTTGCAAACCAGCACTTCTGACAGAGTGCTTCTCTGCTGTCAGTGGCACAATGAGAACCCACTGGCACTTTTGGAAAGCTGGAGAATACCGCTCGATCAGCTGGAATTCTTGAAATTACACTCTTTTTTCCTGTGAGTACGTGAAGACAATATAGTTAATTGCAAAGAAATTAAAGGTATGAGAAGAGAGATCAACTCAAGTAATTCTGCTGGTATTGTTTTTGTATGGAGTTTAATTAGGCTTTTTTTCAAAAGGCTAGGACACATAAAATCAGGATGAATCTGAATTCCCTGTATTCCATAATCCCATTATTATACCTCATCACAAAGCAGTTACTTGAAATAGAGCTTGCTCTAAACCAGTCCATTTTTGACAGCAGTAGAACAAAAATCTTAGAGTTCAGCCATGTCAGCTAAGGCAAAGCCTAGTGCTGTTAAAAACTGCAGGTATGCAAAGTCTTCCAGTGTAATGTAATAGAGTAATATTAACTTTTAACAAAATACAATGGACAGTCTATTCAATAAGGTGCAACATACCTTGTTTATGTAATTTATCTCCTCTACTGTTGCTTCTTTGGTTTCAAACCACTTAAGTCACAGAATCCTAATACAAAGTCTCTAGACCAGTGTTTCTAGGCCTAACCAACTCATGAACAATGTCAGACTCTAGATTATTCTGACTGTCTCACTGCAAAATGACTTGCAATCATGGATTTATGAAAAGAGGAACATCAGCTGTCATCCTAGCTTTCCAGCATTTGGCTAACTTGCTTCTACCCTGTCAATAAAAGTAGGTTTTATTAACAGAGCAGGAACTCAAAGGAATTGCTTGAAGCCTGTTTCTTAGATACACAATTCTTGGTATTCAGACAAATTCACCAAAAATGTGTCGGGGAAAAAAAGGTTGTTTCATATATTTTCAGATCAAAGAGCTCATTATTTAAAATACTGTCAGGTTGTCTTTCATCTTCAGAGCTGGCAAGCATAGGAAAACATATTGCGAATAAAAGCAGCCTTCCAAAATGTCATACTGATTATGCATTCACAAGTCAGCTACTTGAGGTTCAGCGAGACAACAAATATCACTGGAGTCCACTACATGTTTTATTTTAGCTGTTGTGGTTTGAGAGGCTGGACAACAGCCTTTTCTACACATTTTGCCAGAACAGCCATGTCACAATATGTACAACCAGTGACAGTATTTCCTAACATATGCATTTAAGTTTAGGTTAATTTCTTTTGGTGGTTGATAGAATATGGTAGAGACTGGCATCAAGTTCCTAGCATTTTATCACACCACTTATTTCACAGGACATATGTTGACATGTTCTGTAATTTGATCCACTATTTTTCCACACTATTTCCCCATACTATGACAGCAACAGCAATATATGACAATCTGGCTCTAGGAACCTGGAATTACCATTGCATTAGACAGTTAGACACTTTTTGTGCATGCAGGATCTTCTTCAAAGTTGTGAGGTGTTCCCCAGTGTGTACCTTTCCAACATTAATGAGGTGTTGAGAAATAAAAGGAATGTATGCCAAATTGTAACTGTTAGCGGTCAATGATTTACTTCCACTGACTTTACCAGTTTTTCTCAGAAAAAATCTTTAGTGTATATTTTCATTAGTATAGTATCCTCAGAAGAACAGGGAAATTGAGACTATTTAATGTCTCTTGAAGGAATGCTTTCAACTGCTGAGAATGGAGGGGAAAAGCCATGGAAGTAATTTGCTACTGAATTTTTTCATAATTACAGGGTTACGACACATGCAAAAACAATGAGTCTCCTTTTGAAATTTTACATGGGTGAAAGGTGAAGATCAAGCTGAATTGGGTCACTTGTTTACTCTGACAGTGATGACAAGCTTGAATATATAATAATCAAGAGAAACCAAGAGCCACATTGACATAAAGGAAAATTAACACACCCTAAAGTTCAGAAAAGTCTGAAATTATTCAGTCTTTCTTTTTCCAAAATAATTTCTGCAGATTCTGGTAGAACCAGAAAAAACTGATAAAACACCAATACAGCTTAATTTTTTCATGCCCATATAGTCTGTGTCTGTAGTAGTTCCCATTATGATAGCATTTTGTCTGTCTTGAAAAGCTGGCAATAAGTAAATGTTTGATAATAAAACAAAAAATTCAGCTGAATTGATGTTTGGTGGTATAGGAATAAGGTTTGTGAAGAAGCAATTGAACAGTGTGCAATTGACATTTTCATCCACTAATGTTCTTTACCACACACAGGTAGGAAATTCTTTACTTAAGGATGGTGAGGCACTGGAACAGGTTGCCCAGAGAAGTTGTAAAAGCCCCATCCCTGGAAGTGTCCAAGGCCAGGTTGGATGAGGTGCTGAGCAACCTGACTGAGTGGAAGGTGTCCCTGCTCATGGAACTAGATGATCTTGAAGGTCTTGAAGGTCCATCCAACTCAAACCATTCTATGACTCTATGAATTTCAGCTGAAATTAGAATCTCTTCATCAAAAAGATGGTGAATTAATCATTATGAGCAGTTCAAAGTCCTGCACTTGATCAAAAAGCATCACAGAATGTGTTCACATGTGTCGCTTTACAAATGTAAAGATGGTGTTTATAGGATTTCCTCTTCTGAAGAAACAGAATTATAAATCTTTATGAGCATAAGACAGACCACTGTTTCATGATTTTTTTCCTAGGTTTTTAGAAACAAAGTATTAGACTCAACCTACATGATTCACGTAATTCCCATCACTTCATTTCCTGTTTTAGCACTGTAGAGATCCATACTGCGAATCGGCAAACTCTCCTGCTTTCTTTGGGTAGGAAAGGAACTTTTTTGTGCTCAGATAGATTTAAATTGTAGGAGTCATCCTCCTGGGGATGAAGTAGCAGGTTTTACCAGCTTTTACATAATAAAGAATTAGAGACTCTGTATAACCAACAGAGAGTCTCTGAAGGCCCCCATGGCACCTGAGTTAATTCTGTTGCCTCTTCAGTGAAGGTCGGTAAAGAGTTATTATTGACACTAGAGAACAGCAAAATTCAATGAGCTCTTCAGAGCCACACCGAGTGCTTGTAGACAAACCTGGTCTTAAATCCAGACTTCTGGGAGCCAGACAACTTCTGTACAAGATCTTCCTTAGTCATCACCATGAGGACCCAAATTTGATTAAAAACTAATCTAGGTAGACCTGTAATTATTATTAGGGGTATTATTGGAATGTATCTTGAGAACACCTTCCAGGTGATCAAATCAGACTGTGATCTCCACAGTGTTACTAGAAAAAGAAAAGCATTAGAGGAAAGAACACCATTTGAGGCTGAAAAGGGTACCTGTTATGAATCAGTGAATTAACATTTTCTTCTAGATAAAATATAATGGCAGCATGCCCAGTTTGTGATGGTGAACAAAATGATTTAATAGGTTTCTTTCACCTCTAATTTAAAAAATCACTTACATACTTTAACAAGATTTGTTTTTGACAAGGGCCAACAATAATGATGACGGACGTACCCTTTTCACTTACAGGGGTTTTTTACTTACATATATAACATTTTTCATAGCATTAACAGTATTCAAAAACATGCTGAAAAGGTAATTGAAGCAAGTCTAGACCTGTCTGTCATATAAACATGTGGAGTGCAAATATACACAGGATGATTATCAGTAGCTTAAGTGTCTTTTGTCATAATGGCATTTAAGCCTTATTTCATGTGTTCTGAGGTTATTTTTAAAAATCTGTTATCTCAGAAGACAAATCACTTCTTGTGCGTTGTTTGGCCATATGACTAAGAATTACTCTTTGCCCCCAAAAGTTCTGCAGCTGTTCTAGCATAAAATTTAAAGTCAAGATATTGTAAATATCAGGAATAATATTGCAATTATTTGATTTAAAGTGTATTTGTTTACTTGCTGGTGTTCTCTACATTCCTAAAATACAGTTCTTAAAAGCTATAGCAAGAACTAATTCAAGTAGCAGCTCAAAAAGGCAAAGAACTCAAATCTTTTTCATCCTTAATATGTTTGGTTTTCATTTTGTAAAATGAAGTATAAAATGAAGCCTGAAGCATAAATATTAACAAATACAGCTATAACAAAAATGTCACCTTTCTCAGTATATGGTTTCCTGCTTCTTCTGATGCCAGTGTTCATTTCCCACAGTAGTATATCTGTTTCTTTGCCCAGACATATGGGCCAGAGGTTGATTTCTCAGCTATGGAAAAAACAGTAGTGTAGAATCTAAGTACATTCTTTTTGCAACTTGCCTTACTTGCCTACACCCAAACCAATACCCATCAGTCCTGCAATGGGATGGTCAGACAGCATGCAAAGAAATCTCTTTTTCCAGAAAACTCAGCCTAGCAGTAATTGTGGGTTTGCAGGAATAACTCTGTCACAAGAATTGACCTAATCAGAGCCTAAAGCAAAGAGCAAACATTCCATTTGCCTACACAGCTCCCTGTAATCCAGCTGTAGTCTGTCACCCTTGCACAAGTTAGAAGCAATAATGTGTCCTCCCAAAAGCAACTGCTGTTTTCATATTTAAAAAAGAACCAGGAGGTTTTGAGTGTACTGATCCACAATGCTAAGTGTTGGTTCACAACACAATCAGGTAAAGACAGAAAACAGTATCAGGAGGAGGTCCTAGAAGTGCTTTATCAAGAGCCTGAGAAGAAGTTTTGCTGAAATTGGAAAAAAAATGGGAAAATCTCACAATTATATTGAAGTTATTAATACAAAAGTAAAGACTGGCAATGCCATGAGGCAATTTTGATGGTAATTTTTGTATTATGACATCAGTTATTTAGAACTAGATATGTGCCCTTCTCACGACAAAAATCCTATGATGAAAACAGAAGTTAAAATTCATTTTTCCATGTTAGCCTGTTTGTGATTTTTGAGAATAGGCTTTCTATTAAGCCCTCCTTTTGTCTCACTGGATGTGAGTAACAAGATTAAAACTTCAAGAGTTCTGTCCTCAGCCAGTTTACATTTGAGTACAAGAGCTGAGGCTTTGGACTAAACTATTCAAAAGCTCCGTTTTGTTTAAAAAATTCAAACAATCTTAATATTTTAATATTCCCCCTCAGGTTATTGAGAAAAATCAGATTTAATACTCACCAACCATCTGATTTATATAAATATCTTATAAACTTTAATACTGGTGCCTTTGCGCACTTAAGAGCCACATGGGATATGAGAACAGGGAAAAGTTGCAGAGAGAGTCAGTGGGAAAAGATCTGGTTTCTTAGTTATAAAGCAATAAAAAGCATGCATTTAAAATTACATATTTTAATATTTCACATAACCTGTACTGGATGCTGTGGAGAATGAGGCCATGAGTTCTGAGCTTTGCATGTGCTTGTTGATGGTAACAAGTCCAGGTGGGGGGCCCTCGCTGTGTGCTCAGGCACTGTGTGGTCAAGCATGCCTGCTTAGGACTGAGGAAAAATCATCCTTCTGAACTCGAACTCCATGACCACTCCTGCTTTTTATGCTATTAATATCCCTCTTCTGTGGGATTTACCATCAAGAAAGGTTACTAGGCTGCTGCTAACACTGATAGCATGAAGTCATTTGCTATATAGCACTGGAAAGACAGAATTCATTTGAATTAATCACCTCACTTGGACAAAATTCCTCCCTGTATAGAGGGCTGATATGAAATTAATGTACTGCAGAAGTTCTAGTCAAATCGTCAAAATAAGCTGCAGGCTGGGGAACACAGGAGGAAAGCTGTGGGGATGGAAGCAAGAGGAATCAGAGAGTGGGGCAAGATAAAAATGTACTAGGCAGGGCTCAGTGACAGCCAACCTGCATGAACCCTAGCGGGCGTGAACACTCCCTGTGCTCCCCTGCAGATGGAAAGGAGAGCTGGGGGGGTGTCTGAGGGGCTTTTGGCCTTGGGATAGCCCTGTAATGGCCTGGGTGTGCAGAGGGAGGACAACATGATCTGGCACAAGGGAACTGAGGAAGGAACTCAAACCTATACCCTTTTCTGATGTCATCTATTGCTGTACTACTTCACTGTGTTGTGGAAGGATCTTTTTTCCCAGGATTGACTGTGTTATCTTATGCTGTGAGAACTGGGGGGTGAAAGCAGGGCTCTATGCTGAAAGCTGCCATTGACCCACGAGGGAAAAGGCAAAGAGCTGCAAGATGCCAACAGCCGCAAGATGTGACGAGAGCCAAATCCCACAGCGGTTGTTCAGCCCATGCTCTGTTCAACCCCCTGGCTCTGTTCAGAACAACACTGTTCCCCGATGTCACTTTGGAAACTAAATGCATTTAAAGCCAAAAGAAACTGACTCTTATCGCAGAGCAAGCATCTCCCCAGACAGCAGTGTAACAATACAGCTACACTTGGAGCCATGGTGCAGGAATAACTGGTGAAGCTTTCCCGTGATGACAAGCCTTCAGCTTGACACTGCCTCTGGAGCTCTCATGGCTGCAGAGGCAAGGAGACCCAAGACAGAGAGGCCCATGGAAAGGCAGGAGCAAGGGGCAGCCTCTGCACTGTATCCTGCTCCCCTTCCACTCATCTTGGACAATGTCACCATAGAGGGACTACCACAGGATCACCAAAAATTAAAAGAAACTTAAAAAGTTATTTAGTTCACCCTCCCCTCCTCCTCTCAAATGCAGGATCAAATTTAAGTCAAGTCTTGATAGATGCTTGTTTCCCTGTCCTTAAGGAATTTCTAGTTATGGACAGTGCACATTTCCTTAGTAATTTGTTTCTGTCATTTTTCTGTCTTTACCATTAGACTTTTTTTCCCCCCAATATCCCACTAAACTAGGAAATTTAAGCTCATCACTTATTTTAGCAGACAGAGAAGCACTTTTTCCCTTCCTCACTAAGGAGCATTTGACATGTTCGAGGCCTCTAGGACATCTTCCAGAAGCCTCCTTGACTCAAGACTGGGAATGGCAGGCAGATGGAAAATTACTTACACAGAAAGCTTATGTATTGGACTATTGCATCCAAGTCTGTTAATGTAACACAGATATAACAGGATAATCCATCAGGAAGAAGCCCTCTACTAGAAACAATGATTTTAATGGTGAAATTTAGGAAATAGTAAAAATAAGAAGAATCCAATAATTTTATTGAACTCTGTGCTACAGAACTGACCTTAATCTGATTTATAGGACTTCTCTTTTTGTTGTCAGGGAGAGAATGGTGTATGATCCATTACTCCAGACTAACAGCTAAAGGGGCTGGGAGTGGCAATGCTTAGTTCTGATAAACTACTGCTCCATGACCCATTTTGTATATGCCACTCTTGCTGGAGACAGACAAGAAAATGGAAGAGGCAATTTGCACATTGGCCAAACCTTTTGTCCTGTAAGAGTGTTTCGTAAATAGAAAAGTGCCCAGATGATTCTCAAAAGAGGCAAAATATTAATTTTGTATAGCTTCTTAAAGTCTCAGATGTGTCTATGTCTCACTGCACACTGAGACCTAAATGCACCCCCTCTGACTGAATCGTCAGACTGAGGTTTCCAATACAGGCAGTACAGAAATATAGGACCCTCCAGAGAGATGCAGGAAAATCATTCACTAATTGCCCGCTGGCTTAATTGAGGAATTAAAGGCAATTTTATTCCCAACTTTGTCACTTCAGCCAACCCAAAGCTCTAATTATGTAGGCCTAAGGGAGGAGGAATATGATCTACAGACACTGTTGAGGCCCCTAGTCTACATACAGTGATCCCAACAACATTTTCCTGCGTACCTTTTTCTGATTCCTGGCCACAGCTTTTCTATACTGACTCAAACTGCAACTTACCTATCGTTCTGATATCTCTACTACATTGTTTTTATGATATGATACACCAATCCAAGCTTTTTCTTCTGCAGTAGTGTTGGCATTTTGAGCAACATGAACAGAAAAACAATTTTGAAACAATGGAAAATAGGAATAATTTTTAAGAAAATTTCCCTCTTTCTAGAGGGAAATGTAGAGAAGAAATGAAGGCATACAATTGTGGAAGCAAAGAAACAACTTTTATAGAGATTGTCAACAGGTATAATTGGGCCTGAGAATCCACCTTCAAAGCCTGAGACTAATTTACTACAGGCAGGAGACCTGTAAAGGGATGTGGAATTTCCCACAGCAAGGTCACCTCAGAAGTTCTCCGTGTTGACAGCAACCCAAAAACTTTGCCGCCTAGCAATCACTTCAGTGACCTGTGCAAAATAAGTAGATAGTTTCAGCTCAGTTTCCAGATGTAAGGTGGCCACAGTGTGGAAATCTCCATTAAAATTAACAGTAACTGGCAGCTGTGCCAGCAAGGCCTCAGATCTCCCCTGAGAGCTGGGCAGGGATGGGAAGAGCACCTTCAGTGTACAGTCACTGATAAACTGCTTGCATTGCACCCAGCTGGCTGTGCCTTGCTAGTCTTACAGTAGAGTAACCAGTAATGTCCACACAATTTGTTTACAAATGCAAGATTTGAAGTATTATTCTTTATTTCCTTTTACAGCATTTATTTCTCAACACCCTGAGTACCTGCACAACATTTTTACTGCAAACATCATTTTTGTGAAGAAATTCTCATGTTATGTATTCCTACCACATAAGGGGAAAAAAGACCAAATTCAAACGGCTGTCCTAAATAAAATACAACACAGACTCACAAATCTGAAGGGGAATTTGGTTAGCAAAAGCATTACTAAGATAATACAGGGCATGTTGTTTTTATAGGTGGGATGTGGCTGCTGAGGCAGCGGAGTCGGACCCTGCTTGGACAGCAGATGGTGTCCTACTGTAACACTAAGCTCCAGTGCTCAAAGAGGAATCTTAAACCAGCCTTTAAAATACTCTCCAATTTCCATTTAATTACTTTAATTGGCTTTATAGGCTATGTAATAAAAACAATGGATCTGTTTAAGCACTAAGCTGAATTTAAAAGTTTAGTGTGTCAAAAAAAGTGATTTTGAAATATATGTCCCATTTCTATGAATTTTTTCCGATACTTAAATGAACTTTCGAATGATGTGATCATGCCACTTAGGTGCCTGGGCAGTCCTTTTTAAAGGTACCACAGGCAAATAACTATTAAGAATCCCACTGAGTGTCATGGGAGTCAAATGCCTACACTTTTTTGTGCCTTTGAAAATGTTCTCCTTACAGTATAGGTTATCTGCATATAATAATGAATAGTCTAAAGTTGCTGTTGTTCCAGTAAAGGCAATGCAAAGACTTATGAGCCTTCAAGGGAAAGGACTATCTTTTTTCTTCTGTGCCGTATAGCATCTTGTGCTATATAACAGCTTGTTCAGTGGGCATCTGATCCCTACTGTAGCTCTCAGATACCAACAGTACAATTATAAATCCACAGGAATTAAATTTATTCCTGATAAATGACATATTGTTGCTGTATCACTAAATCTAAAAGAATAATTTCATGCTTTCAGTCTGCAGCAAAAGATATTTTTCCTTGTAGCGTTTATTTTTTTCCCTGATCTTTGTGATCTGCAGAAGTTCCCAGCACTTTGTGACTAATAAGGTGAACTGGATGATGAAGAGAAACCTGTTGTTTTAAGAAGCTCCAAGTCTGCTGAAACCCCTGGACTTCAGGAAGTAGGTGGGTAAGAGATCCTTACAAGCTTTCCACTTTGAGGAGCCCCTCAAAGTGCTGCACAGAACCTGACTCTTCTCCATATTGTTCAAATCACAGCTGTGGTCACTGTGGGGTCTGATGCATTGCAGCAGACCAGTGTGACTCAGTTCAGAGATATCTGGAATCTGCAAGCCCAGATTGGATTTACTGTCACCGGGTGGGCAAAATTTGTTGGGAACAGTTTTGTCATTCATACTGGGAGGTGATGAAATGTTTGCCTGCTGGAGCAGATAATCATCATCTTGTTCAGCCAAACCCAGGCTGGGACAGTGGAGTCATAAATGGTGTTATACACACAATCATCAGGGAATCACTTTTTTTTTTCCACACAGAGTCTCTTGTAAAATTCTACTCTCTTTTTGTTTCTTTCGGAAGAAAATTATTATTCATCTAGCTCCAAGTTATGGGAGTAGTATCATTAATTTTGATGAGATTCTTCACTTGAGAAAGCACTCTGGATCTGATCCCTTAGAGAAATAGGTTAGGAGTACCTGTATGAATGAGATACCTGGTTTTCAGAAAACACTTTTTTTTCTTCCTCATCCCAGATATGACAGAGGATGCAAGGGTCAATATTCTCCAAGAACATTTACATAACTTCTTCAAAAGCAATAAAATGATGAAACCCAAAATCTGCAAATTGTGGTGATTTGTAGTGCTTTGATTTATAGCCCTGTTGGGTTTGGAGTGAATGATTTCTACAGAGACCAGTCCCTCTAATCGGAATTTTACAAGAAACGGATGTGCTAAAAGAAACAGAAAGCTAACAGGGCTTCTGGTTACATTTTCAGCCTGATTTATAGAGCTGTAAAACTCTCTGTATCAGGGAGCTGACACCAATTTCTAGAAAGCTGTGAACATTTGTTTCCATCTGATTTTCCTGCAGGGCTCCTAGGCCCACTTCGTTCACAAACGACCCCAGTGAAATCCATGTCAGGTGTTAGAGAGTGTGGGACACTGGTGACACAAGCGAGCTGGCAGCAAAGGAGAACCAGTTGTGTAGCTAATCCTGGGAATGTCTGTTTTGGGGACAAAAGTGTACTTTAAGGAATCAGGAAAGGAAAGGGAGTTGAGGTGGGAGCAGGCATTACCAGGGATGAAATGGCTAAGGGAGGTCTGATCTGGCATGGCAAGGGATGCTGTAGAACTGAGCGGTCCCTGGTTGAGGAGAAGCAGGTGCAGGAAGCTGATGGCCAAGCCTGGAGCTGCAGCAGCCATGCCACTGCAGCAACAACTTGCATCCTGATACATGCAAATGCCACCTGCATGTGGATGCATTCAGACAGCAGAAGAGCAAGGTTGTGAGAAGAGGAAGAACTGGAGAGAAAATGGGCAACAAGCCAGGAACAGGAGGTGCATTCTAGTAAAGGCTGCAGCCTTGGTTAGTGCCCACGACACAGCACAGGGATGTGGTAAGTCTGGTCACACAGGCAGAGAAGTGCCATGAGCAGGCAGGGGGTGGCAGAAGTGCCATGGCTGCTCTCCTCTGGAAATCTCACCAGAGTTGGGAACATGCACTTACAGATGGTGCTCATGGCCATTTATGACAGCAAAATTCCCCAAGGAGAATCAAACCAAACCAGCACATCCACCCAGCCAAGTGCAATGCCCAAGATGAAGCAGAGACAGTGGTGAGGAGCAGGACAGGGCATGGGTCAGGACAAGGATCAGGAAAGGAGAGCTGCGAGTGAACTCTCAGGTCAATGGTGGGTAGATGACCGAGAAATGTCCTCTGGACTTGGGCTGTGATTCACAGTAAAACATCCATCTACCTCTGTGAGGATGCTAAACTATTTGACCCACAGCAGGGAAAAGTTCCACAGCTTGGATATTTCCAGTTCTGCTCCTTCTGATAGCTAGAAGTGTGTAGAAATGTTTGGCTTGCAATTTCATGCCTGAAAGGAAAATGGTGTAGAGGTTCAAACAAAATGCTCTGAGGTCTCTTTTGAAAAGGCAAGCTGTTCCCTTCCAGAAAACAAATTATGTGTCAGTCACAGGTTTTTACAGGTGTTTGAACTAGTATTCCATTCAAAGAGAGTTACAGAAGATTTTAGTGAAAAGGAAAATAAAAAATTACTTTAAACCAGCACTTTTAAGACTAGTGGATCTTCAGATCCAAGGTCCTGATCATTCTTTGTTCTAAGGCCCTCTACACTTGAGGGCACTTAGCAGGGTGCCCAGTTGGCAAAGGTTTGGGGATCAAAGTCTGAGGTATTTGTGTGTGGGCTAACAGGAAGCATAAAATGGTAGTTTCTGCTGACATAGCTTTTAAGATAATGTTCTTACCTTGTTATGCTGTTTAAAGAAACCCTATCAAGTTGCTCTACTGTATAAAATTATTAAGTATTAAATACATTATTTTATAAAATGGTTTAGAGTATGTCTGAGTTATTTTGGTTTTAGAGTGTCAAATCAGAAAAACAGATATAAATTAATAAAAAAAAGAAGCATTTTATTGCACTAAGTGCAGCTCCAAAGTTTATTACCACTTTCCAAGGATTTACTTCCTTTATCTAAAAAAAATATACAGGTGTCTTAAATTAATTATAAAGATCAATCTTATATGGAGAAGCCCTGATCCAGCAAGCACATATGCTTATGAGTAATTTAACTGCATGAGTAACTTCATATAATTCAGTGGGTGAGAGAGAAGCTGTGATCCGTGGAGCTCCTAGTGTGGGTAAAGTTATTCGTGGGTACAAGTGTTTGCAGGACTGGAGCCAAGTATGACACATATACAAATTCCCATTTAAAAGAAAAGGCAAATGAATAGTAAAAAGCAATTACATGTTATTGAATGTTCTAACAACTATATATTCTACAACAAGTGCATGGACACAATTATGGGTTCAAATGCACTCAGGACCTACCCAAAATTGATGGATAATAAATGGAGAGGTGGAATGAAATGGAGAAGTGAAAGGAACACAGTGTAACTCTCTTCATGTCTGAGTTTCTCTCTAATTTCAATGTTTCATAGATGCAATAAGTATACACAGGAAATACGCAAAAAAAAAGGGGCTTGCACTCAACTACCATCTCGGGACACTGAATGAAGGTGTTGTCTAAAGAGAACTTATTTTGGTCTCTCGATATGTTTTAGAGCACCTAAAGCAGATGGTTTACAGATGCTCAGTGTGGTCAGTAAGTGAGAAGCAGGCATCTCTAAAGACTAAAAAGGCCTTCTGCCACCCTCGGGACCCTGACACAGAAATTACCTATGCATTTTCTATCAGGTAACTGCTCGCCAGAGCATTAAAGCAGAGCCAGGTTTCTCCTGTTCCTTGTTCACCCTGAGAAACCCTTGGCTGTGCTCTGTGTGCTGCAGAGGCACATGGCTCCCATGGGAGAAAGGGGCAATTCTTCAAGCCCCAGAGGGGGAAGAGGATGTTGCCCTGGGAGGTGGATGTGTTGGCTTTGAACTCTTTGTAGAGGGGAACCCTGCTTGGTCTCACCTAGGGCTGCTGTGTTCTGTTCCAGCTGTAAATTTTTAAGAGAGTGATGCTGACTGACCTGCCTGATGTGGAATTCAGCACTTCCCAGGAACAAGAGTGCAAGTTGAGTGCCTTCACATGCTCACTGTGAGCTGAGCTTCCTTGGGAGAGAGTCATGTAGCTGCTGAGTTTCTGGCTGTTAGGAGGTGGTGTTATGCCTTCAGGAAGCTGTGTATTCCAACACAGGAGCACCAGCTGCTTTTAGATAGCAGAAAGCATGTGAAATTGCTCTCCAAGATGTAGGCACCTGAAGTTTACCTGTGCTCCAGGACAAGCAGAATCCAAGTGGCCATCAGCTCTTCCACAAAGCCAAAACCTTACAACTGGGAGAGATTGGATAATTTCCTTTTTGGCCTGTCTTCCTCATTAAAATGTGTGTGAATACCTTCAGTCCCCCGGGCCTGGCTGGGGAAGCATTAAACACTCTGCAAGTTCTCCCTATGAATTGCCAGTAAAATAGATGGTTTGCAAATGTTTATGTTCCTGCACTTATTTTGCCCCTATGAAATAAATGCTGCTGCCAAACACAATACAATGCACCCAATGTCTTCTGCAGTGTTCTTGCTGCTGTTCACTGTAAAATGCATCTTTAGGGCTGTGCTTCTACCTGTCCACCTCCCTGCCCCCAGCTGTACTTTGGCAATCCCTACACGGAGGAGGTTGTGTTTGCTCTGTTTACACACTAGACATTCACTTCTGTTCCACTGCATGATAACTGCCTATTTTTCCTTTGCATTGGTTTTTTCTGTTCTTATTTCGCTGAGTTTGCTCTCCTCTCTGGCTGAGCTTGGCTGTCTTACATCCTGGACATCTCCTTAAAGTACTTCCACTCTGGATGCTGCCGCAGTATGGTAAGGATGCTATAAAAGGTGCAGTTATTTTGCAGCCTTTCCTCCTGGTGCATGCTTGGGATGCACACAGCTGATGACTGGATCTTTTTTCAGATATATAATATCTAAAGTATACAAATGCTTCCTTTCTGTTTACACAGGAGGAGAAGAACACAAACAAGCCTTAATAAGCCCTTATTTTTCATTTGCAATTAGAATTTAAAATAAAATATCCTCTTCATATCAACACAGAGTTTTGTGATGGGGCAAGTGCCGCTGTTTCCTTGGCGGCATTGTCACCTTACAGAGTTCAGTGTGCTGTGACTTTCTAACTACTTCTCCCTTGCCACACCCATTTTGCCAGTGCAACCATCAGCAAAGGTCGTAGCTCTAAATCTCATCGGGCAACTGATGCAGGCTTAAAAATGCCATGAAATGTTTTGTGACACATAGCCAAGGGGGATGGGGCTAGGGACAATGGAAGAAACGGGGAATAGGGATAATGTGGAACAGATAAACTAGTACCACCTCTGAAAGCCTCAAAATGTGAAGCCACATCTTCAGGCACAATACAACCACTTCACAGGTTAATCAGGTGCTCGTTACAGGTCTGAACGCGCTCATACCTGAATAATCAGTGGTGGTGCTGCCACTGAGTTTATATTCAGGCTAAATACTCACACAGGATGCTGGAATTTTCATCTGAATGAAACAGCCAGTAAAAGTAAAGGTTAATCATACCTGCAACAGAGAAAAGCTTTCAACTGGATCATCCAAAATAGTGCCCCTTCTGGTTTTTTTCCCCTTTTACGCAAGAATTGCTTTACCGCTTTTTGAATGTGAGCTAACTTTGCTTATCAGTACCCAAAAAGCAAGCCCCCGCAGGGTCCCCGCTGACAAATGCTGCAAGGCAGTCATGTCCCTTCCTCTGCTCTGAATGCAGTAATTAGAGAGATGCAATTTTCCAGTAGCGCTTGACAGCCTACATCAAAGGCGCAGAAACTGTTTCTGGACATTGAAAAGATAAAATTCTAATACTAACTGACGCCTCCTTCAGTTTTTATTGCAGTTCAATGTAAACAGATGCTGCTGGTTTTGAAAGCATATGTTCAGATCTGTCAAAGTGTATGTATGGCAGCGGTGATATCTGCTGTAGCAAAGGCTGATATTTGCCATCATGTGCATATATTGATTCAATCATCTCTATGGCATCAGCTGAATGTGTGTGCTTACACGTCCACAGATGTCTGTCCTTGCATGTGCACGCATACTAACACAAACACATGCATATGAATTAAATGGAAACTGTAACCTAATCTTAACCAGGGGTTTAAATTAATCGTAATACATACACACACTTACAAACATTGGGCTATATTTAACTTTCACATAAGCAGTGTAGAACTATTATCTTCTGAGGAGCTCTGCAGTGTATGAGTCAGCCCCAAAGCCTCTTAGTTAGCCCATGGAAGGACGCCACTGACTTTATTGGGCTTTGGATCAGTCTGAAACCAATGGTTAATTGTCTCGTATAAAATAACTTTCCCTTCCAGCAAACTTAAGATAAACTTAGATTCTAATTCCAACAACTCTATAATTTTTCCAAACAAATTCCTTATGGAATGGAAATGCCCATTCTTGTTCTGGGCATTTTTCAATGCTTTCATGTTTCTTTGTTTTGAAAATTGATTCAGTCATGTTAAACATTATGCAAGCTTGAAAAAGATCACAGTCTCCAACTATGCAAAGAGAAATTCTCATGCATACATAGCTCAGAAATAAATGTCATTAGAAACTTCAAACTTGGCTAGTATTAAAGCCATCTTTGAGGAAGGGGAAAAAAAATCACATTTGGAGAAATTCGGCCTGGTGTTTTAGAGAGTAAAAATAATTTAGGATTACATGTCCATCTCAGCTTTCTCATTTTATTATATGCCCTGTACAACTTTCTATTTGCTTTCCAGGTTTTTTGAGATGGATTTATTTGAGTATATACTTGAAATACACAATTATTTGGAGGGAAAATTAGCATGCCTGCACGGGTGTTCTTGAATTAAAGGGATAACTGTCTGGAGGTCTACTTTCGAATTCTGAGCTATTAAGACCATAAAGTTTATCCTAATTCAGGTATCATAGCTGACAGAAATGTAGTTAAAGTGGAGTCATTTTTAAGAAACTATTCTTGAAGAATCTTTTGACTGCCAGTCCTCCTTTGAGTAATCTCTGATTTAAAAATCTGAGTTAGAAACTCATGACTAAGATTTCTGAATGTAGATTTTGTACACACAGTTAATACTTAAGCTGTCTCTAAAAAGAATGTGGCTGTGCTAATCACTAAAGAAGCTCACATTTGAGTTATTATTTATATTGATATCATTGGTATCTGATATAATCACTGTTGTGGAGACATTGTGCTGCTTTCTGGCACTACAGGCTTACCGCTGATGGTCATCTCACAGAGTCTGGGTTCCCTGATAAGAGGTAATAGAGAACATTTCTGTTCAATAACATACAGTCTGCATACTCAGGTGGGTGCCTATAGTCTTAATTCGAGGCAGTTAATGTTTTAAGTGCTAAATTGTTTTGAAAACCACTGAATTCTGTTTCTCTCTGTGTCTATTCCAGTCCCATGCCATATGTATTGTGTTTTCCAACCCAGTATTTTATTTTATAAATAGAATTTAGTGTGTATTGTTTATGTAGCCTCCTACCAAAAGAGAAGATTGATAACGTCACAGAAAGAAAAATCTTTGGTCAGACTGACAACATCTATGACATCCCACTGTCTCTTCTTGTGGTATACTACAGACTCGGTTTTCACAGTAAGTCCAAAGCTCATTACGAGGTCTAGAAAAGCATTTATGGCTTTTAGTGAGTACAGTGTGAGGAGCAGATGCTCCCCAGGACTAATGCACACAAGCTTGCCATAATGTGAGGGCAAGTCTCTGAGCCTCCACTCCCTTGCTGATGTAAATGGGCACAGGGCCATTGGCTTACATCTAAATGCAGTGTAATGTAAGGCAATCACCCCTTGAGTTTTAAAGCATCCTTACTTTGGTATTTGTGTTAGCTGATATTTGCATAATAATGCCCAATGCACACAAAACATTGCATCAAAAGAAAGTTGCTCCTTCCCTCCAGCTTGTCTTATGGAAATAATTCTCTTTTCCTCCATTCCTGAGAGCTTCCCTGCACCTCTCACTATCTTCCAGCTAACATATTTTTGCCATCCTTTGCTACCAGATCTCTTTCCCTAATTCTGCCACTTCCTTTCTCTCTGACATGCAAATGGAGCCTGAATTATAGCAAGACGTCTAAATACTGCCTCACCTGAATGCTCTTTCTCTTTCTACACTTACATTGGGCAGCAACAGTGGTGGTCAGAAGGTTTTGAATGCGTTTGTCATTATAAGGTACCTCTTTCTCCAATATACATCATGTGCACACCCCACCCTGCCTGTTGCTGTGTGCCTGGTACAAAACCCAACAAAAGCATTACTCAATTAGGGTGAAATGAATATTTAGTTTGGGCTGCATCTTTTTTTGCCTGGGTGCCTGAACCTCAGGTCTGTCCGGTGCTGATCACTATGACCCCAGTGCCCGGTTGTCTGCCCCAGCTTCGATGAAAATGGAACAAAGACATAGAAACAATCTCAGATTTTAAACATTGCTCCTGCAAAACTCTCTCCCCAAGGCTTGTCTCACAGCTGACTAGCAAGGCCTGTACTATTTTAGTGGGTAGTTTGATGGCTGTATGACATACGCAAGAGATTTGTTTCTCTTCTACCAGGCTAAGCAAGAAGAAATGCAGGGTGTTGTTCACACCGCCGCGAGAATGTTTGCGGGCCGAGGGGACTCGGTCGCACACCGGGCAGCAGCGCACGGCTGAGCCGGCTCCAGGCACTCCGGTCCGGGAGGAGTTTGGCTCCGCGCGCAGTGGGATCCTCAGCTGCGCCACTTCCCCAGATGAAAAGGAGAGCTTTGCACGGGGGGTTTATTGCACATTCCTGATCACACCAGGGAGACTGGGTCCAGGTAGCTGCCTCCTCGCTTTCCCTTTAATCACTGCAGGGTGGGAACCGGATCCAGCCTGGAGGGATAAAAGATCTCTGATATGAAGAAGTACAATGGAGCAGAGTTAAAGTCGATCGGTTTACTGCTGTAAGCGAATCACTACCACGTCTCTCTGTGCAGCATGTTACAATTTACAACTCGTAGTTAAATGAGTCAGAGCTATTGCTTCTGGTTCTGCCTCCAGCTTCTCCTGCCGCAGAGCTGGACAGACAATGGGTCCGTGTTGCAGAAGGGGCCTCGGGCCAGCCCCAAGGAGCTGTGTTGCAATGCCCATTATCGAAATGCCTCATTTTTAGGCTCCCTGCTGTGGAACAGATTGCTCAGGCCAGGGACAGACACCACTGTGCTTCACATAAGGTGTGGAGAGACTTAAAAGGTAATAAAAGAAAATTTCAGAGGTCCACATACACCTTGGGTTAGAATATATATATATTCTATTGTAGATACATATAAATATAGATAGATACAGATGATAAAGGTATAGATATAGATGACACAGATACAGATAGATATAGATATATAGGGGGGGGCAGCACTATGAAAGGCAGGAAGAAGGTGTCTCTGCCACGGACTCCCTTACAGTTCAGCACAGAAGTCACATCAGCCTGCTTTTTCTGAAGAACTAGAGAGTGAGTGAACTCATTGCATCCAGGAGCTCATTGGGTACAGCATATTATGTTCCAAGCAGTGGGAGACTTACTCACCAGTCACCACTCTGCTGGATTTAATTTGGACGGCCCCATGACTGCTCTGAGGAGTGTCCTGGTCTTGAGACTGCTTATGCAGCTGCTTTTTCTTGCTCTCTCTGGCCACCTCCGTGTCTAATATAAAATCAAATGTATCATTAGAAGACATGAAGAGCAATTACCTCTGAGTCTCTAATAGGCTGGTGATTGGTATTTTCACTTTGCATACTGAACACCTGAGTTCAGCTGTTTACCTAAATTCAGGCAGTACTAAAGAGTTAGTGCCAAGCATCCCACTTCCTCCTGAAGGTGTCCAACCAGTTTGTTCAACAGACTTTTCACTTCCCAGACTTTTAGGAAGAAGGTTTGATGTGACTCAGGAGATTCACACAAAATGATGCGCCTGGATTTAAGCTTATGAGCACTACTGAGAAGCACTCGCCCCCTCCCCTTCCCCTGGCCTTTACAATGGGTAAGTTAGGCAGCTTCCCTGTTTTGCCTCTGATTTCTTAAGGTTCTGTTCTCAGGCACAATCCTGAGCAGCAGGAGGCTGCTGCTGCGCCTAACTCACTTGTTGAATTTAGCCTGCCCTAATTTTGGAAAGCAATCTTTTAAGCTCTGAATTCGCTTGAGCACTACGGAAAACATTCGATAAAGTATTCGACGGGGCACCTATTCGTGTTTCAAGTGAAAGAGCGAATTCGGAAAGAAACCCCAAAACCACGAGAAATTCAGAGCAGATGACAAATGTATGGTTTAACCAACGATTTGCACAGCAGGTTTGCCCGGTAGTCACCTTCTCTGTAGCTAAAACTGAAAGAGAGCCTTTCCTTGTTTTTTAAGCTCTCAGCCCTCGCTGTGTGCCACTCTGCCCCTCTGCCACAGCCGGAGCCGGGCGCGATCCCGCGGCATTCCTAGACGGGGCTCTCGAGCTCGCACGGAGCCGGTGCCGGGAAGATGTGCCCGAGGGCTGCCCCTGTGTACGGGTAATGGAGCCGTTCCCCTCCTTTGTGGGAATAAGAGAGAAAAATGGCTTCTCTTTTATTTTGCATGTGTTTCTGCACGTGTTTGCTTCGTCTCCGTGCTCTGGCTACTGTGATCTGTATTTCCTACGCTCCGTGGAAAGTGTCGCACCAAGGCGCTATCGCTTTCCCACGGCAGAGTCAGCCTCGGCTGTGAGTCCGTGGTGGGACGTGGATGTGCTCGGGGCCCCTCTGCTTTCTCTCGTCTGTCTGCCGAGGCTCTCTAGGAGTGCGTGTGGAGATATGCATCGAAGCGGAGGGGGGGGGAAGGGTGTACCGGCGTGACTGGGGAGGGGTGGCGGGGGAGAGGGGAGTTATTAGGAAACTTTGCTTTGGCTACTCTCTATCCTTGGGGCTGCGTGGCGCCAGCACCCTCAAGTTGAAAGGAAAACAGCCATTCTCACTTCCAACTGCCCACTGAGATCCTTAAGGCGACAAAGACACAAAAGTGAGTTTTATTTGCTGGTAAGCCAGAGGCAAGAAAAAAGAAAAGCCAATTCCCCCTTAAAAAGAGCCGACAAATCCTTTTTGCTCTTTTGTGTGAGCTTTTCCTATTCACATGGAGCGTTCATCCGTGTGATTCCCAACTTATTGTCATTACTTAGTTATTAATTGTTCTCATCTGGGTTTAATTGAGCAACCAAGGACTTTAGCCCAAGGGTCAGGGGGAAAACTTAAAGCAAAGACATGTTCAATAGGAATCCTGCGCTTCGAATATCCATCCCGAGTTAACATAATGTAAAAAAAAAAAAAAAAAACCAAAAAAAACCCAAACCAACCAAAAAACAACAGAGACAAAGCGGAGAGATGAAAGGGTCCCGCTTTGCCCGGAGCCCCGCGCCGCAGCGCCCAAAGGTGCCGGCAAAGGGGAGCGGTGCTTGCGGGGAGCCAGCTCAAGGCAGTCCTCGCTGTTTAAAATCTCTCTCGGATTTTAAGGGCATCCTTACAGGATAAACCCGGCCTCCTGGGCGATTAGATCTCCCCAAACCCGCGGTCTAATCGCATAGAGGCTAAGTTAGAGAACGAGATAAGCTGGAGATATTCAGCCTTTTTCTGCCAGAGACAATGTGGGAAAAAGTCGGCAGAGAGCTTTCCCGCTCCAGCGCAGCGTTGGGCGCTGGGGTCAGGATCACAGACACTGTCATTTGCACAGAGAAAAGAAATGATCGGAAAAGAAAGCCAAAGGGGTTGGAAAAAAAAGCAGAGGAAAAAAAAAAAAAAGAAGAAGAAAAAAAACCAAACAACCACAAAAGCCCCAAACTCATCCCAGCTCAAAAATGACTGGGCGGCCAGAGCGGAGCGAGAGATGAGAAGGGGGATTAGAGCAACGAGCTCTGGAGAAAGTGACTGTGTTCAGGTATGTTGTTTCGCTGAGTTATTGAAAGCATCATTGATATTTAGGAGATGATAAAAGTCCCGCCTCGCCCCCAGCTACAGTCTCGCTGGAGCCATAGTGCCTGCAGAAGATTGCCGAGCCTCATTACAGCAATTATTTTCCTTCTAACTTTGCTTCAACCTTAACGTTTTAAATTGCTGGAAATGAAAGCAGTAGAGTGGGGGTTGGGGGGAAAGGCAGAAAGAAAAATATAGAGTCCCAATTTCTCAGCAGCTATTCCTCGAGCACAAAGATAAAGCACGAAATTGGAAAAAAAAAAAAGGAAAAGAAAAAGAAAAAGAAAAAGAAAAAGAAAAAGAAAAAGAAAAAGAAAAAGAAAAAGAAAAAGAAAAAGAAAAAAGGGAGAACCCAACGCTCTCCCTTACCCGAGGGATTCGCCAAACCAAACCAGGCGGAGCGGCGCACTGAGCGGGCTCAGGGCGCAGCCGGAGGGGAATGCGGCGAGGCGGCGGCGCCGGTTCTGGCGGGATCGGCAGGCGCGGAGCCGGGGCTACGACTTCCTCCGCGGGGTCCTCAGCCGTCGCCAGCGGTTTCCTCGGGGCCATGGTCGACCGGGACGGGTTTCCAGCGGAGCTAGCCCGAGGCTCGAAGGCCCGAGGATGGGCAGGAGACGGCGCCGAGTGATCCCGCCCGTCAGTCCCGCGGGTTCCACCGGCCGCCGGGCCCGCAGTCATGCCCAACACCATCGTCCCCACACCCCATCCGCCGACCCACCGGCTCCGCCACTGCATCGCCCTTAGCGTGCTTTATCCCCTTCTTCACCACCAGCCGAACCGCGACAGCCCCTTCTGCTCCCCACCGCCCCAAATCCCGGTGCTCCGTTCCCCCGAATAATCTCGGCTGGAAAAAAGAGCTCTGGGAAAAGCCCTGGATCTCACGCTAGGCTTGGCACTGAGATGTGCGGTATGTCACCCCCGCCACCCCTCCAGGCTTCACAGCCATCGGGGGCTGCGGCCAGGACACAAGGACCTGGAAGGGAGAGGAGCAACTTTTCTCTTTCCTAGGGCTAAGTAAACCCGGCCGATCCCGGAGCCGCTGGGGGAAGCAGCAGCGATCACATGCACCTTCAGGGCAGGGATGCGGTGAGAACTGCTGGCAAGAAGCAGTGGGGGGAAAGGAGGAAACCTCAAACAGCTGTGAGGACAGAAAAGCTCCGGGATGCACAGAAAGCTGAAAACTCAGCTGCTGTCTCACCACCCAAGGCTGAAGTCTCTCAGAAAAGAGGGAAAACAGCTAGTTTAGCCAGACCCTCTCTCATCCCCCAAATTCAGTCTCTTCTGTCACCCCCAAGAGGGCAAAGAGGGAGCAAACAAACCGCATGAAACAGTAGCTTAAAATTAATTTATTTAACAAATATAGCTATAATATAAATGATAATAAAATTTCAAATATACAGTATATTACATAGTACACAGAGCCCCTTCCAAAGGAGCTGGTGGAGGAACAAAGACAGGTAACAGACAGCACTGTTACATGGGAACAGGAAAGGCTGTTTTATACTTCTGCCTCTTGACCTTGCCTTGCACAAAGTAAGAGAAACGTCCTGTCTTTCAGTCCCCTTTTCCATTTCTCTTCCACAGTTCCTGCCCCCATGGCAGGGGGCTCTCCGCAGGCTGTTAGTTAGACCCAGGGAAGCAGGACACAGTTGGCCCATCACCATCCTGTGCCAGGAAGAAGTTGGGGCAATGCCTCAGGTTTCTGCCAGCTCCCCAGGACTGCTGAGGAGATCAGAACAGTGCTGGGGTAGGGGCTCAGCATCACAGGGGGAAGCAGAGAGGTCAAGCAGAGCCAGATTGGAGAAGTCTCTGCCATAGGGTCCATGGGGAAGTCCACATCGAAGAGCCAGAGGAGCAGGGTGGGAATGCGTGTGGAGCCAGCGGCAGCACGCAGCTAGCAGTGCTGGACTGGGCTCGGCTTAGGCTCTATGTGAGGTGGTACATGCTGTATCCCACATGTGCTGTGTACAGTCCCACAGGAGCCACGGGCAACCCTGCCCGCTGAAAAGGGCTGGAGGCACCGTACAGGGAAGCACCGGCCACAGCCGGGCCGCCCAGTGGGAAGGAGATGCCAAAAGCAGCAGGCGGGAGCATGGGCTTGGCTGCCATCTTCAGCTTCTCCAGCTCGGCCTCCTGGAGCCTCTTGGCCTTGGCACGGCGGTTCTGGAACCAGATCTTCACCTGGGTCTCGGTGAGGCTGAGCGAGCTGGAGAACTCTGCACGCTCAGCGATGGACAGGTACTGCTTCTGCCGAAACTTCCTCTCGAGGGCCAGAAGCTGCGCCGTGGTGAAGGGCGTCCGGGGCTTCCTGTTTGTCTTGTGCTTGCGCAGGGTGCAGGCTGGGGGGCTCAGCCGCCCTGTGCCCAGGAGCAGCCGGGGAAGAGGGGGAAGGAGAGACACCTTGGTTAGCAGTGCTCAAACCCCCACAGCCTGCAGAGCCCCCACCCTACTACAGCTGAGGTGGGGAAAGGGGGGAAATAGGGTCCCACTTGACGCAAACTGCTCCAAAATGACCAGGGTTGCCTAGGCACACTTAAAATTGCTGTCTCCCGTTCCAGAAGAGAGTGGTGCTTCCTATCAGGAAGCTCTGATCCCACTGAGAAAAAGCCGACAAAGGGTAGGAATCAGACACCTACACACCCTGCACCTCCTGCCTTCACGACCACCCCAGCTCATGAAGGGAATGACCCTCCAAAAAGAAGAAAAAAATAGTCCTGTCCTTTTTATTGGATTACAGGAAAAAAAAATAAACAAAACGGGCTGGCTTCTCAGTCTCACACCCTCTTCATTAGGCCCCTGGGAACCGGATTAAGCATGTAATTAATTACGAGGTTTGAATTGACACTCATGCTCTATCTACCACTCTTCACCGGTCTGCTCCTCTCCTCTTATTTAAGATTTCTAAGGGTCTTCAACATCCATCTGTCCCGGGTTTTCTTAGCAACAGCAAATTTTAGCTTGCAATTTAAATAAATTAAACCGCTGCTTTACTCTACACAAGTCCTGTCAGGAAACCTGCCGATCTCCAAGGGACGGAGAAAACAGCTCTGTTTGCAGCTTTGCTAAGGGCACCCCAAACGCTCTAGAGAGCCTCAGACCAACGTCATCCCTTTCCACGGGATCCCAGGCAGGGAGAGAGAGCAGCCAGGCCGAGGGCAGGCAGCTCATACTGCCCAGACCCGGACTCAGCGCAGCCACTAGAAATTATTAAAGGACTTTTCTGATTTCGGCTCTCACGCTGTTATTTGTAATTATTTAGATCACTCTGCATTAGAGCAGTAAAAAAAAAAAAAAACCCCAAAAAAACCACCACAACCTGATTGTGGCTCTTCGGACTTTGGAGATGCACCACTTAAGACAGAAGCCAGTGGGGCTGAAGCCCGCAAAACTCCCGCTTCTAGGAAATCGATCTGCGCGGATCCTTATGGAATTGTTTGAGGCACTTTCTGAGTAAACCTCAGCGGTATTGAGTCAAGATTTGCGTATTTAGTTCGAGCCCCAGGTCAATTTAACAGGCAAGCCGTGTTGCTTTTTCTTTTCCCTCCCTGTTAACTAACATTTGGCACAAGATATCACCCTGGCACGGCCGCTCTTTCCTGTGCGTTCGCAGCCATCCTCCGGCTTTACACACTCTCGAATCCCTTCAGTACTTCGGACGGGCCGAAGCGGCCCAGAAGAGTGCGAACCGCACGGAAAAATATACCAGGAGAGGCAGGCAGGGCGAAAGCAACAGGAAACCCCCGGCCACCCGCGCAGCCTTACCCTCGGTCCGCCCGGCCCCACGGGAAGGTCGCAGCCGACCGAGAGCTCCCATCCCGCCCGCTCCCGGACCATTACTTACTCGCGGGAGGCGGCGAGAACCGCGGGGTTTGCATCCAGGGGCTCCGCTCCTGCTTCTCGGGGCTTTCCGCCTTGACGAGCGTGTCTTCGGGCAGCTTGACCAGGCCCCCGACGGAGAAGTGCCCGCCGAGGGGCAGGGGGGAAGGCGGCGCCTCCGCCGACAGCGCGCCCAGGCGGGGACTGAGGCTGGAGCGGGCGGCCGCCCCAGCGCCCGGCGGAGGCCCGGCGCCCTCGGGTCCGTCCCTGCCTCCCGGCTTCCTGTGGTCGGCCATGAGCGCCTCCACGCTGAACGGCAGGAGGGATGGGGAGACCTTGGGCTTGTCGCTTTCCTCCTCCCCGCCCATCGCCGCCGCCGCGACGGGGAGCGCGCTACCGCCGGGACTGCTGAAGGCGGATGCGGGCAGCTCGTCGCTGCGGACCCCGGTGGGCGCGGCGGTCATATCCACAGCCGGGGCCATGCAAGGGCGGCCCGCCGTCGCCACCGCAGCGCCGGCCGGGAGCGAGCAGCGCCGCCGCTCATGGGGCCGGGGCGCGGGGCCGCGGGCAGCCGTCGGCACACTCCGGCCCTGTGGCGGCGGCGCCGCCTGATAAAGCGGCGCGCGGGCGGCTCCGCCCAACCGGCGCGCGGGGGGCGGGGCCGCGCCGCCCCATTGGCCGCGGCACCGGCGGCGCGCGGGGGGGCGGGGCCGGGGCTGCCGTCGGCACCGCTCCGCGCGCCCCGCCCCGCCCCGCCCCGCCCCGCGGCCCCCGGCCCCGCTCCGCTCCCCCCTGTCCCGCTCCGCTCCCCCCTGTCCCGCTCCACGTCCCCCGGCCCCGCTCCGCTCCCCCTGTCCCGCTCCGCTCTCCCCTGTCCCGCTCCGCTCCCCCCTGTCCCGCTCCACGTCCCCCGGCCCCGCTCCGCTCCCCCCTGTCCCGCTCCACGTCCCCCTGTCGCGCTCCTCCCCCCCCGTCCTGCTCCATGTCCTCCAGCCCCGCTCCGCTCTCCCCTGTCCCGCTCCGCTCTCCCCTGTCCCGCTCCGCTCCCCCCCTGTCCCGCTCCATGTCCCCCCGGTCCCGCTCCGCTCTCCCCGGTCCCGCTCCGCATCCCCTAGCCCCTCTCCACGCCCCAGCTCTCATCTTAGGCAGGAGCGAAGAAGGCCGGGTTGCCGGCGCAGCGCTCCGCTGTGGGGATGGGAAGGCTGAAAATTCGGGGAAAAAAAGTATTAACGTCGGAAAAAATGCCGGCCTTTCTGCTCGTACAGCGAGAGGGAGACAGCCCGAGCCCGCTGTTCTGCCAAACTAGCAAATACCGGGCTGTCCCGAGTGTGACATCTCAAAGGGAAGGAGACCCTGCCCGCTCCGCAATCGTTTCGTGGGTTTTGTTTGTTTGTTTGGTTTGGTTTTTAAATTAAAGCCGGCCCTGCGGTGTGCTCGATGTGACTGTGGAGATCCGCGTTTATATACGTACCCGCATACACAACGCATAAATTGAGCTACTTTTCATGGCATAGATGTGTGCGTGCCTGCAGATAACGAAATGTTCGTTCACGTAAAAAGAAATATATAAGCCCCTGAGCCCTTAAAGTCCCGGCTATTTTGTTTTGTAAATTCGTTTTACGATCCCTTATCCCCGCGCCCAGGACGGATGTGCAGTAAAACGGAGCCGCTCTCTAATAACGGGATTGGCCGCTCGCTGAGAAAAGTTTATTGATAGCTGCAGGGCTCTAATCTCCTCGGAACACAAGAGCCTCTTGCAGTCATTTAAGGGCAATTATCTAAACGGGGAGGGACAGCGAATTCCCTTTCCTTTTAACTGGACCCTATAAAGATGGTAGATTAGGAACATATAGATTATGAAATGAATTGATATAATAGACATTTTATTAACTGATAAGCAACAGGATCTGATTGAAATGAATTGTCCAGCGCGCAGCTCCACACACACTTATCTCACACCACGCGTGAGCATATGCCCTTGCCGGGTGCTTCCTGTGTCCTGCATATACATCAAAGCCACCTCCCGCATGTGCTGCGCTCACGGATGATCCCTCTGCGTGAAGGTGATTTGGAGACGGTTTGCGGGCTACTCCCGGCATTCCTGTACATGAAGGTGAACGCACTTTGCACAGAACTATTCACTATTCTCCGACTCACGTTGGTATATCCAGCTGCCCTCCGGCTCCGTGCCGCCCTGCTGAGCGCTCCTGCCAGGCGGGAGCAGCGGTGCCGCCGCCCAGCCCAGCCCAGCCCAGCCCAGGCCGGCTCCGCGCCCCGCCGGTGCCGGTGCCGCTGCCGGTGCCGGTGCCGGTGCCGCTGCCCGCGCTGCTCTCAGCCTCCCCTGCGCCCCATCGGGCCGGGGGCCCGGGTCGGGCCGCGTCGGGGCGGTGGGGTGGGGGGTGCTCGGAGAAGCGGCTGCATTGCTAATTGCGAGAATAAACAATCTGTCACGATTAGTCAGTGCCTCTAATAGGCAGACAAGTGATGTTGTTTTTAGGCGCCAGCAGCGGTCTGATCAAAGGCTTCAGCTGGAGGGGGACTATTGAGGACGTTAACCCGCATCAAGGGAGCAAGGCGCCTTAGCCCTGGGACATCGGCACATTCAGCCTGACAAAATTAGTTTGCTCTACCAATCACACGACATTTTCCCAAAGCCCGGTACTCGGCGCGAAGATGCACCCCCACCCCACCCCCGACTAAGAAAACACGCACATATATCGATGCATCGTGTTTCACAGTGTTACGGTGTCCCCTCCACCCGATCCTACAGGTAGGATCTTGGTTTTTTGGGTTTTTTAATTATTATTATTTTTTCCCTGATTCCAAACTTTACCATGCAAAAGAAGAAGTAATGTGTTTATTAGACCTCGAGGCAGCCCCTGGGCTGATTTCAATCTCCTTGTTTGGTGGAAACATGAAAATAAAAATTAGAGCTGCTGGCTTTTTTCCTTCTCCTCACTTTTCTTTTGCACAATGATTTGAATATTGGGATGTTGCTGAGGTTTGAAAAGATGCGTGCGCGTCCCAGACCGAGAGCACGATCCCGCTCTCATTTAGAGGTGTCAGAATGAGATAATTAGCTCTTTATTTATCTCCCAGCAATGAGCGCTTTGTGTTTACATTTCTGTCATACTCGCTGGTATTTCAATCACTGTACCATAGCAAGGACTTGATCCTAATTCACATGCTGGCTTTTCATCTCTTGGGCTGAAAACGAGATGCCAGTAAAGTTTCTTTCGTTTCTTGCTCCTTTTATTCTTTCCCTTCTTTCTTAATGAAATCGACAAGTTTTAAGTCAGGAATGGAGAAAACAAATTTGCAAAACGAAATCTCCCCCAAGACTGATTTCTGTGTTTAGTGGGATATTTTTAGTATCCAAACTCTTCCTTCCTTGCTTACTGCGCCTTGGGTGACCAAAACACCACTGGATTTTAGGAATTTTTTTAGTACCTGTTTCGCGTTGTTGATACTCTGGATTGCTTTTAGGTGCCTCCTTATTTTCTTCCCTGGACTGTAAGGAAAATCGAAGTGAAAAGGCAGAGGGAAATAGGTGACTTTATTGGTGCTTGTTCGGTGTTTTTACTGGGAGCCGTGGCGTTTCCCTGAAGGCACTTGTGCTAGATAACAACATTGGGCAATTAGCATCCTAAACAGTCCCGTTTCAATATAATGAATGTGCTAGGCAAAGCCATTACCCATAGCATTTTATTTCGGTGGGAGTACAACAAGGGCTGGGAGGAGGGCGTGGGGGATGGGGAGACAGGACAGGAGGCAGCGCTAAACCACTTCAGGGCATTGTCTGCCTTTTGTAAACGTTATCTTTGACTTAAAGGCAGAACTCAGAAAGGAGAGGGGTGTTGTTTCCCTTGTTTCTATTTTATTTCTCCCGAGACAGCAGCCCTTAGGAGACCAGACAGTCCCGCAGGACACGAGCCGGCTTTGGGGACAGGCAGCTCCGGGGCAGTTCTGCTGCCCCGGGCACCGCCTGCGCACTGCCTGCACGCTCCCTGCGCGCCCTCCAGCAGCCTTGCTTCATCTCTGAGAGTCTCAGCCCTGGGGGCAAGGAGCCAGAACTTTCACAAGTGCTAAAAATGTCCCGCGGGCTTTACAAGCCCTCAAAGACCTTCAAGTGCTCAAAGCCCTCCCTGCTTTCGTCGTTGGTCTCCGAGTGTCGGAAAAATGCGAAAACACCTCAGTTCTTTTCTTTTTGTCTTTTCCCCCCCCTCTTTCTTCTCTTTTTCTTTTCCCCTCTCTCTTTCTCCCTTTCCCTTTCTGCCCAGATTAGACATAATCCAAACTACTTTTAAGGCTTCAGGCACCTGGACTGGTCCTGGGGAGGTCACTAGGAGCTGTTTGGATGGCCGAACTCCAGTCGCCGAGGCGTCCCCGGCTCTTTGAGGGTCGGAGGAGCCGGGCTGAAAGGAACGCACTATTTCAAGTGGCCTAAATTAATTTGATCGCGACATTATGATGCACTTGGAAAAGATGAAAGAAAAGGCTGGCCGTCTCCTCCAAGATCTCTATAATTATAGATAATATATCCTATTTCAAAGCAATTAGCTCAATCAGGCGTAACGAGGCACTTTGCTGCCAGGGAGTAACAATGCCTTACGGTTATTTAAGCTTCAAGATGTCAAGCAGACTTCGAGACTCTGCTCTGCCCAAAAGGGATCTTGGCTGCCTTGGCGAAACCTCCATGGCTAAGGCACTGGTTTCCCTTCAGTGACAACATACCTATTTAATTTAATATATATTTTTAAAGCTCTTGCAAAGGTGTCGGCTCTGCTGGAGAAGAGCACCGCTCCTCCAGGCGCATTTGGGGCTGGTGCCTATGTGGCATCACCTCTGCCCCCGCCCGCTAGCACCGACCTGTCTCACCTCGCCCGCTCGGTTCGGGATACTTGTGCTCTCCGAGCCTTTCCCCGGCTCGGTGCCTTTCTTTCGTTCGCTTTTTTGGGGTGACTCCGGCTATGTCTCACGGAGTTCTGCAGGAGCAGCCGCTGATGGGGCGCACTGGTCGATGCACGGCTCCCAGCCCCAGTGTAGACCTCCCTGCCGAGTCAGCGCCTCCTCCCAGCCCCCAGAGCTTTACTCTGCCCTCGCCTCGGCTTTTACCTGAAGCGCTTGCAGATGGCAAGGTCCGAGAGCACCGAGACCATTGCGTTAGCCGCGAGCCGGCTGCTCTGCGTGTCAGCCTGCCCGTGTGTGAGGGGCTCTGCAGGACACGTCGAGGGGAGCACGGCCGCAGGGCCGGAACCCCCTCGCCCTGACTCAAACCCGCAGGAGGGGTGCGCAGAGCGGGTTGTTCCCCCGTGCCCAGGGGCGGTGGCTGTAGGTGCGGGTTTAGGCCAAAATGCCGAAAAGTAAGTTCTCCCCGTTTGCCTGTGCCGCTGCGATCCGCCGTGCGGAGCCGCTCCCCGGCTGCCTCTCCACAGCCGCGCCGTGCCCCGGGGACTCGCCACAGCCGCACCGGGCCGGGCGCTCGGCGGAGCCGCGCCTCGGGCACCGGGCTGGCCGGGAGTCTCTGCCCAGCGCGGCACGGCCCGGCCCCGAGAGGCCGCGAAAGTAGAGCCGTGCTCGAACGAATAGCTGCCGAAGGAAAATTATTAACTGTACAATTAGCCTGTCAGCGTTCCTTCCAGGGATTTTTACTGATGGGGGTAACCGAAGGGAAGACAAAATAAAGATAAAATAAAAAAAAATAATGCTCTAAACCAGGATAAAGCAGTTCAAGGGAAAGAGGAGGCCGGCGACGTGAATGCGAACTAGACAAAGTTTAACCACCCCTCCTTCTTTTACCCATGCACAAAATGGAAACCTTATTGCATGATTCACTGTGAATCACTAGATTGAATGCGATCATTATGAGTGAATGATAGTCGGAGCTCTGCTGGCCTTTTCTTTCCTAGAGGCAAAAGTATAAAATACGAAGGACATAAATGATCTTCTCTCTGCTCCCTCATAAAGGACATTCATTCAAAACCGCACTCAGTCTCTCTCACAACTGCTTTGGTCCCCACGAATTCCACAACGATCAAGGTAGATTTTGACGAGTCCCAGTTTATTTGTCTTCATGTCCTTGTTTATTGGCTGAAGATCATGAAATGCAATTTGTCCCAAATTCTTCAAGATGAGAAAATAGTTTGTGGTTGAAGGAATCCATGCCAGTGCTGCCAAGGCGGTCTCTGATGCTCAAAGCAAGTTCCTTATCATGCTATTTTACAGCATTTCCATATTTACTCCTCATTTCTCAGGAGTCTTTTACATATTGTTGCATAAGAAAAAGATTTCGACAGTTCTAGTTATGAGATTTCCTAGATTTTTTTTACAGACGGAGCCAGCTTACAAAAGCTGTATTGTTTGGCTGAGGTCTGGGTTTCCTTTTCAGGTAATTATTGTATTCCCAGTCTTCTTCTAATCATTTGCTCACAAGGACAGGTTTTTTTCCCTTGCCTTTTGAAGAAGATGAAATACCCCAAAGTTGCAAGACTATTGAAATAATCCTCCCACTTCTTTGCCTATTGTGTAAAAACTGTTTCTTACATCTCCCTAAATTGCTGGAAAATATGTGACACAAAGGACCATATGAAAACATACAGCACAGTAGAAACGCATGTCACCACATTTTGAAAAAATTCTGCAATCCTGATCTAAGCCTGATCCCGCTAGAGGGGTGTGTGCAAATGGAGGGGGGGACCAAACACAAAACAAAACCACTTTTCAGGAGGAAATACATTTCAGCTCTATAATAATCAGCTCCTGAGGAAAGAATGTCCGTAGAAGGGAAAATTAAGTGAAAGCAATGCCTGTGTGCGTCAGGGTTGCCTGTGCAGAAGGATTTCTCCTCCAGCTGCTGTCTCCAGCTGCAGAGCTGGAGGAGGGCCCTGAGCCACGGCCCCACAGGCAGACAGCAGCTCAACCTGTGGCATGGCAGTGGAGCTTGGCAGGTCTCCTCTTTTCAGCACCCCTTTTTCACCTTCCTGCTGATGTCACACAGCCAAGACTGCTTCTCCCCCCTGCCTTTAATTTGTGTCTGTAAAATCAGAGTCCCAAAAATATCCCTCTAAACTCACAAGGAACAGGTTTGGGGAAAATGGTTTTTTCCTTCCTCTGCTAAGATGGTTCAGAAGAGGTTGCCTTAAGCCAAACCCTGCCATTTAGGAAAACATACATTCATGCAAATACGTATAGAAGGATTTTAATTTCCTTGTGTAAAGGTGAGGAGACTGACAGCTGGACGACTAGTGTGGCTTTTATATCTGCCTCAACAAGAGCTACATAAAGGAAACTACAGCTAAACAGCAGAGTAACTGGTATCAGGTATCTTCCAGACTCTGTCAATTGAAAAACAAAACATCATCACACTCCTGCAAATATCAGTCATCCTCAAGTATTTGAAACTGTTCTGATGATATGTAACCCCCTGCTCAGGAACTCCAGTGCCTTATTATTTTGGTGATGTGATCTCACCACATCCTTTTGCTCAGAGGCAACCAATGGCTAGATATGATACTGGGAGCTACCTCATTCTAATAAATCGATATAACCAAAGAGTTCCACTGCCAGAGGAGGAGGGAAAAAAATCCCAGCTATTTTGTAGGGAAACTGAATTTTTCTTTTAGAAAGCTTATGTTCCTCTTAGACGTTCCATCAACCACAAGCATAGTCATAACCTAAAATGTTCCTGGCTTGCCCACTGCTGGGCTGATTATCTTTTGGAACAAGAGAGATAACATTTGTAGACATTGGTCTGCCTTTTACTGCCTCCATGTTATTCTCCAAGTATGTGGTTTTGACATTATTTATGTAGCAAGTGTGGGCTCTCTCTTGATGTTGGGTCACTTTGCTTTTCAACAGCTGGGGTTTTTCTGTCTCTCAAAGCAGGACTTATTTCAGCCTTTCAAACAGCATCAGACTGCTTGCAATCCACGACTTTAAGGTGCAACACCCTCCATGCACCCTCCAGCCCTTGCAGGGGCAGGCCCAGGCCATGGGTGGCTATGGGGTGCCCAGACCAGGCGCACAGGCTGCTGCCCACCTACCCCTCCCCTGTCAGCTTCAGATGACACTATGGAGCGGGATGATGTCCTGCCATTGGGGCCAAACTCTGCCAGTTTGGAGCGGCAGCAGATGCAGTCTGTGCCCTGCTATTAATGGTCCTATTACCCTTGGATGGATTTAGGTCCATTTGATTTTTACTTCTGTAACAATCTTAAGATAACACAGAGACACAAGGAGGAGGTTCTGATAGCAGGCAGAGCAGGGGAACATTCAACACACAGAATTAGTTTTCCCTCTGAGGTTTGCTGGTGCTATTTTGCAAATTGTTTTACCTCTTTTACAGAGAAGTCTCTCATGAGAGTCCACCCTTTGGTAGTTACTAAGTGCAGCTGGAAACCCTGGCAGTAGGTGACATACGCACACACACACACACACACACACATTTCACATCCTGACTCCACTGTGGTTGCTGGGGGTTGGATGTGGGGGCAAATTACAACTTATTTGACCCAGCAGTAGCTATTTACAGAAAAAAGTCATGTGCAGCAGCCTCACAGGTAAATTCAAGTCCTTCTCTCTAGCCAACACAAATAGCTAAATGTCAGTGATGTATAAATCCAGGCACAGAAAAAGAAATGCCACATGAGAGTACACAGATGTGGCAAGGAAGGGAAGAAGTACATTCACTCATAGTGACAGGGAACACCTCTATTCCAGCAGAAAGTTTGAAAAATAAGAGTGGGAGGGAAGAAGGAGAAGCAAAAAAGGGAGAAGGAAGTACCACGAGCATCTCGGAAAGTCACCGGAAGCTTTGTTCTTAGGAATAAATCTGGCTTCTTGTGATCCCCTTTCAGCAGTGTTGGCTGAGAGCCAGCTGGGTCCCCTGGAGTCCCCCTGGCCTTTTTGTCTGGAGCCTGGGAATCTGTCTAGAGCACAAGGCTGGGGGGACCAGACTTGTATTTGCAGGAGGGATGGGCTTAGGCATTGGCCACATAGAGGAAAGGGGGTTTGCAGTCCTCAGAACTTTGGGAGACTTTTCCCAGGGCTGGTGGGTGGGCAGGGGAGCTTTTCCCTGCTTTGGGGGCACTCTCAAGGGAGTGGACTAGGGAGCAGGAGGAAATGCAGGCTAGCTGTCTCCAGGCCTGAGATGCCCGAGCAAAAGGGGCAGGATGGAGGGATGGAGGGGAGTGAGCAATGCTCTCTAGCCCTCACCCAGCTGGCCTGTGCAAGTTCTCCCATGGTGTCTCACCTTCCCCAAGATATTGTTGCAAAGGCAAATGCCAAATAAAATGATAAATTACCAACAAACAGGACAAAACCAAAGGCCCTGGACCCATGGAGCATTACATTTCCCTTGCTGCACTAGCCCTTCCCTTCTGCAGAGCTCTTTGAGGGTGATGAAAACTGGGCTCTCAAATCTCCCTGTCAGATCCAATGATGCTGATTGGTATCTTTCCAATACTTACGGGTTTTCATGCATGATTGAGACCTTTCCAAAGATTTTATTCACTTATTTTTTCAGATTTGGTTATCCTGGTACATTATTCTGCCTTTATTTTTCTATTTTCCCCCGCCCCCTTTATGACCTTAAGAAATAAAATTCAATTTATTTGGCTACTTTGCAGACAAAATCTAAAGCCTGCCTTAATTTGTAGTTTACTAGCCCTCTGATGTGAGACTACATAGAGAGCCCCTATCTGATCAATTGGCTAGTACCCTGACACAGTCCAATTATGTGAAAATATATCCTTGCTTATCATTTCAAATGTCATATAAATGGAGAAACTGAAGTAGCTCCCTGTCTGTTTGATTCTCCTGTTCAGATACACTTGTTTAAACAGGCACCGTGAGACTTTTTTGTAATCTTGGAGGAGTTCAAAAAGCGTTTTTGCCTTGAAAGCTCCGAGATGGGTGATGGTGTCCACCCCCCAGCCAGCTCCCAGTCAGGCAAGGCAGGGAGTGGGCTCAGAAGGGATATCCCCTGCAGCTGAGCGCTCTGCCCTCTGGCCATGAAATGCACCTGTGGCCAGGTATCTCCCTGCAACATCCTCCAGCTCTGCCCACCTATACTGACCCTGCTCCTGAACTGCTACCCACCTGCCCCACAGAAGTCCCCATCCCAGCCTGGTCTCTCTGCATCCCTCTTCCCCACCCAATAAGGGATTTTTTCAACTTTTTGATAATTTCATGGTGGTAGGTTTCATTGAAATCAAGGATAACACCTAGAGTGAGTACATAAAATAGATCTTGGTGATTTTAAGTATTCTTATGCTTCCCCTTCCTAAGCATCTGCAATAATTCTGTCTTTAGTAATATGACAAAATTGATTTTCTGTTAAGGTATGTGTACAATAAGTCACTGCTTTTGAAAAATCATATTTTCTACTAATTTCTTTCTTTTTACCTTTTTTAACTCATTTTTTTACTCTCAATTGTAAAGATGCAATAAAATTTACTTTTTCTTGAAATAAAACTATGGTTAGTAATTATGTTTGACAGAGGAGATTTTGTCTTGTTACTTTGATCTAGTTTTGCTTATGTTTGTGCTGTGTTTGGGAAGACTGACATATAGTGCTGACTAAGTCTTCCACTGTGCTTCTCTGTGATTCTTTAAATCAAACTATGCCTGAAAGGAGCCAATGTATGAGCAGTTGAAGTGCTCAATCTTTTATTTAGCAGTGCTATCAGTTTGTGGGATTGAGAAAAACAAATTTCTTACAGAGAGATGAAGAAGCTTGTGAACATTGAAGAAGCTTGAAGAAGGATGGAGAGTCAGAGATATTAACAGCCAAACCAGTCAGAGGTTTCTCCAGACACAAGGATGTTGCAACCAGGTGGAAGGCATTCGCTGGCTCACCACTGGCAGGGTGCTATTTAAAAATAGCTTGCAATGACATTATTCAGGTGTCTTTATGGGAGCTGTTGAAAATACTCAATTACTGAAGCATAAAATACAAAATAAAAAAAAATACTCTCCTGCAGGGTGCAATCTTTAAACACAGAGTACTCTGAGTTCCTGCCTGGACCAGTGGGAACCGAATAACTGAGAGCACTCCATACAGAGCCACAGGCACTCCATAAAGAGCCAAGTGCTTATCCCAACCCAGAGTCAGGCTTTGTTTAAAGGAGGGTCGAGCTGGCAAAGCTCCAGAGCCCAAGGGCTTCTCTTAATTCACATATAAGAGACCATCTTCCAGACGATGCTATCTTGCAGAAGGCAGTGAAACCATGCAACTGTAGGCTTGATCACAGAATTCTGGTTGCATTTCTTGAAATTGAGAATTGTACTCTGGGAGTTGCAGTCTTCACATCTGTCATCACCCTGAGAAGTTTCTGGGTTAATTTATAACATTGAAGGACTGATGGGAACATCAAATTCCTTAAAATGATCTCCTATATACGTTACAGGCCATTTAATTTCATCCAATTATAGTAGCATTGAGTTCAAAAAAGTGTGTACTTGGATAAAAGATAGCTTCCAAAAAGGTAGCAGCCCTTAAGCTGGAAACACTAAAATATGAAGAAGTCAACACTGAAGTTCAGAGATGGTTTTAGCAGTTAATTACGTGAGCAGTAAGAAGCCTTTTTAGTTCCAGCATAACTCTCTGTCCTCAGCTTTTGTGTGTTGTTCTATATGACTGTCACTGCTCAATTAAGTGGTGCATGATCTTTCTTCCAGTAACAAGATGAAACACTCTCTCATGCTTCCTTTTAGTAAAGAAGCACCTGGATGGAGCTGTTTCTCCATCTATCTGCCCTTGTTTCCAGTCTCTAGATCCATCTAGAGTCTTGTAGGTCTTGTTGACATTCACTCCAATCTCACTGAGTCTTTCTCAAAGTGAAGATGTGAGGCCTGGGTTTGCTGTTACAGAGTGCACTCCACTTGGATGGTGTACATGGATGCTGTTTGAGCCTGTCCAAACTTCTGCTCCTCGTGTCTCAACACCAGTGAACTCCAGGTCTATCACTGAGCAGTGAGGGATACAGCCCAAAGCAACAACCATCTCCCAGGAGCACCCGTACAGACGGTGCTTATGAATTATTTAAGTGTTCTCATCATTTAGTAAAGAAGCTGGGCTTGCAGGGCTTCCTGCGGTCCCTCATAGGGTGTGAGAGATAGAGAGGCATTGCCAGCTCTCCACAGATGAACCTTCCCTCTGCCCTTGACACCAGCCTTGAAGGGAAAACCCTTAAGCAATTGTCATCCATATATGGATATGGAGTAACTTTTGCTCCTCATGCATGTCCTAAAAAAACTCATGGGATGCACCATAGCTTGCAGATCTATGAAAGGACTTTGTAGATCTCTGAACTAATGCTATTACACTCTAATTCACACCCTGCACTGACTTATCCATCACTTTTCCTCCTTCTTTTAACACTTATGTGCAGTTTCTGTGCTTGGTGTACCTGCCAACTGAGTCAACAGTAATCATTAAATAGGTTGTAATATTCAACATGCAATGCACATATTATCCACTTCTGTGGAAACACATTTACTGCAGACCTCATAACTTTTGCTTTACTTCTCCCAGCATTTGAGAGCAGTGGTTTGTTCAAAGGTGTGTGTCCTGTGGCAGCAGAGGACCTTGTCCTCACTCTGTCTCCAGCGTCTTTTGCTGGGCATTTTGTCCCAGCTAGGCACAAAGCCATCAGGGTGTGCTGCAAACGCATGGGCTGCCATCCCCCAGATTCTGCTGAGTATGTGGGATGAAAATTGGGGTTTGGTGCATGACTTTTGAAATTGGTTGTCTTTGTTTATTGTCCTAATTTGAGTGTCAGAAAGCAATATAGGGTGGGAGGATCAGGAGGAAAAGGTGGGGACTCCCAGAGAGGGGAGGATGGCTGTACTCAGCAGTAGCACAGTCTGGTTTCCAATCTCACAGGGAATTACTGTGAAATATTGCTCTTCAGTGTGGTCAGAAATCTCTGTTTAAGATGGGCTGCCACAATAGCTAGGCAGCCTGGCAGCAGGGTGGGCAAAATCCCAGGAATGGGCTAGTAGCATCTGCGGCAGGAAAGGCATGGGGCCATGAACACAAGTTTGGCTTCACTGAGGTTTTAGTGGGCAGGTCCATTGTGCTTATTCACATCACTGAAGGAGTATGCAAGATCAGGGAAAGACAGCGCCCTTCACTCTGAAGCATGTACTGGAAGGTAAACTCAGAGTTTACCATTTCATTCTGGAACAAAACCAGGCAGTTTCCTATTTTTTGTTTGTTTTGTTTTATTTCATTTTCTATTATAACATCCCGGCCGTTTCTAGACTGAAAGGAGCAAATGGACCTTAACCTGGGGCTCAGTTCTGAGGTACAAAACTCCTTTCTCTAAATATTGAAGTCCATTGACTCCTATAATTTGTTTTGGTCCTGTCTGTGATAGCAAAACCTCCCTGAAATTAGCAAATGCCAGCCTGGAGCAAAAATCAGTTTGGCACAGGGGAAATCATTTTATCTGAGGGGTACTTGGTATGGACTTCAGTAACAGCTAAAGGGAAAATATGGTAACACTTAAGAGTTCAACAACAAACAAGAGCAAGCCATCAACTCGTCGCAGTTAGTGTAACCCCCTTGAAGTCTACGAGACGAGTGCATGGGAGCTAAGAATCTGTCCCTCTATCCTATGGGCAGTCTTGGATCAGATAACACAGATGTATTAGATTAAGGAGAGAACCTTATAAAATAAAACACTGGCTGCACTAGGAAAGATTTTTTTTTAAATCTGTCCATTAAAACATAACAGCAAAAAAAGGCATAAGGCAGAGCAGAGAGGTAAATCAAAATAGTTTACACTTGTTAGACTTTCTTCTTTTTTTCTTTTTCCTTTTTTTTTTTTTTTTTTTGTCTCATGCACCCAACTGGTTTAAAGGTCTATTCTCTTTGTGGTACATGCATACACATAACTACCATTGATGTGGAGTCTCCAGGTGATTTGATGTGCATTCCACATAAGGCATGGTGTCAAGTATATGATCCCCACACAATAGAGCTGCCTGAGAACCACTCCTTGGAATATTTTTTTTTTTTTTTAGATTCCTTTGCTCTACATCTAGAATTTACAGATCAGAGTGCCTAACCAAGCAGTGGAACTACCACTGCTACTCTTTCATCAGCTTTGATCTGTGTCAATTTACAGGGGGAGGGGGTTGTGATGGGAAGAAAAATTTCAAATATGGGTGCAGTCTTGCAAAATGTTGAATATTTTCTACCAAAATAATAGGAAAGAAGTAAAGGGGTTTAAGATTTTTTAGCAAATCAAAAGAAGCAAGCAGGAGTGAAAGTGTATACATACAAATTGAAGAAATCATTCCACACATCTCTGTATGGTATCCATTAAGGGTTTTTAGGTCTACAGTGTGACTCATTCTGACTGCCAAGTCTAGAGCAAGCCTGCTCTCCTCTCCACTGGATACTGCAAACCCAGATATATAGGCAATCACAATTCATGTGAGATACAGACATTTAGCAAAACTAGCAGCTGAAGATAGCCATGCCCAGCTGTTGATTTCATGCAGGTGTCAGTCACAGCACCGTTAAGTCAGGATGCAGCAAGACATGCTTTAAGGGTTGACTAAAGCTATATATCAGGCCTTGAGCTTTCTATTCTGGTTTGATGTATTGTCCTCCCGTGGCAAATACAATTATTTGAGGGTAGGATTTTTATACAGTAAAGTAAGTGGTGGCTTTTTCAGATAAAACCTAAGTCCAGTGTTCCATGCTGTCAACATTAGACTTTCCTATGTTTAAGAGACAAGCACCAACAATTTTTGTTGCACCAGATTTCTTCTTTCTCGCACACACACACATGCAGTCCACCTCCCAAGTGGGAGCCAGTTAGAATTGTGATAGAAAAACTTCTAAATTAGTGTTAATTTTATTGTGTCAGTAGACATTTCCCACTTTAAACCAAATGAAAATTTGTCCCTTTTGGAGCAGCTCTGTGTGTGTATTATTTCGAGTTTTCCAAGCTTGCCTTCCTGTCTTCTGTTCTTCTACTCTCCCAAATGCCCTGCTTGAATGGAGAAGCAGAGTGACTAGAAAAAGGGATGAAGGGCTTGGAGAAAATTGGGGTGCATAATTTGAGGGAGTGAAGGGAGTACACAGATATAAAGAGGGTTTGTGACAGGGCTAGGATGGGCTCAACAGAACACTGGAAACAAAAAATTTACGAGATTCATATGGATGTGCTGTAGGTTTTCTTTCATGGAGGAAGAGGAAAAGGGAAATTTAGATGGTACTGATTTATTTTTCTATAAGGAAACTGAGCTGGAAAGAATCACATATGGTAATAGTCCTCTGAGCCCTCTGATCTAGTTGCTGTCTGAAAGATTTTTTCACTGGAAAATGTACACTTGGATAAGACAAAATCAAATGCTATCAAATTTGCTTGGTTTTTTTTTCAGTCAAACTCTCCTCTAATTCAAAAACATCAGAATATTTTTTTATTGATAACTACTCTTTAACACTTGTCACTTTTTTAAACACAAGTAACTAAAAAACTAAACTCAGTTTTATGTTTGAACAAATTGCAGGTTTTAATCTTTTTTTCTGCATGCCAAGGGAAATTTTAAATTAAAATCCTTCCCTCTCCTCTGATTAAATTCACAACAACTTAGGCCCTTCCTTCTGCAGCATAGCTGCCATTTCTGTGCACATCTTTCACCATTCAAATCATTAAGGAGCACAACACATTTCGATTTCAGTGTCCTTACTGTAATGAAACACCAAACACACACTGTTGGGATGGTCCCTCCATCAGAGATCACACAGAAACTGAAACAGAAAACATGTTTCAAGGCCACCATTTGCTATCTGACCCGGTACTTCATGGATTCTTAGCAAGACAAAACTGCAAGAGTTACCTGCAGTATGAATCACAAAAACCGCAATGGGCCTTATCAGTTGCCAAAACACTTGGTTTGTTATCAATAAACACTGGCAGAGGTCAAAGGACTCCTCTGGCTGTGGGGTTGAGGATGCTGAGATGTGGCTGGGGAACAGGACCAGACAATGGCAGAGACTGGGGAAGGGCAAAGTGGGAATAGGGAGAGCTGAACTACCCAAATACTTAACCACCTGCTACTCCGTATCCTTTTGCAGGACTGCTGAGCAGTGGGACAAGCTTAACCCAAGCAAAGCAAGAAGCAAGGAGAAAAGACATTTGCAGCTTCTGACCTAGATAAGTCATGACTTCAAGAATGCATGTAGATATGAACTACAGCATTTCCACAAATGTATTTCGAGTTGTAACTTTTGTATTCAAAGCACTGGGGCAGTACCTTCTCAAGCTGAGGACCAAAATACTTTTATAGAGATTATTGTGATGTCTTTAATAATCCAAATGAAGATGCAGATATATTATATACTGTGGTTTTGAGAATCTTTTTTTACAACATGAATCCCTATCATACACCAGCAGAAGGACCAGTAAAAAATACTCTTTTGTAGATGCAAGTGCTGTGTAGAGGGAATTGTTTCTAGATATTCCCAAGGACATTATTTTGCTTTCAGTGCTTTGATTTAGCAAACTCAAAAAATTTACAGCAATGGAACTTTACTTAGTGGAGAATTGTTCATTAGCTAGTCTGAGTTATACATGCATTGAGGTAACATTAGCTATTTTTTAAAATAACATTTAATCTTAAATAAGGTTGGAAGGGAGCATGGCAGAAAAATTCAGAAGTACCTTGACACAGCCAGAAATTTGTTGACAGGTTGGGGATTTTTTTTTAATATAATTTCTCTCTTTAGCTTTAATACTAAGGATACTTTTCATGAAAAGACATGATTGATCTCTATCTTGGAATTCATATGCTTCACTCAATTATTCTGTATTTGAAGATAGCTTGTCATTTATGACAACACAGTTATTTTTTTTTTCTTAGCAATGAAAAGAATGGCAAGAAAATCATAAGTGTGTGGGTAGAAGACCAGAAAATAGTAGAAGTTGCTGCAAACATCTGCTCTAGAATTTTTTACCCTGCTCAGAAGATTATTTTGCAGGGAGTTTTAACAATTCTTTTCATGGCCTGTGAAGTTTTTAATTAAAAAATAGTGAATTGTTCCTTTTGCTTTTTGGAGTTTATATTTATTTTTACATCTACACGGTATCACGAGAGAAGTCTCCATCCTCCCCAGGTTTTAACTCCAGCAGATTGAGCCTGCTAAGGTCTACCCCACATTGTAGCTGACCAGTAAGCCAACTTCCCACTGCTGGGAGGAAGGGATAATAAATCCTGTTAAACCATAGTGAGCATTTTAGGTCACCATTGTCTTCCATTCATACCGGAAACTTCTTTCTCTGCTTTTCTTATTCTGACATTTCAGACAGCTGAAAAACAGCAGGTTTGCAGGTTTGCAGGTCAGTGGCAGTGCCATGACTGACTGTGCTGGGAAGTGGGTCAAATTCCTGACGCAGCCTCACAAACATTAAGAGATTTGGCCAAAGGAGCTCTCAGAAAGTGTATCTAGAGTTTTAACAGTTTTGAAACTTAGAAAATGTGTATTATTTTGCTTTTTAATTACCCAGGAGGTCTAAGGCATTGAGCTTCTCCACATGTAGATGGGATATACCTATTCTGCTGTGAATCAGTGCAGAGCGGGAGAATCCGGACATAAATAATCTGTCAGCCCAGCTGCCTGGTATGAATTCAGACAAATATGTTTGACCAAACATGGATGCTCCAGAGGGTGTTCTTGTGGTTACTTCAACTGCTTTCATTATACTTTTATATTAACAGTGTGTCTGCTCACCATGAGCAATAAAACAATTTCTGAGGCTCAGCCTCAGAACATGGGGCTCATTCACTGGCTTGGATAATAGCGTTGCTTGTTTGCACTGTTCTTATTGAACTTTCTAAATATATGTCATTTTCCTTTTCATTCTAGGAGTGATTGTACATTACAGCAATTACAGACAAACCCTTCCAGACAGTTTGAAGACCAAAACTTTCTTTGTGTGGAAGTCCAAAGGCAATTATTGGCATTACAGTTTAAGAGAAGCATTCCATCTCCCTGATGCAACAGCAGTAGCTTTCTGTGGCATGTTAAATAAAGCAATTTGCCCTGTAGGAGACTAATGCATGCAGAGTCATGATGAAAAAAAAAAAAAAAGGAAATCAAACAGCTGCACTGAAAGAAATAGAAACCTCCTCTTCAGAAAGATACAAAACTTATTCTGGCACTGTTTTAACCGAAAGACACCAAGAAACTTTAACTTTTGCCTTAAGCTCCTTGACATTTCATATATTGGTTCAAGACTGAGACTGTGTAACAAAGACATAGGCGTGTTAATTATCAGTCAAATAGTTGCTTTTTAACCAAAAATAGTTGATAAAAATGGAATATGACAGTGCTTTCACAACACATGCCAGAATATAGAAGGCAGTTCAAGCCAATTTTTTGTTCTCGTAGCAGTTCCCATTTGCAGAAAAGATGGAAATTTATAGACTTGAGCTAGAAGTATTGAGACTTGACCTCTAAAGTCATGTTTTCCTATTTTGGGGAGTCTTAAATATTAGGCAAATAATAAAGACAAAATTATTTACTCCCTTCAAATATGCCATTGACAATATTTCATTAATTAAATTACTCACCCGACAGAACTGTGAATTTTTTGCTTAGCTTAGGAAGTTATGTGGAGGAATGGTCAAATACTCTCAGACCCAAGCACCTTAGAAAAATTTAGAATATTTCTTCAGCAAAACCAGTAGACACTTCCCCATCATTTTGAGATCCTCAGAAACACTAGGGGCTTGATTCTAAAACATTATTAACTGCTCACCCTAAATGTATTTATACCAGCTGAGAATTAGTCTCGAATAACAATCCTAAGAAGATAAAGAGGACACAATTACTAAAACAATAAATGTATAGCAAGTAATTTTCAGGTGAGAGTAAGAACAAACATCTTCAGGATAATGTATGTGATTAAAATAAATGTATTACATATTGCAGCAGCTCAGTGGCATCTATAAATGGACTTGTAACATTTTTTCCAGAAAAATTTCAGTTCAAGAGGATAGAAAAAGCTTTGGAGAGAAAGGAAAGGAATTGCTTTAACAGCTCTATTATAATAATGAAATGCAAGAGCATCTGATTTCACCACCCATCACACAGACTGCTCTTTTGAATGGTGAATGTGATGAGGTTTCCAAAATAGAGAACATTAATATTTCTGAGATGGAGCCAGGTCTACTAAGGCTTGGAATATGAGGAAATTTCCCATTTTTAAGAACAAATTAAGCCACTTAACTTTCCCAGCTGCCAGAATGAATTCTAGTCTTGCAATTTGATGGAAAAGCTGGAAAAAGGGATTCTTAAAGAGGAAGGGAAGATAGAAATGATTGGCCAACAACTGATGTTTCTTTGAATCATCAAGTGATAAGGCAAACAGCAGCCTTTCCATAAGCCTTCACCATGCAAAAACATGGGCTTGATTATACTGTATTGATGCTCTCACAAGCTCTTTTTAAAATGTGAATTGATTCAAGGATGGTTAGTTAAAGGTGACCATAAATTTGGGTTTTCATGTGCCGTACGTGCCGTGGAAGGACTCAGTTTGTATTGACAGTCTGGGCCCTGCATGAAGTATGATTATACATGGCATCAGCTGACTGGAAACCCTATCACACCAGTGGCAAGGCCAGATTAAGCTGATTAACAGAGAACACCAATGAAGTACTCTCCCACTGGTCGCCAAGAACCGCATCGTGAACATCTTTCATCATTTGGTGCTCAGCTTTTTGTGTATGGTCTGGGTTTAGATATAATGGTGACTCTTCAGAAAGCAAAAGAGGGTATTCAAAGAAAATGTTCTTCTGAAGTTGGAAGAAACAGCCTGACTATTGTTTATTCTCTGACCGCACAAATACCTTGTGGCAATTATGTCTTTTAAAACTGTAGCTCTGTCTCACTCCTTACATGTGAACAGCTCTGTAATAGCAAATAGCAAACAACAAAAAATCACAACAGAATGTCAGCTTTCATTTGAAGTTTAGAGGAATTATAACATTGAGTAATAAAGTGACAAAATCAGTGAAAAGCAACTCTCCCGTTGTGTGTGTCAGCACAAGTTGCTTGCACCATGTCCTGTGTGTCGGGTAAGGACCTTTCAGAGCTCTGCATCACTCTGTACCCATCTCTTCCACAGCAAGGGACTGGAACTGGATGGTCTTTAAAGGTCCCTTCCAAACCAAACCATTCTATAACTTCACCATTAATACAGAGCTTTCATGTTCAGAACTGTGTAAATATGTCAGATCACACCCTCAAAAGCTGCTTGTTTGAAAAATGTAACAGAAAAAAGGAAGAAAATTCGCTATCAGACCACTTCCACTGTAGGAAGCAACCTTGTCTTTTTTCCATCCTGGACATTTTCAAAAATAGAACTAACTGAAATATATGGGGACTGGGAGCATTTTGGGATGTAATTAAAAATAGGTCAGGAGAAAAAAAAGCCTTAGCCTCTTCAACAAATGATCAAAACTAATCAACAAGAGTGGAAGCTGACTCTTTAATAAATGCGTTGGAATTATCCTCCTTTCTGGGAGCAGGCTCTCAGATGCTAAGAGAACAGCTCACAACATTTATGGCTTTGCTGCCATGAGAAAGAGTTGCAAGATGGCATGCTCTGTGGTTTAACATGATCCATCAGCTGATGGCTTGTTCTGCTGTGAGGCAGATCATTGACACCATTACGATTTCATCCATTGCCTCAAAGCCAATTTCCCTGCATATAAACGCTTCATTCAGGGCACAGAAAAAATACATTAGCGAAACAATATAGCATACTGTACAACAAGGATTTTCCTGCACTGTAACTCTACAGCTCACCAGGCAAAAAACACTTCTTTTTATTCTAGTTCCCCAGGGTGCTACATGGAGACACCAATCCTGAGACGGATTAACTGTGGCGCTTTCATCAAGAGGAACTTGTCTTCACTCTGACTTTGGAATAGAAAGGACGTGCTATTACCCTTCGACTTTGAAAGAGAAAAGCTTTCTACCTGCATTCCTCGCTCACTTCCAGAGTTTAGCTCATAGGGATTAGAATTTGCTAGATATAGGATAAGCCCCTTTCAAAATACTCATATAAAGAAAAATGGAGAGAGCTTTCAGATACCTTTACTGAATGGTTATTAGGGTTAGAAACAGGTAAAGAGGATTTAAAGTATGAGCAGAATAGTAATCCTTCACATGAAATAAATGAGAGTAGTCAAGAAAAAAGAGACCTTTTTTTCTCTCTGTTACCTTTACATAAGATCTGCTATTTGCTATTCAAAACCAACCTTTTATTTTCCCTAATCTATGGGTGCTTTTGGGGGCACTTTGATTTTGGGAACCTGACCTGATCCATACTATAGAGCATAAAGTTTCTGGCAGCAAGTGTTTAACATCTCCTCAGTATTGAGGTCTCTGTAAGGTATTTCATACCTAGCCTTGAAGTGTGCAGAAAGCCTAAATCACTACGGATCTCAGGGCAACCACAGCCCCAGCCGGGATGTTTTTGGATGACTGGCCTCAAAGGAGGCTGAAAATCTTAAATATTGGGTAAGGAGGTCTGGCATCACATGATGACTTTATTTTATAACTATAATTATCTCAGATATGAGAAGAGAAGCAAAGCTCCTTCTGTGTTTGACTTGGATTTAATTTAAACATGCTTTAAACCTTGCAATAATTTTAGCTGATTTCACTGCCACTGAACAAGTCTGTAATACAAAACATCACCCACAGCTTCCTGGCCATGGGTAGGGTCAAACAAAGACCAATTTTCTCCCTGGGCTTTCAGAGCAGTGTAACCAATCACAGAAACATGGGGCTGGCAGTGAAATAAGTAGCTAGTCTGATTTGGGAGAGGATATTCTTTATGACAATGCCCAACAATATTGTTTCTGAAATTTGTGCCTCCAATTTTAGATAAAACAGACACTTTAGTAGGGCAGCAGCATATGTAGGACAGTCTGACACTGGCTTTGACTGTGCCAGTGCATGAGCAGGCCAGGCAGCCCCTCATGGTACTCCTGCAAAGGTCACAGAGCATCCTTCACTGGAAGGAATGTCTCTCACCAAGGACGGCTTCCACACCATGGTGGCACTGAGTCTGATGGTCTGTGTCGGCACAAAAATGCTATTCACACACCACCAGCTCTTCTCAGATTCTAGTGGCAGTTCAAGCACCTCAAACACTACAAGAGAGCCGAGCTAATGCATATTACCATGGTCCCAGGTCTTGCAAAAAAAAAAAAAAAAAAAAAAAAAAAAAAGTGAATCTGTGAAAATACTGAATGATACCAGTCAGTGGGAGTACCTTCATTGTTTTTAGTAATCCCCATTATTTCTAGTGGGAAACACATCTGGTAAGGAACAGCAGGCAGAGACCTAATGCTTCCTCACCTTTCCTGTGCTGCCTGCCCTGCCGTTGGGAGAGTGCTTGTGCCACTCTGCCAAGGAAGAGGATTAGGGTAGCTGACCTAGCAGAAGAGTCCTCCCATGGGATAAGGAGTTTTTTCACCCCTATATGTTAACCAGTCTGATTTTCCCCTTGCCTGCTTGGCTGGAGGAGCACCTTCATACATTGGAGACAGCAGAAGCTGGAAATACTCGTATGGGAAAGAAACAGAAGTCAGGAGGCAATAGCTTTCCTAAGTGTCAGTTTAAACGCTTATCAAATGGCAGCGTCAGTGCCATGAGTGTGTCTCCAGTGGTACAAGGCACTCCGGGCAGGGGCTGTTGACTCATCCAGCTTTCTGTCCTACAGCTGCCCAGGCACAGCTCTGTGCCTGCACAGCGAGCCGGACCAGGGAATCGATCTGGCTGGAAAAAAGTATGTTAAAACACCCTCCAAAAAGCAACATGTTTTTCTTTCCAGCCAGAATCACTTCTCCCATCTGGCCGGCCGCACAGCTGCACAAACAGCTGCGCCAGCGCGGCGGCGGGGCCGGCCGGGAGCGGGGGGTGCGTGGGCTGGCGCAGGCGGCCCCGCCGATGAAAGGGAAGCTCCGCCGGAGCCGGCTCCAAGCACAGGTCCCCTCAAGGGCCCCAGCCCGGTGGGCATTCGCCTGCCCCGCTCCCCTCCCGCACTGAGCAGAGGGCAGTGAGCAAGGAGCGCAGCGGCATCCTGGCTGTCCTCGGGAGGACCCAAGGGCAAGCAGGGTCATTCGCGTTGGTCTGCTCCTCTGATCTCCTTCTCCTGGAAGGCAGGCTAAAAGAGAGAAGGATGCTCATACTGGGCAGCAGCCAGGAGCAATGGGTCCTGTTTCAGATCTGGAATTGAGGGAGAACCCTGCTGAAAGGTCCAATTTAAACTTGAGGTACATTTGAAGAGGTTGAATAGATAATAATATCCAAATTATGTTCCCTCATTAAAAATGGTTGGGATCATTAATAACTTTCACATCCCAAGTGCTTGTGACCTTTGTGCATGCCAACGCCACTGGCTGGTGGCTGCGGTTTTACTTCAACAATCAGAGGAGAAGATGGTCAAGTACTGAGTCATTTGTGCCAATACACTACAAGTACAGAGCAGTTGCTCAAGTAACTCATCACTAGGTTAGCTCAGTATTTGCCCCTGGAGTAAGCCAAGCCAAAGCTGAAGGTATAACTTAGACTCCAATAACTGTAGAAACAGTGATATAGTGTTATCAATCTAAAGCACTGGGAGGTCAGTCAGCAAGTGTTCTTTCATGTAAAGATCATGAAATACTGCTTCTGAAGTTTAAAGCTTCAATTGCATCATAGTCTCTAATACTTCTTGTGAAGCTGATATTCCCATATCTTCTAACAATAGCAATAGTCAGGTTTACAAAAGACTCAAGGTACAAACAGCAGAGCTGGCCAGTCTGTTAGTCAGGCAAAGAAAATTGTTCCACTTTCAGTTTTCAGGTGTAGAATACTTGAACTTATCTTCGTGATGAAATTTTTCTTCTGTGAATCTTCCTTCACATGGAAGGATTGAAGTCTCCACACAGTGATACTGGTTTTACTTGAGTGGAACAAGTTCCTTCCCCAAAGATGCACTAAGGTATTGCATGTAAAATATTTCCTACTCCAAAAGTGAACATCCCACAGGATTTTAATGCTGTCGGTAAGATTCCTGATGGCACCCTGTACCAGAATTGCTGGGTGGTTTTGTATCACCATTGTCTTTGGATAATTATACAGCACCACAAGTGTCCAGCTGGTGGATTGGAAAAATATTCATAGAGAAAGGAACAGAAGGTTCATCGTCATACAACTCAACTGATACTGCAGTTAAATATTAAACGAGATGGACTGGTCAGCTGACATACTCTGTGATGGATGCTGCTGGAGCCACTCACAATACCCAATGTCAGATTCAACTTCGTTTATGCTGCAATTTTTTCCATTTTTAGAAAACATCCTTCTCTTTCTGGTCAATAAATATTTTACTGTAAATACAATAACTAAAACTAAACCAAGCCACTCAAACAGATTTTGGCATAATGTGAATAGGTTTGTGTATATGTGTATATATGGATACACTAAATTTCTGCCTCCATAGTTTTTTCCCCATGCAGTGTAGAGCAGACACTATGTTTCTTAGTGATTCTGAATATTCAGCTCTGTGTAGCAATTTTAAATGGTAGGAGTTTACATTCAATCAGGCATGAAGTAAAATGTCACATTTTTCTTGCAGTGGAATTTATCTGTCTCTAGCCATCTGATTGAAGCTCTCCCCAGTTTAATGAGAAATACATTTGAATAAATGATGAGCTCATCAGTAACAGAAACATTTCTTTGCATTGTATAATTGCTATCATTAAACATTTAAATTCTGGTACCATACACAGAACATGACAAAAAAAAGAAACACACAGAGATAATTTTTTCCTTGTATTATAGTTCTGGGTGTTTATTAGCTGTATCAGTAGAGATAATGTTATATTGCTTCCAATTGCCAAGAACAGTGTATTATAGTAAATACACAAGTTATTCCACTGTTTAAGTATGGCCCCAAAGAGTCATTTCTCTGATGTATAACTGTGGATCATTAACATTTTTCTCCTGTTGATTTGTGGAAGACCATTTTGTTTGATCTGTGCCAACACAACACTTTTACAACAATAAAGAAAAGGAAGTTTGCTTTAAAAGCTGAATTTTTTCCCTTAAATTCTTCAACTAATTTCTTAAGTGTGCTCTTTTCAAGGGATTGTACACAACTTAGAAAAACAAATTCTTTGAAAAATCTTTTTCTTTCTTTCTTTCTTTCTCTTTCTTTCTTTCTTTCTTTCTTTCTTTCTTTCTTTCTTTTTCTTTCTTTCTTTCTTTCTTTTTCTTTCATTCATTCTTCCACTTATCCAAGACTGCAAACTCTAAATTAAACCTTTTCAAAATGAGTATACTTAAAAGTTTCACTCTGATAGCAGACAAAAACCAGTTTGCAGTATATCTGAAAAATCAATTTACTAAAATGTGCAACAAAAAGTAAATAAGCATTTCTTTACTTTCTTATAACTCACAATACAGAATTTCTCACTATACAGATTTTTCAAGACTGTGCTTTGGTTATTTTTTGTCTAGGAATTCAGGATGCATAAATACTGCAAAAACAAAGCGGAAATCCTTGGAGCCAATTTATCTATTGAAAAGAAGTCTACACATCTTAAAATATGGAAATGGCAAAGTATCAAGGGGAACTTGTTTACTTTCTCTCCTGGAGACTCCATTGAACTAAGGCTAAAGATTCAAGAATAAACCCAGTCTTTCAAGTGCACAGGTGCTTAAGTGGAATCTTTCGTTTTGCAACAGCAGAACCAAGATGAGAATCTGGCCCTGGAGCCGGCAGGAATGCCATATGATATCTGAATGGTAATTTTCTCTGTATGTGCCACAATAATGCCTCAGACTTGACCCTTGGCTTTGTTGTCACCAAGTATTATCATATGTATAATTTGACCTTTCTTAGTTGTATGAATGCTTGGCCTTGAACTCCATCTAACCTTCTAGAAGCTGTAAAGATAATTTCTGTACATTTGCAATAAGGCCCCTGATTTGACCTATGACTCAAATGAACAATAATTTCTTAATATTCCCATTTCTCCTAAGACTATTTCCCATAATAGTATAATAATAAGGCAATAAAATGTCATTCAGTGTGAACTCACGTTATTCTAAATTTTGAAGGTCTGTGCTTTAGGGCATTCACAGTTCATTACATTTCTCTGTTGTCAAACAATAGTATCAAGGCATCAAAAGTTTCTAGAATTTAAATCAAAATGAATGAAAGGACAAAAGTGACATTATTTAACTATGTCTATATCCAGACAAAACTAAAGACAATAATAAGCTTAATTTAGGGACAGTGAAACAAAAACATATCTTAGCACTAACAGAAGACCATTAATAATCCTGCCATTTCTATTAAGCAATTTCAAAGCAGAAAAGGAGGAAGTATTTAAAAAAAAATTCAGTCTGACTGAAAAAAAAAATTGTGCATTCCATCATTATGCAACAAAACAATAAATAATCCAACTTCATGGCATTCTTCAACAAAATACAGTAATTGTGGTTTTTTTAGGAAAAAAGAATTAATCTTTGTTAATGTTGGTACACAAGAGAAATGCAAACTATTAGAAGTGTGCAAAGGAGTTGTGGCTGTATTGAAAAGGGATTCAGCCTGATGACATCCAATGTGCGATACAGAAGCACCTCTTTCAGCTGTGTAAGATTGCAAGATCACCCTTCCTACTACATCATTTGCTTTCAGCACCTAAAGCTGTATTTCACACCGTATTTTGCTTAGAGTGGAATGCTAATGGGTCATCATATTTGATGATCTGGCCCAGGACAGAAGTTTTCCCTTTTAATGCAGCTGTACCCAAAACACGAATACATTTAAACACTGCCTGCATATAAAAGGCTCTGATTTGAAACTGAGTAACTCAGGAACTTGGTCCTATACAAGTAGAACATCAAATATATATAATTAGATAGCAGACTCATGGGTAAGGTAAATACAACATCCAATATAGGGTGATTAAAATCAGTAGACCAAAGAGCAGCTGCCAGCCATTGCTCAAATTTTTCTGGAATCAAGGCAGAGATGTGTTTTGGGAACCATGAAGTGACTTTGCCAAGGTCAGCTGCAACTGGAATATTTGTGAAAGGGGATGTGCAGCAATACACCTGCACTTGCTTTAGTGCCATGACCTGGATCTACAATCCTTACAGTGTCTTCTTTTTCAGCCACCCACAAAACCCATCCCTACATATACTTTGTAGAAGATATTTCATGCACTCCTTAAGATTTTCTTGTTTCCTTTCTTTTTTCTTGAAACTGTACTTCTTGGAAATTACTTTGCATGGCTTTCACTCTGTATGGCTATTCAAGCCAAGGCTCTTTTGTGGAAGTGAATCTTTTCTACTTAGAGCTGAAGTGTCTGTGTAACTGGTAGAAATGCTGACATGATCAATGTGACTCTCCTCCTTATACAAATTGCTCCTTCCGAGCTATCTGTCTTGCTATCATAGTTTTCCTCCTCACTGCAAAGGCTGGTGACACAAGACTAGCTCAGACACATCACTCAAGATTAATCAGAAGCTTCAGAGTACAGAGAACAGTGCAAGAGATAAAGACCAAATTATTAGTAGAATATGCAAACCAAGAGTCAATTCAAAACCCTTATGCTGCTCTTCATTTTTGCTATCACGCGGAGTGTTTACATATGCCTGTCTTGGTGGCAAGGGCCAGCATCCATGGTCACTCAGAGGTCAGCTGCCTCTGACAGAATGGAGGGTCGAAAACTGAGTGATGACGGTGCCTGCAGCTAAACAGATCTCTCCTAAACATAAAGTGTTTCTTTGGCGACAAGTAAATACTTTGGGTTCTTTAAGATTAGAGAGATCTAGTATGGTTGGCCAAAAATAACAGAACATTCAGAAAAGTTTGGCTCCAGAGTGTATCTCTATCTTGAATAAGCAGACTAAGAATTACTTATTTTAAACTGTTTTCCTAACAAGAGTGAGCTTGAATGTTTGGCTTGCTGCAGACGTACCAGTCAAGAGATACTAAAAGCACAAAACCTCAAGGATTGAAGCTTTTAAATTCATGTTCTGTCAGCTCAGCTTTTCCAGAAAAATGCAAACTTGGCACTGCTCTCTGATCCAAGCTTTGAGACTTTCATTAACATCATGAGTCCTTCTGGAAATATCCAACAACATTTTCTTCCCACTTACAGTCCTCTCACAGTGTTCAAGGGAAGGGTTGCTGAGGCAGCTCACTGACGTGGTGGAATCTGGTGAAACAGGGATCATGTTGGAGCATGGGACACAATCCTTCTGCTCCTTCCACCAGGTCTCAGAGGTCCTGTCTCCTTGCAGAAGGACTCACGTAAGGAGGCACTGGTGGGCTCAGCTCCTCACCCTCCTCCCATGCATTATCAGTGTGACAAAAGCAGTGTATCCCAAGTGACCAGCCTCAGGAAATTGTTTTTCAGGCAGTAAAACACTACTAGCTTCTAATACCAGTAACACTGGGGAATGAGTGATTGTGCTGGCTGAGTTTGCTCCCCCACACTCCACTGCCAGGCTGCATCCCAACAGCACCCCTAAAGCAAAGGGCTCAGCTGCCTTACACTCACCACCAGAACAGTGGGGCAAAAGCATCTGTTGGGGCTCAGGTACAACAGGAAGAGAGAGGTAAAACCAGAGTTAAACCAGGAGAAGATAGAAGAAGGTGAAAGCTCTAAGGATCGGATGGAGCTGGCAGTACGTTACAGGTAACAGGCAGATAACCAGTCCCTGGCCAGAAAAACAATACTGCCATGGAAGGTGACAGAGACACGAGCAGGAGCTGTGCTTCAGTGGCTTTTGGGCGTCACTTTGGCTCTCTGCTGAGGGTGAGCAGCTTTCTTGGATGTCAGACCATTGGAAAAATTCTGTTTTCCGCTCTGCTGTTCAAGGGATGCAATCATAGCTCTAGTTCTTTACGTGAGAAGTTTCTGCTCCATTTCACTCTCTGGGATGTCCCTTTTGCTCTAGAAGCCCTTTTTATTGTTCACTACCCAGCAATATTAACAGCTCCATCACAGGCATAAAGGTTCTCCATCCTGCTTTAAGGAGAAATGAGCGTAAAAGCATTTGTTACTGCTGATAATGTAACTAATAATGTTTTTACTAATAATTGTTATTATTTGATGCTGTCACTGAAAAGCAAATAGCTTTCAAAGGCAGAATTTGCACCAGCCCCTACAGATTTTTATGGGGAGTTTGGCATCTATCTGACCCCAACAGTGTTATAATTCTCCACTAATAATAACGAAAACAATACACAGCACCTAGAACATAAAAAGACAATTTTTATTTTATTTAACTCAAAGTTAAAAAAAGAAAGGGGAACGGAAGGTTAAGGGGAGGAGGACTGGGAAAGGGAATGAAAAGAAGAAGGGGAAGGAGAACAACAAAGAAAAAAAAAAGAAAAGAAAAAAAGGAAAAGGGAAAAAAGGGGGGGAAAAAGGAAAAGTTGGGCTGAGACAGTTCCAAAATCCAAACTCGCCATCTCCTCCCACTCCCTGCAAACTGCTTTCTTATGCAGTGGATTATGAAGTTTTCAAGGCTGTATTAGAGACTGCTATAAAACAGTTTGCCTGACACAGAACCACATTTAAATTAGCAATGCCATAAACGGCACTGAGAGGGAGGGAGGGCCTGCTCGTGATTCAAGGATATCATCTTTTGTATAATTTTTCCAGTATCATAAATTTCTGCCCTAAGTTCCTAGCAGAATAGCAATGCTCCAAAATATATTGAATAGGTGTCTTTCATAAAATGTTATACATGGAACAGAATTACATTTTGTGGATCACATTTATTTAAGATTAGCATAATTTATATATATGAACCTCAACTGTATGATTTAAACCCACAGGTTTTTAAATGTAATGTTTTACCTTTCTAAGACCTTTGTGCTTAGCTGGAGGGTGTTTACTGTGACTGAGGTATTTTTCTAAACAGGGCGGCAGATTATTTAAAACCTTTTGGTATGGAAAACCCACAGTTTGTCCACCTCAAACAATCTCTTCTCTTCCCCAGTTGTCACAGCAACAACTTCAGCATTTGAAAGGAATCTGCTTCAATAATCTAAGCCTCTGATCTTTGACAGGCTTATAATGAAGGAACAGTTTGTTAATGCTGACATAAACATTTTGAAAACTTAAAGGTACAATTATTTCATGTTGTTTAGGAAGTCAGCACTACATGGTCAAGAGAACAGCACTCTTCAAAAAATATTTACTCATGCAATTTCCTAGTGAGAAAAACAACTGCTGACTGTACAGCTGAACTGAGATTCCAGCCCTGTGGTTTGAGCAACAAGAATTTTTCTTTGTCTCCTGCACATTTATAGTACATTTTTTTCTCTCTTACGATCCCACGATGATCTTTTGGATAATTCCAGGATACATCAGCCCAATCTCTTTACTTTAAAAGATAAAAACTCAGGCTGAACCAGACCCAATTCCAAGTGAGTCTCCTGACTATGCTGCTTGTACTAGAAAGCCAGAACTGCTTCTCAGCCAGCCAGCTGTGATGGAAGTTGTTTCCCTGTCTAGCAAACAAAACTGTTATTTCTGCTGGGAGGAGGGCAGAAAGCTGACAAAATGACAAAGTTCCCCAGGCTGTGCTCAGCAAAGTAGTCCCTGCACTTTCTGGGCAAAGCAAAAGGCAGAGCAGGCTGCGAACTCGGGGCTGCACTTTGGAGTCACAGCTCCAGTTGCTCTGGGGACACCATCACTCTCGGAGCAATTTCCTACAGTAGCGCGAGGGCTCCAGTGGTCCTCGGGGGTGAAATCCATCATCCTGCATGCTGCACTCTATCAAGTGGGGCTCCGAGAAAGGGTCAAGTGGTCCGCTGCCATGCTGTTTGAGCTCATCAGAGACATATTTAATTTAATTAAGGTTGTCAGCACTATTGATTTTGGCAGTTTCAATTACCGTGCTGTTATGGCTTCTGGATCTACTGATCTGTGATGAGCCCTATCAGCACTGGCACACATTGAGGAAAAAGCCCTTTGTCTCCTTTAAAACCTGACACATCCTGCCATAGGCCATAACTTATTGCTTTTATCCAGCCCAGCTCCTCTTCTGTTCCTCATAATTAATTTCTCATTAGACAGCTCTTTATTGTTTAATTTGTGCAGTTTATAATCAAATTGGGCACATTAATTGTAGTTGAATTTAAGGCTAATGAAAAATAAAGGTTTTCAATAACTTACTCTTCAATTATTTCAGACAAGATAAAATAAAACACTTTAAGAGTTGTCAGCTTTTTAAATTATAAATTAGGTTGTTTAAAGAGCATGGGCATTTAGGAAGCAGTTATCACACATTTAGTAATTATAAATCCTATGCTCCAATACAATTATTAGGATATATTTACAATTCCTCTTAGTTTTTTTCCATCCTGTTGTTAGTTAACTGCATAACATCTAATTGTTGGTGGTTAAAAATAGCATAATCTGAAGTCTCTGGGCCTGATTCCTCTTCTTCCACAGACCGGGCTGTAAATCAGCACATCTGAGGAAGTCCATATCCGTAACACTGGAACAGGAGAGGTGTCTGAAACAGAAAGGTGTCTGGGTAAGAGGAAGAGGTCCCCACTTGGTAGAGATTTTATAAAATGCCTATCACTCTTCTAAGCAACACTGTACGATTCAGTCCCTTTTTTTCAAGAAAACAGTAATACATGATTTACATTAGGACCAGGACATCAGCTAGCAAAAATCAGCAGTCCTCTGGATGTAGACTGCAGCTTGTTTGAAAGGGCACATGGGAGGTGAGGCTAGGCTGCTAGTTTTTTTCATTTGTTTTTGGTTGGTGGGGTTGTTTTTTTTTTAGTTAACAGTGAACAGGGAGGGTGAAGGAGGATGGGAACGAATAAAAATTCAGGTAGTACCCACCTTCTTCCTTGCCAAGATGAAAATCAGGAAAACTGAGTTGCCTTCTTTGCTCAACGGCTGCATTCAATGCACAGCATTTTAGGAGTGAGCAAGGAAAGCAAAGGAAAGAAAGGCGAGTTTCTTGTCACTGCTGAGGGGAAAGTTGGGGTACTGTAGGTCCATAGTTTGGATGTGAGGAGATGATGGGAGAATTTGACTCCTTGTGTGTTCTAAGACCTCTCCTTGGCCAGATGTGCAGGGTCCTAGAGACCAGCACGATACACTGTGTTAGAGTACGTTCTGAGCATGAGCCCAGGGCACCCAGGGCAGGGATCCCCGGTCACAGTGTGTGTGTGTGGAGTGTGTGAGCTGCTCCACATTCCCTGCTCAAGCAACCAAATGGTCTCCCCTGCTCCTGCCCAGTGAGAACTGAAGCTGTGCCTGATGGTGCATCTGCATCAAGGAAAGATGAGTCAGAGCCAAAAGCACATCTAGTAGCTATGGACCAGAAAATGAATAAACTGAAATACTGTAGAGAAAATGGTCACATCCACTGCTGCAAAAGTGCAAGGCTGCTGCTTGCCAGTCACTTGATATTGCTCTTTTTAACTAAAAAAAAAAAAATATGCTTGTGCTGTTCAAAAAGGGTAAAATTCACCCACGTCCTCACAAGATCTATTTACTAACCAAATCTTGTATATAAAAGAAGACAATGTCAGATATTTTCTTTGTGTACTCCAGTTCAAATTGAGGTTATTTTTTACTTCAGCAAAGTATCTTTGTCCAAAATTCCTTGGTGGGGACCCTACCCTTGTGGATTTGTAGGAATCTTCCAATTTACATATTGCTTCCTGTCTGGAATGAAGAGCACATCACTGTTGCTAAATATTTCGGCATCATGTACATCCTCTAGTTCAAAATTATTTGGAACAGAAGGAGGAGATACTGTTTCCCAAATACTCCCAAACACTCCGCAACAATCACCAATTGAATATGACAATCTGCACCTGCCCAGCTTTTTGGAAGGGAAAAAGAGAATACTTTCCTGCAATAAGAACATGAGAAATGCTGGATGCAGGAGTTTTGTCACCAGGTTGTGCATCCACGGAACAAGGGAGCTGGGGAATCAGGGAACCAGGCTGCACTCCCCCAGTGCTGAGTGCAGGGGCAAGAAAGGAAATCAGTGCATTGGCAGAAGAGGGCTGCTGGAAACTCAACATCTGATAAGGGTACGTGGAAACAGCAGGGGAAAAACAGATCAGGAAACCTTGAGTAATGTGTGATGGGAAGGCAGCACGCTTTGTCCTCGGCCCTGCTTGGTATGACCCACCCAGTGAAAGCACTGGTGCACCTGGTGGCCACCACAGGCAGAGGTTACACTCTTGGGGCCGCTTGGAGTTACTCTCCTTTAAAAACTCTGTGTGCACAACTCACTTCTGAGATGCTGAACCTACAGCTGTTGTGCTCTTTCTTCTCTTAACCTTCACGTTCCTGGACATACTTATTTCCAAAAACCCTGGCCTAAGGTCTGCACTCTTTCTAGGAACCAGTATCATCCAAGTAGGCAAGAGCAAAAGACCTTCCGTGCAGTTTGTCATCACCCCTTGACAGCAGTTCAGTTGGTTTCGTGCCGTGTCACTCACAGGACAATCTAATTTCTGGCTGGCATCTAAGTAGAACCGTCAGACCTGGTTGTATATGCAGGGAGTAGGCATCTGAACCCTATAATTATCCTTCTCTTTTAATTTAAAAACAGCAGAAAGATTTTTAAAAGGAAATTTACATTAAAAATATTAATAATAATTGTTCCCAGGCAAAGGCATTTTCAGCCAAGTTTCAGCTGTGAGGAAACTTTTATTAAGCAAGAAATGAACTCATGAAAGGAGAGGTTTATAATGGAACCAGTGAGAGACTGCAGCAGCACTGCTAACAGGTGCCACTGTTACAGCAGTGACAGGGTGAGTAAGACTTCCAAAGACACAATAGCTATGGCTGTGCCCACCCATGCAGCTAAAAATCTACCAGGATTTCTCTTATGAAGCTCTGTTTGCAGGATTTTGATATTTTAGTCATAAAAGCATACTGCAGGCTGAGAGTGAGAAAATAGAGACACAGCACTCCAGGGCAGTTGGAACAAAAAATAATAAAACCCACATAGGTGTTTTGAGGATCTCTTTGGGATTTTTTAATTTAAAAAAAACCCCACGCTTCTTTTGTAATTAAATTTGGCAGATTATCCGTCAATAGCCTTAACTTGTTGCATTTTAATTTAGAGCCCCTAAAATGCCTGTGGCACTTTTTAAGCTTAAAAAAATCTTATAGCTCAATTAAGGGATAACAGAAATAAACCAGTATTACCTGTGTGTACTTACACAGAGTTAAATCCAAGAAAACAATATACTACCACAACTCTCTTGGGTAATTTGAGCAGTCTCCCTAGGATCTTCAGAGGTAATAAAAAGGAAGGTTGTCTCAGCTCATACCTGAGCATTTACTGCAATATAGCAAAAGACTCTGAAGTCCAAAAGACCACAGAAGTAGATGGAAAGACCTCTCTTTTTTCTTGATCAACCTTTTAATAGCCTTAAGGGATATGTTGCAGAACTGAGCAAACTCTGTACTGGGGCACAAACTAGATTCAATGCTCAACTGTCAAACTTTCTTATTGCGCTTGACCATTCTGCTCCCACTGTCTTCCCCATGTCCACCAATATAGTACTGCAGTCCAGTCTGAGCTTAACTACACACACTTGGCAAGAAATAACTCCAATCAGCTAAGTGTACCCAGATCTGAAGGCAGAAGCTATTGTTTAGTACTTCCTAGGAGGACTACAAATTTTCTGTATATGTCAAATTATTCCTCAAACTGCTTTAAGATGTGAAGACACACTGCAACTATTTGAAAATATCAAAGTCAACAAAATACCCTGTCCCATTCCAAAGAACAGGAAAGTAGGGCAGAAGAGTTGGCTGGGGAGCAAAACAGCTTGTTCTTACCATATTGTGGGTGGGACTACCTAAACTCAAGGCATTTTTTGACTACCAATACCTGCAGCCACAGTGGCATGTTAGCTAAATTTAGCTCTCTGTGTTTGGAGATTGTATAGTTGGATGAAATTCCATCTGTTTGGATTTAAAATTTTTTGTCCTGAATCATTTACCCAAGCTTCAGTATTTACAGAGTAAATGTATATATGAATTATATAAGTATATATGAATGATATATGTATATATGAATGATACATAAGGATAATGGGACCCACACCTTGACTGCTTGAGCGAATTGACCATAAAACCAGTGCCAACCACTTTCTTCCATCAAAAACTTCCAAAGGGAATAGATTGAATCCATCTGCAATTATAATATTAATTTCATTATAACGATCCCAACCTGGATTTAAACATGGGTATGTGAATAGCAGCACAGTACACACCGTATGCATGTAGTACTGGTATATGCCATGTCAGTAACTCAAAACACATGTCACATGTTTCTTAAAAGCAGCCAGGTAGAGCGTATCACTGCCAGAGTTCCCTACCTGGACCACGTCTACATATTTATTGGTGTTAGACATGAAGTGGTCCTGCCCTCAGCTGTATTCGGTTAAACTCAGTATAAACGGTACCTTTCAATCCTGAGGTCCCTCACCAGCCTGGTGATAAGGCATCCATTCCTCAGTATATTATAGCAGTATATTATAGCCTGTGAGCTGGGTTAATTTACACCAGCTGAACTAGTCCTGCACAGACTGGGCAGACACAACACCAAGACCCTGGGAGACTCCTCATGTGTTACAGAAATCCCTGGCCTCCCCTTCAGAGCAACCTTTCCGCCCTCACCACTGTGGAGACAGTACAAAGCATCTGAAGCTTGGGCCCTAACCTTTTCTCTTTGAACTTTTCAAATTTATTTTTCTATGCATGAAGTATTTGCTTATAAAACTAACATGACCACCCGAATAAAAACGAGCAGTGCCTCTAAGCTTTGTCTTTTGGACTCTGTTTGACAAGAGATGTCTGTACACTCAGACAGGGAATGCACAAGGAGCACCAGAGGCAAGAGCTTGGAAACTGAACACATACACTACCTCTGTTCACCAGGGGCAAGAATCGATTTTCAGACCAGGGAGTGCAAATGGATATTTATTTTATTTTGCTGCTTAATTTTAAGATACTTGTAATCATTTCCATGGCAGCAGGGTGTTGGAGAGGATGAGATTGCAGACTCAAAGGAATGACCCTTTCCATTCCATCTGCCGTTATTTAGAAATGATGGCCTCCATTTCTTTTTTAATTTTTTTAATAGAAAAAAAATCCTCTTTATTCTGTCCTTCAGGCAAGTTCACTGAGTCCACTGTATTTCAACGGGAGCTAAAGACATGGTTCTACTTACCCTCCCCCAAAAGGTCTCTATTAATTGTTTTCAAATGTTGGCAGCCATGTGAAACCCTGCCTAGCAAGTCTGGCTCCTTATATGATTTTTATTAAAATTCACTTTGCACACAAGGCACATGAGATTTATGGCTGAAACTAATAGGTTGGTTCTCACTAAGACATAAATCCATAGGCTGTTTATTGAGGCTCATGGACATTGAGAACACAGGTAATTGTTACTGTGAGTGTTCAGCTTAAAAGTAGTCAGCTATGTCTCCAAGGGAATTTGTTTAACTAAGCAAACCACATAAGCTCCTGAAAAATTACTTTATCTGTGATGGTGAATGGAAGGACTGTGCAGGGTAAGTTCTGTATCTCATCTGTACGTTTAATTTCACTTATAACACTTTTCAGATTTTCCTTTTACATGGTGTCTTACATTATAAAGAGCAACTGTAAAAAGGATCCCATTCATTTTCTTTCCATGCCTGTTTTAGCCATTCTCGGTTTATACAGCAGAATTTCTGCTTTCTTGATACCAACTCTTACAAACTCCAGCTGAGGTTTTGCAAGTCCAGTTCCTTCTGGCTTGCTCATGATCACAATCTGCCACATGAACATCATTCTGGTGGGAACAGACAAGGTGGAGCAGAGCCTGGACTGATCTTTTCCTCTTAGGGTCCGACCACATTGCCACATGCTAACAACAGCCAGCTAGACTGGCCAGGGAGCCAGCTGTACTCTGGAAACCATTTAGAGCGTTAGCTCAGTCCTGTGCCCAAGCAAATAGGTCCTGCTTCTCAACACTATGTTAGCTTTCAGCAAGACCCAAACCTGTCTAAATGGCTTTCACCTTGCATGTGCTATGCAGCAAGTCAACTCACAGGGGAGAGAGAGGTAGCTCATTCTGCCTGAGTGGATGTGGGTCTCACACGGGTGCCAGGTCATATCTGCCAGATTCACGCGACTGTCTTGAGTACCCTCAGACATCTCACATAGCTCTTGACATTTTCATCTATGCACAGGAAACCTCAGTGAAACGTACCAGCTGCTTCTAAAACAAAAATAAGAATCCCAGAATCATAGAATGGCCTGGGTTGGAAGGAACCAGAAAGATCACTTAGTACAAACTCTCCTGATGTGGGCAGGGACATCTTTCACTGGACCAGGTTTCTCAGGGCCCCATCCAACTTGACCTTGAACACTTCCGGGATGGGGCATCCACAACCTCCCCGGACAACCTGTTCCAGTGTCTCACTACTCTCACAGTGAAGAATTTCTTCCTAACATCTAATCTAAACCTACTCTCTTTCAGTTTGAGGCCATTCCCCCTTGTCCTGTCACTACATGCTCTTTTTAAAAGTCCCTCTCCATCTTTCCTGCAGGTTTCCTTCAGGTACTGAAAGGCTACAATTAGGACACCCCAAAACCTTCTCTTCTTCAGCCTGAAAAAATCACAATTCTCCCAGCCTTTCCTCTCAGGAGAGGTGCTTCATCCCTCTGATCATCCTGGTGGCCTCCTCTGGACTTGCTCCAGCAGGTCAATGCCCCTCCTGTGCTGGGAACCCCAAAGCTGGATGCAGTGCTCAAGGTGAGTTGCTATTGCTTTTCTACCACTTTCATCATAGTGAACTTCTGATACCAGATTTATTTATTATTGTGGTCATATCAAAACCAGCCCAAACAGGTGAACATTTCATTCAAGGTTGCACACACACATAGGAAGGCTCACACACCAAGGTTGCTTACTGAAGTCTCCAGGAGTGTTTATGCTATGCATAGGTGTCATATAAAGCAGTGTAGCCACATCAGTGTTATTTTGGGTTCAAAATAACTAACCATTCTGACTAATAGAGTTTAGTAGCTTGGCACATTGCTATAGCATTGCAGACATACTGCTTCAGCAATTTAAGCTCCCACCTCTCAAAACATTTGCTTAGAGGTAGACTTTTGTCTCTTTTGCAACATGCTGCCAAAACCAAAGCAAAGCAGCCCTACAAAATAAGGATAAAAGGGTGGAAGAGTGCCTACAATGCAGCTGACTATATTTTTAAGTTGATACCTCATTCATTTTGAAATGGTATGTAAATACTGAAACCCCCCAGACAGCTAAAGAAATACCTAAAATTCCATAAATTCTTTAGCAGATGAAGAATTAGCATGAGTACAGACCTCAACAATTTGCAGGAGCTTAGGTATCTTTATGGAAATGGTGTTTACCCCAAGTTTCTCATATGTCCTGGTACTGGTGCTGAGAGAAAGAAAAAGACATCTTCGGAGCACTTTCTTTCTCTCTCCCCCAGTTTTTCCTTCTCAACAAGCAGCTTCTCCTTTGCTCCTTTTTGCAACATTTGCTTGGTAGTCTATCAGTTTTCTAAATCTGTTAAGTTGTTGCTTGCTGATGAAGTCTCAACACTCTTGTCTGATCTAGTGACTAGGTCAGCAAGGTTGTGTGTCCTGGGGACTTGGGGAACTGTATGGAGGTGACCTCTGACACTCATCAAAGGCTCCACAGCACTGTTTGGCTCCTATCAGTTTAATCAGCTGGCTCATTTCTGCTCCTTCACCATTCATGACATGATTCTCTCCCTCATTGCCTGCCTTTCAGAGCACACAGCCCTGCCTACACGCTGCTCCCTCACACTGAGCTTGGCTCCTGCCAGCAGCCTCATGCAACGTACCATTCATTCTCGACTTGACTCGCATTTTACAGAAAACTTCCTTCATGCTGAAAGGGAGGGCAGCAAATAGGAAACTTTCTTTTATTTCAGAGACACAGAGGTCAGTATTATTCCTGAATCTTTTCTGGCAGTTCAAGGTGATGCTTAAACTGTAAAGCCCATGTCTGTTACATGCTTTCCAAGAATTAGATGTATTTTCAAAAAAAAAACCAAAACAACCCTAAAACTACAAACTAAATAACATTTCCATGAAAATATAATGGAAAACACACATGAGCCTCTACAGAAATCTGTCTGGTCTTATTTAGTGAAAATAAGAATAAGAAAAAAATGTCTCAAAATGCTACCTAATTTTTTAAAAAATTAAGACCCTATAAAACATTTCTCCAAATTTCTTCTGAAGTATATAAGACAGAGATTTATAAACAAAGTTAAAGAAGCTGCCCCAGGTCCCTTGCTGCTCCCTGGTTAGCTCCACGTATTGGGAACACATACTCCATGTTACTTGATGCAGAGGGTATGAAACCTGGCTCCATGGCTTTGTCGTGGCTTCACCTGGGCTTGCCAGTGGAGGACATCAAACACTAAAGGTATGAAGGCAGAACAAAAATTTAAAATTTGTCATCACCAACCCTTAAAATCTATTAGGGGCTTTGTAGGAAAATTTCTCCCCTGTGATTTTTCAACTAGATTACAACATAAAGACAGTCACACATCCTGAATTACTTCAGCTGTATATCTTCTCCCCAAAACTATCAGAATCTCAAGAGTGATTGAGAAATTAGACTACCCAGGAACACTTCAGCCTTCTGATGGAGTTTGATTTCCTGTGAGATAAAGGACAAATATCATGTTCTTCTGTGCTTCATCCATGCAAGTGAAGGACAATTTGGAAGCAGAATAACATTCCAAATGGATTTAGATTAGCAAGCAGCCACTGCAACCACTGCTCCTTCAGACACAGAGAGGTATCCCACAGTATATCACAAGAGCTATCCACAACACAATGCCAGCAGGGCTCAGGCACCTTGTCTGCAATGAAAAGATCATGGTATAATGCTCTGTGGGCATTGACACAACAGCACGAATGTGTTTAATTGGTGCAATACCAACTCAGCTAAAGCAATATAAGTTATGCTGACAATACTTCTCTGTGCAAAGAAATGCTTAAATGGTCTTATCTGAATGCATTTTTTTGCAACACAAGAGAGGTAGATTATATAGATTACAGCAGTTAATAACCTTTTGATTCATCATTGAATCTCACAAAAACAGAGAGTCTGAAGTGATTCCTGAGGTGGATAAATTCTGTTGTGTAATGTGAAGATCAGTCTTGTAATCCTTGGTAAATCAACAATTCTTTGCTCCCATTGAACTCAAAACCTGTCCTGGGAGAGCAGGAAGAAAAGTAGTCTTTCACTATAGAAAGCAAAACTATTTCTAAATATTTATTACTTTTTTTCCTGTAAATGTTATTCATCAAAAAACCTTCATTTTCTGTAATATATTTCAGAGCTTTTTCTTTTAGCCTTATTCTTTGCTATTCACTCTACATTCTGAAGTGGAAACTTAGACTAGCAATCTCTTTAGCAATTGAATTTGTCTGTCTAGTCTGATATGCCTGGCAATGACCTGTTAATATTAACTATTAAGTTTCCTTCTGTTTACTGAACGATCTTAGCCACTCAGCTTCATAGAATACACTAATTAAAGTGCATAGATTTATGTTTTCTTTAATAACTAAGCTAAAGTATATAAAAGACATAAGAAGAGTTACTTCATATTTCTTTGATGATGTTTTAGCAAACTTTCAAGTTGCAAAATATACACTGTTGCAATGAAGATAACAAGAAGATGAACTTGTATTTCTAAGCTGTCAACTCTTCAACTGTTGCTGATTATGAAGCATTGCATCTTGGTGTGTAAAGTGAGGTTTTTCTCCGCCTTCTCATTGCTTTTGCTGAGTTGGTGAGATTTCTGCAATTAATGTGTATTTAATGCTATTTTTCAGGATACATCAACATCACTGTTACACAGGAAGAAAGTGTAATTATATATTTGGGAAACTGAGGCACAGACATGAAACATCAGGTCACTAGTAGAGCCAAGATAGCAACAAACATCTATCATGTTCCAGATTTTATCTCCAAACTCTGGTTCACCCTACCTTAAGAAAGGAAGGAATACTTCTTCTGTCATATATTTTAATTTAATAACATGGATTGGACAAATTCACTGTGACCATAAGTGAATTCCATAAAAGCTCCCTTAAAGCCACTGTTATTTTCCATATTGCTTTCCCAGAAGTACCTGGGTGGGGAGTCCCTGGCTTTGTGCACCTGCAGTGCCATGGAAATGAACGGGGTTCCTCTCACACACAGCCTTAAAGCTCTGCAGGGCAGGGTCGGAGAAAAGCGGGGATGTGCAGGGAACAGAAAGAAAAACACCACCACCACAAACAGCAAGTACTCAGCTTTGGGTACTTGCCCCATTTTTCCAGTAGCATGTAAGTAAAGGACTAGAAGTTCGTTCTATGCCACCTTTTCCACTTTTAGAAGATAGGAGGAAATCAGTTACCTTGTCTACCTCTTTTATTGAGGAGTAAAAGGCTCCTCCACCTGTGCAACAGTCAGGCCTCACCTTTATTTATTTAGCCAATTACCACCAAAAAGTTACATGATACAAATATGCATGTCCCTGTGACTATATTATGTTACACAAAGAGAAATATTATAATTTAATAGCTCAATTAAAATAATGAGCAAATATTCTGGATCTACCATCCATAGTTAAAGTTTCTAATAGGTATGAATTTCCATGGATTTTCTATAAAATTTTAGACTCTTAAAAAAGAGGAAGTGATTTTAAAATTAAAATGGTGCCATACAGCCTGCATGGAAGTTAGAAACAAATTAATACTTTAGAAGATGTCCCAGAATCTCAAGTACAATTTTTAGAGGTTGGCTACTAGCTCATTCAAAGATAAGAGAATGGCAAATATTAGTGTTTATTTCTGTCTACTATCCAACTAAAGATTCTGGGACTAAAGTGAGATGGTGTAGGCAGGTGATTTTATTAATGTAATGGTAAGACACTGATGATGGTGACAATAATGTGATGCAAGTATCCACGTGGGTCAGTGGCCCTGAGGCTACAGAGGTAATGCCTCCTGAAAGGCAACTCGCTTGTAGCATGACGGGGTCAGTGTTAGAGCAACTGTGCTGTGCAGGAGATCTTCTTCAAGAACAATTAATAAACAAAGGGCATGTTTAATAGGGAAAATTTGGCACCTTTCTTTGGATGCTGCATTAACTATTATTTAGCTAAAGCTTGGCGCCATGTTCAGATGAAGGAAACAGATCTGTGAAAGTATCTTCAAGAGTTGTCTGGTTGGAAATGATCCAGAGTCACTAATCCTGTCTTTAGGCATTTGCTTACAGCAGTTACATGCTTGGGCTTATAAGAGACATGGGAAACACGTAGCTATACCTGGAACATTCTGTCTTCAAGCAGGCACAGTTGGAGCTGGCAAGCTAAGGCAGAGATTTAGTGTCCTCCATCACAAGCTTTCCTTCATTCATCAAACTGGAGAGCTCCCAATGGGAGCTCTTCTCAGTCACTACCTAGAAGCAGAACCAAATTGGACTTGGAGGCTCTTTCCAGCCTAATCTAATGTGTTATTCACAAATAAGTATGCAGATTAATTCTGTCAACCAAGGTCTAAAAAGGGAATTAGTCTTGTTTCACAGAGACTCTGTGTAGCATTTACTATACTGGCACTATTTTGGAGTAAACATTAGCAGTGCCAGCTAACAACTGGGGAAAATACTGGTGCTTGAGACATGGAGGAAGAAAGTGGAGACAGAATAAGAGAATGTTAAAGTCATCTAATTAAATTTCTAATCCAGGTTTACATAATTAAGCAATAATGACTACGGGGAAGGGCATTTCCTGGCAGTTAATGACCGGCTGGAGGATTTGAGGGCTTGAGGTAAAGCCAAGTGTTCTTAACACTGTCAGTCATTAATTGCCAGGAAATGCCCAACTCAGGAGGTTATTACCGCTGTTATAAACCAAGAATAGAAAAATATAAAGAAAAAAGACAGCAATTACCTTTTTAAAGTGTTGAAAGCTGAGCACTGAACTGCCTGTCACTATGGAGACAGAGTTTTATTTATAGCATCAGTCCTTTGCTAGTGTTTAAAGACTGCCTCAGTACCCAGAGGAGGGCAGGAGTTAGTTCTCAGGGCTCCATTAGGTATATAATTGGTAATTCAGAACATCAGCTCTGTGCCACGGGCCACATAACATCTGCAGACATCAAGAGTATCACAAAACTTTACAACACTGATTACAAAATACTGGCAGCCACTCAAAACATTTTATAGTTACACATACCTTCAGAAAGCATTTCCAGTAGTTCCTGCTTTGATCTGTAGAGTGTGTGTCTCTAAATAGGATCCTTGTAATGTCACATTGTGCTGTTTCCTAGAAATTAAGTACTTAGGGACCAGATCTTTAAAACTGATTAATGCCACAGGTCTGTGTAGCCAGACTATGATCACTAACTGATTTTACAATTGTGTGACTACTGATTTCATTGGAACAACTCCTGATTTACACCAGGTAGTATAAAGATTGAATTCAACCCACAGTGAGTAACAAATGCAAAGCCCAAAATCCCCTTCTTTCAAGCCTCTGAGAGAAATGATTCAATAGCTGATTCCTAATGCAGCTAGAAAGAAAAGTTATTTTGCTCCTTTTAATGTTTTAATGTTTTGCTCCTTTTTATGTGATACTGTATTTGAAATTTGACCAATGCTTCAATGAGCACAGTCTTCCAAATGAATTGGTCAAAAACTTAATTTCTACCATTTAATTAATTTGGAAAAATAATTATAACAAACAAACAAAACCCAACCCAAAACAAAATGAAAAAACTCCAATAAAGGACTTAGGAACCTAAAGCAGAATAAAAGAAGGACTGAGGTGCCTGACAATAAAGTTCAAATCAGAAAAAATATTGCTTCATTTTTCCATCCTGCTAAGTTCACTGATTATCAGATTTATAAATTCTCGCTCTGTGCAGACACAGGGCCTGATCTCTTAGACATTCTCTGAATAGATGAATCGGACTTCAATAGAATAGTTTCATTTTAAAACAAAATTAGATCCAGGTAGATAGGTGGCTTCCACTCCCACCTCTCCTCTCCTCCACCCCATGCAGCAGCCTAGTAGTATGAGTACTCAGCCAGGAATACAAGTACTATACAACATCAAACACTGAACCTAAGTCTCTCTAATCCCTGCTAAGTGCCCAAACCATTATTACAGGGTGAGGATTCCTTTTGTGCTTGATTTCCAGCCCCATTAATCTTGCATCCTTTGCTGATTGCAGCACAGATCAACAGAGGGGTACTTGTGTTTCTTTATTTGGCCACATTTCAAAACAGAAGCCTGGGCCTTCTGAACCAAAACAAGTCCATATCTCAGGACTGATTTTTGAAATGTGGATCTTTAATCACCTCTCTATAAAAGCAAGCACAGAATTTTATGCTTAGTAAAATTAATATACTCAGAAAGTATTTACCCTTCAGAGAAAGGTGAAAGCAGTGCCTCCCTCTTCTCTCTTTTCCCTCACCTTGTAACTTTCCTTTAGTGTTCCATCCATTCAGAGGTTGAGCCACACAGCTGGCTGTAGGCAGATGTGGCCTTGCTTTCCCTTTTCTGTGAGGTGCTGTGTAGAAGCTTTATTAGTTCAAGCCCTGTGCCATGCTGGAGTGGCTGTAGGGCTCCTGGACTGATGTGATACACAGCAGTCAGAGTTATCTAAGGTCAGAGAGAACACATCTTCAGCCTGGTGACTAAAGTAGGAGCTGCCTAATTGTCCAGAGACACTTCATGAGGAAGTCACATGCTGAGTACATGAAGACCAGACTCCATCCTGGGCACCAAACCCCTAAACTTTAGAGGCTACAAAGTCTTCATTGTGTTTAGGTGATGCTAGATACCAGGTAAATCTTCCATACTTTTCCAAGCACTCCTCAACCTATTTAAGATAGATGCTGCAGCATCTTCATTGTAAGCTGTAGTCTGCCACAATATGGGCAGTTTTTACTAATTCCTGAATTTAGCACCTTAGCCTTGAAAAATTAATAATTTTCTTCAGTGCTGACATTTCCTCTGTTCTGATGCATGAGCCAGTGATATATTGGATGATGCCCCAGGAGACACATATGTCATAGACAATGCAAGGACACAGCAGACGCCTCAGTCATGTGCAGTGATGAGGAAAGCTTCAGGATGGGATTCTGCTTTGAACGTGATGCTGTGGCTTCTCTCCTGCCAGGCACAGCTGATTGGCAGAAGTGGCCAATCAGCCATATCTTGTACAAGAAGTCATGGAGTAGTGAAGAGGATGTGGTGCTGCCCTGTGAATGCATAAGACACAGATCTAGATGGGGAAGAGAAGGAGGTGAAGATAGAGGCATTGGCTTTGTCCCAGTGGAATCAGTTTTCTGCACTTGCAGGGGGGAAGAAAGAAAGGGTGATTTTTTTCCTTAGGTCAATGTAAACTCTTGGCCTTTGGGTCACAGCGTCAAGTTTTTCTCTTTCATCATTAAATCATGATAACGTCCAGATTTCTTGATGAAGTATAATCTCTATATATTTTTCTTCCTTTTTTTTCCCTTATAGAAAATCTTTAATATCACCATTCCATAGCATATTTTTCTCTCCAGTTCAGTAGTGACATACTTCCCTCTTGACTAGAAAAGGTCTATCCTATATCCAAATACAAAAAATGCTTCAGTACAGACCCAGCTGCTACTTTGATTGTTTTATTCTGGATTCTTTCACTGTACCCTTCTTCACTGATCCATAAACTACAAGAAATGAAATATAGCTAAAATATTGGAACAGATGCATATTCTTGCAAACACTGCTACACAATCTTCTTTGTAGGTGTTTGTAGGAACATAACATTGCTGTAGAACTCATTGCCTGTAAGACTGAGAACTACCCAGTGTGTTCCCCAAAGCAAAGTTAATAACAAGATTTTGCCAGCTGCTATCCCAGTACTTATTCTAATGACCAAACACAGTTGTGAATACTACAAAACTTTGGAGGAGCTCATGGCCCAAAGCCATGTGGCTGCAGCCATGTGCCCTATCATAAGAAACAGGAAGGAAAAACTGGGCTTGGAGTTTCCCCCCTTCAAACCAGTAACGTCCAACTGTCAGCAATGATCCCACACTCTTGCAGATTCCAGGTTCCCCAGCACGCATCAGGTAGTCTGTTTCATGTCCCTTCAGAAGACTGCAAAACAACAGCTGTATTATTTGGTTTTGGACCTATTTAGATAAGTTTAGCCCTGCTGCTTAGATTGGAGAAGAAAACATGCTCTTTATTTTCAAGGAAGGTCATAAGGCTTATGCAAAATTCTACAGAAAACCTTTAAGGATTCTTAAAACAGAAGATACTTATATAGAGAAACAAGCAGAAAGTTGTAATTTAGCTCTTCTTTGCTTTGCAGGCTTAGGGATTGGCACGTGGCTCCTTTGCATTCTAGCTTTGAACAAGGAAGCATTTAGATACAAGCTGGAGTTCACTCACTATAACTTAGATTTACTAAAAACCTTGGAGATTATTACAGAGTCTCTATATTTTTTATTAAATATTTTTAAAGTAACAAATTGTAAGAAACTGAAACTATTAATTTAGGAAATTGGAATTTCACTGTTTGTAATGCTTTTCTTATTCGATGGCACAGTTCATAGGGGGAACAATAATCCAACATTGTAAAATTGGATTAATTTAAGATCTACTATATACAGCTAGAGCCCATTATCCCATAGCCTAAGAGTCAGCATGTTTCTCAACATTTACAATAATCTTTACTATTTTATGCCTAATTGAATGCCCATCATCAACTTTTCAGGCAAAGGTAAACCTGGTAACAATCTTAACTGTAAATCTGCTGCCGTACAGAGCAGCTGAGACTGTCCTCAAGTGTGGCCCAACAGCTAAAAGTATGGTTTTTCTCTAAGTCATCATAAGCTGATGACTTATAAAAGGAAGAACTCTCTGGAAGAGTTTAAGGCCAGGTTGGATGGCACTTTGAGCAACTTGGTCCAGTGGAAGATGTCCTTGCCCATGGTAGGGGCTTTGGAACTGGATGACCTTGTAGGTCTCTTCCAACTCAAACCATTCTGATTCCATTATTCAGCTTTCATGCAATTTCTTGTATTAATAAGCTTGCTCATGAACAAATTTCTACATGACTGAGTCCCTAAATGCAGTCATTACAGGCAAAGTGAATGCAGATATACCAATGGATATTGGAGCCTGTATGTTATCAACTGCAAAGCTGAAATGTCACAACCACACTAGGCTGGGTTGCATGTGCAGGACTTGACAGACCTCTGAGCCATGTGGTAGTAGGAAAAGATAAATATGAGAATCAAAGAAAAGATAAAATTTCTATTTCATAAGGTTTTCAGTAAATTTCCCTCATGACTGTCCAGAAAGTCCTACAAATTAAAACAAAATGCATAAATAAAATCCTTAAAAAATTTATTATGGTCACAACATTAAAAATAAGAAATTTTATTCTTTTTAACTGTGTCTTGTCAAATATAGTGTATATATACTAACCAAAAGAGAAATAAACTAATTTCAATATAAAATAATTAAATATCTTTGCTCACTGAAATATACCATTTCAACAGTTCTTATCTTCAAACTTTCATAATTTCATTTCACTTTGGCAAATATATTATATATTATTGTGAATTAGCATTTTAATTTAAACATAGTAAGTACTCTCCAGAAAAAAGGGGGGTTTTTTAAAGTCTTTTTTTTTGAAGAGGAAATGCTTTCATATTGAGTATAATTTTTTTCATATCTTTTGCCTTTCACTTTTATAAAAAGTGCCTTTATGCCTTTTATAAAAAAGGGTACACCTTTAAAAACAAATGTCTTTCCACCAAAGGGGACTTTTTCCAAAAAACATATGCTTGAGTCCTGAACACCTAGATTATTTGCCAAAATAATATATTTTAATGAGAAAAAAAATGGGCAAAAAAGACATCTTCTATTTGAAAACAAAAATTAAAATTGCTTTTTAAAAGATTAATAAATTTTGGATCAGCAGTAAATTAAACAATAGGAATGGTAGTGATTTTTGTATGTGCATGATGAAAGGACATGCAAAAGTTTTCACTTGGAATTCCTAACATGTACTTTGGGGTGAGCATTAAGTCACCAGGTGATTATTACACATCAGGGAGCCAACACAAGAATCACATGGATATCTGTTATTTTCTGGCAGCATAATGTACAAATATTACAAAGCCAATACTCTGACTCTAGTTTGGATTTTCCAGATGCTTAGGTCTCTCTATAATTCATTTACAGGGAAGTACCATCACACTATGGGGTCAAATGGGCCTCACTACAAAAAAGAAGGGATCTGTAATGCTGGAGTCTGCAGCTCAACACAGGATCAGTAACCTGGACCAATAACTATCTATAAGAGCACGACACACAGCCAATCCTCAAGCTAAAAAAACCTTAAAGAAATTGTTTACTTAACGTATAAGAAATTGTTTTGATGCTGAAGTACAAGTACCATTAATCCAAAGACCACTGAAAGATTGCAGTGGGCTTTGGAATCCAACTTCAAAACTCCAGCGGAACCTCAAGCCCAAGCTACTTCTTGCACACCTCCTCACATTCAGTTTGACAGGTCACTGCACTAAGTCGTGCCCTGTTGTGCTGGTTTGGCCAAATTTAGAAATACATCTTCTGAGAGAAGGCAGGTTACAAATCACCCCTCCCCCACCAGGTTTGGGGAAAATAAATTTTCCTCAAAGGAAAGTGAAAGAGATAAAAACTATTTATTTAACAAACACACAGGAAAAGGAAAATAATGCTAAATAATAAAATCTCTCACTGTGGAGAAAAAACCTGGGAAAGTGTTCTAGTCCTCCCTTTGGTCTCCTCGGAGCTGGGACTTGGCTCAGGGCCAGGCCCTCTGTGCCCAGTGGAAAGTCCTCCCGATGTGCTCTGATATTGAAGCAGTCCAGTAGAAAAGGGAGAAAAACCAAAATTCTAGGGAAGGGGAAAAAAAAAATTCAACTCTCAGTCTCTCTCCAGAGAAAAAGAAACTGAACAACTGGCCAGAAACTGACCCGGGAGCAGCCAGCCAGGTGCTTCCCCTTTCCCCAGCCCCAGCTGAAAAAAGTCTCTATCTCTGTGTGACCTTGAACAAGCTGCAAACTGCTTTGAAAAAGTTTTGCTCAGTTTTTCCTTCCCCCTCTCAGGCTCAGTTTAGAGGCATAAAAAAGCACAAAAATTAATTTCTGGGCATAGGGCAGCAATATGGGATACACATCATAAAGTCACCCCAAGACACCTGTCTTCTTGTGCTGCTTAGGACTGAGCAATGCTCACTTGACAGTTGCAAAGGGTGTGATGGAGCTCAGCAAAATTGCCAGAGCTTTCTTCAAAGGTCTGACTTGCTTGTGATGGGCTCTCCATGATACAGCACAGCTTCTCCTTCACAGTCTCAGTGCTATTCTGTACCTCTTGCTGCTGGATCTCTGCTTCCTGTCTAAATCCACAAGTTCAATAGCTTTAGAAGGGAACTCCCAGTTGAAAAAGAAGAATTTGGAAATATCCTTTTTTTGCGCGGAGAGCAGGAAAATGTACACAGGGCCAGAACATGGTTTGACATGATGCATCAGACAGAAAATGGGTAAGAAGTGCTCATGTTCATATTTAATTGGAAACATCCAACATGCAGAGGTTATTCTAATGTTAAAAAAACCCAGTTACTCTTTTGGGTATATAATGAAATATAATGAAATTATAAATTTTGGTTAATGACCCACAAAAATTTCCTTACCAGATCACTTCTACAAGTATTTTTGGGTACATTGCTAAATGATCAGTAACAGGCAGAGTTTTCCTTTTATGAACTAAAATTCTCTCAAGGAACAACTGCATTAAGGATTAAAGCCATATCTTCAGCACAAGTGGCTGGTTTTAATGACTTTTTCATCTTATAAAAAACCAATCTAAAACCAGATGTTGTTTGGTATTCTGAATACCTGTTGAAATTTATCCCTTCACACACAAACAAACGAAACAAAAACCCAAAACAAAATAGAAATTGGACAATGACTCCTGGTACCTCTTGACTCTGAATACTACCTACAAAGAGAAAAAAATCTGTTGCCTTTCTGAAGCTTTTCTATGGAGGTTTCTTACTCCTAGATTCTGCTACTCTTGTATTAGTCAGGGTTTCCAAGTTGCAGCACGCAGGTCCTTCAGAGGAGAATATTGCTCACACAGCTGAACACTTCCTTCTGAGCTCATTCATGTATGTGCCAAGCAGAGCCAAGAAAAGATGCCATTGCCAGTACCAAGGCAGTCCCAGTACAGTGTGAAACTGAGGTGAAACCTATGAGGAAACACAGGCCACCGTTTCAGCTGCACGAAGCTGGTGGAAACAAGCACTGGTGCTAACATCACTCTTCTCACTGTGGAACATCCTCTTCCCTTGCCCTGGCAGGGCATTCCATGCCTTTGTCGTTCCTTCCATTGTGCCAGCGTGAGAGTTTGTACAGCTGAACAATGACTCAGTGTGGGGAACTGATCCAACTGAAAATTGATTTTTTAAAAATTTTTTTCCTTTTTTTTTTTTTCTGGCAGTGTTACTCCTACCCTCTCTCAACTCTGGTTCACTGTGTGGCCACAAGAAAACTTGTTCCAGCAAAAGTAAAGGCTCAGCAAAAAGAAGCAAGTTCCACTGCACTGGAAGTGCTGGATTTTATTAAGTGAAAATGATCCTATGGAGCTCTAGAAGACTACTCCCAGCAACAAAGCTAAACTGCTGTATGGTGCGTGGCAAGTTGCTCCAAGTCTCTCTCTTCTCAATTTCAGCCTATTTAGACTATACATTCTTCAAAGCAAAAATGTTTTGCTTATTATATATTATATAATTAATTCCTAGTCTATGTGGAGGAAATATCATAATAAAAAGAAATAAAAATAGTGATTTCTAAAGCAAAAAGCAGTTTACTTTTAAGGGATTCTTGTTAGCTAAAGGAAGTGCAAACCAATAATCACCTCCTGCACTTCAATCCTATACTGAAAACTGCAGAACATGATACTCTGTTTATCAGTGAGACAAAATTTCTTTATACAGTCAAGAAACTCACATGAAAGATATCTACCTAATAAAGGAATTCACATTATATATAAACTCTTTAAAGATAACATTTTGTTCGTAAGATAAAATAATGTAAACCTTTTTTTCTTCATTTTAATTGTTTAGGTTACCTGGGTATATATTTAGTCATAAAATTACTAAAATTGTTCTTTGCTGTTATCTGGGGGGAGAAAGAGGGAGATATAACTTTTGGATTATTTTTATAACCTTTATATTAGTGTATCAGAACAGCGTGAATGGATTATACCTGAGACAAGGAAGTTGTTCCACATGCAAAGAAGATTTAACAAGGGGTTCCTAGGACCTCCCGTGGATCCTCTTTGGCACTTCATCACCTTAGAGACTTCAGTGGGGCTGTTGGTGCTCAAGGCTTCACTTCTGCACCAAGACTTTTCACTGGGTCTGTATTTCTGTTTCCCTTTGCTACAAACGGGGCTGATGGAGAAACATTGTGATAGTGGTTAATATTCCCCTTGAAAACGCACAAGGCTGTCTACTCCAGATTTTTCTCCACACTTTTTTGGTTACTGGTGTACATTTCATAAAAGGGAGGATCTCTGCATATTAGCAGTGGTTACCCTGCTGACAGGGACACAGTTCAGCCAGCATCTCTACCCTCACGACTACAGATGGAGATAAGCAGGGATGGCATCAGTAGGGAGCAGCACTGTAGGACAAACCAAGGAGACATCACTTTTCTCTCACTGATTCAAATTAACAGTAACAGTGCTGAGTGTGATGTAAATTCCTTGAGCAAGAGCAGATTCCTTACTTCAGGGATCCTGTAGGCTATACTCAAGTGCCAATGCTTTTTAAAAATCATTTTTGTTTTGCTAGTGTCCCAGTAGGAGTTTAAGAAGTCAGTTGCAGCCAATTGTACTTTCTCCTTTCTCTCTAAAAGGGATAAAGCTTTCAAACTATTTGAATAAACTGTGATTACATCTTCATTTGTCAGTAATGGGATTACCACGCTGATAAAAGAGACTTCAGACAAACATACATGTTTAAGATTGGTGTAAATTACCCAAGAGGGTCGGGAAAATCCTTTGGGCTCCTTAGGGCCCATCCCTCCCTCTTTGAAAGCTGGCTGGCACCAAGAGTCCTGAAAAGGCTGGGACCAGCTGACCATTCCCTGCTGGGGGTTGTGGCTGTTTTCCTGCACACATGCTCGCTGAACTGGAAAATACAATTATGCACATCCAAGTTCACAGTTAGTTTTTTGACTTTAGCTAACAAGCTAAAGATTTTTCAACTAATTGATTTTATCTCTAGATGAAGAAGATGTCATAAATCTCGGTCAGCTAATAATGATTAAGAGATAAAGGCAACCTGAGAAAAATATAAATGCTGTTGTTGCTAAATGCTGATGGACTCCATGGTGAGATAATCTTTTTAACATGGCGACCCATCCCACATACAAAATGTTTGCCCAAAGCTCCATTTGTGAAAGAGAACAAATGGGAAATCTGAAAGCAAGCAGGAAAGATATGAGTGAGAAATGAAACACAGATTCAAATCCTGTTAGGGCTAAAGAAAAAGAAAGGCTGGAAAATAATCCTACTTTGAGTCTCTATAATGAATTGCATATTACAATACGGAGGGATTGCTCAGGAGGATTCTAAACTCTGCAGAGAGCAAGCATAGGGATTAGTTAACTCTGTAGTTGTCTTCAACTTTATGAGGTCTTGATTCTGCCATCCATATACCTTTTCAGTGGGTTTTACTTGTATTGGCACCAGTGGGATTCCTTGTTTGGCTAAATGTAAGGGCTGCAAAGCTGGGTGTTTATATTGGAAACTGAGAAATATAATTTGAGTATGTGGGTTAATCTAGTGGGAAATAACTTCACTGAATTACATCAGAATTACATATGCAAAACTCAGGGAAAAAAAGAAAAAGAAAGAAAAAGTATGGTTTGGAGAATTGCTATATATATTACACAGCTTTGAGTAACTAGCCAAAAAACATGATGTGGTAAATTTGGCCAAAGATTTGCTGATGACACTTTTTACTTCTGACATATTTCCTTGAATACATTATACTTCTTCGTGGGAATTCATCGAAGTAGTCAGAATTTCCTACTACAAGGAAGAAAAACTTCTGTTTTCCTGTTATTATGTTGCAGGATATAATATAACAAGCTTCGGATTAAGTTGCAGTATTTAAAGAATGTTTCATTCCGGAGAAAAGAAAGTCTGTGAGAATTTTTTTCTCTCAAAGTTTCAGAATGTTCTGGAGAATGGATTTCCATTACTTTGATCACATTCAAAAGTAGAATTTATTTATAAATTAAGAAACTAAATGTGTAAGAACTAAAGCTAGGTTTTTCTGACTAGGAAAAGTTTATCTTCTTTCTAAAGGCTTTCAAAGATTGCACTACATGTATGCACATGAAACAAAAGCAGTGATTTGACATCATTTAAACCTTGTTGTTGCTAAACATTCTTCCTTTGGAATAAGTGAAATTACTGACTTTCAGGCATCTTATTTTCAATCCTGATAGAGGAATCTGTATTTTAAGGAAAAACTGAATATTGATACTATAATGATTCCCATGTTATTATTCAGGAAAAACAAAGCCATCATGCCAAGATGCAAGCAAAACTAAATAAATGAAAACCCTGTGACAAAGATCCTATCAAGGCAGGATTCAACAACTACCTAGAATAAATAATGAGGAGTAGCATGACTGAGATAAACCTTTCAGTCTCTCCTGAGGATTTCCTTAGTTGCCAGTCACCAGTTTCCCTGTGATCCTGCCAGAAGAAGCAAGTTTTGAGCCATTCAAAGTGTTCTGTGCATAAATGATGCTATGGAAGAATAGAAGCACATGCAATACTGAGAGGGCGCTGCCATCAGAGCTGATCATTAGCAGTGTAATAAAGTTGTATATAACACGTGGGAGGAGAAGAAGAATTCAAAGGGAGAGACAAAATGCTCAGAATGTAATGCTAAACAAATTTACAGTGATAAAGAAACCATCTGGACAGATATGTGAGCATGGTGTAGACACCAAGGAAGCCATAGATGAGAAGATTACAATTTTGGAGATCCTCTGCTTGATTTTGGAAGAAGAAAAGGCAAAAATTCAGAGAAAGCAGAACAACAAGGTTTTTGTGATATGAAAGATGAAAAATTGAAATCAAGAATGGCTTTCCAGAAAGGAAATGGAATCCCAGTTGGCATCCATTTTTATAGTGACAACTATAACATAGTAGTCATAATCTGTGAGAAAAAAAAAAAGAGAAAAAGAGGGAAACCTCTTAACATTCTGATGAGTATTAACAACAAGTGACAGGTTTTAATATATCATATTTCAATGGACACACAGGCAAAGTATAGATGAAAAGTGATTGAGGATATTGGTGAAAGTAATGGACAAAACCAGATTTTTGAGTGTTTGGCACAGTAAGGGTAGTAGAAAACCACCACATAAGAGGATGATGTTGTGGAATCAAAAAGTTGAGAGAAAGCAAAAGAAAGCTCTGTCAAGTGGTACAAAAGATACAACATGTAATTAAAGAAAAAGAACATTGCAGGAGACAGAAGAGTAGAAGGGGGTAGGGATAGACAAGAGAGTTAGTCATAACTGAAGGAAATAGCGAGTCTGACAGAAAAGTAATAGAAGGATATTGTCAATGGCTCAGTAAGAAGTTGAGAGACAGGCAAACAGTGAGTTGGCAGGGAAATTAATGAGAGAGTGTTCAATAACGCAACAAGCTAAGCTTTAAAATAAGGCAATATAGCTGTTGAAAGGATTGCCAGGCAACGGGACCAGTGAGCTAATGAGAGCCAGTAGGTAAATGGAGAAGAGAGGCTTCTGGAACAGTGAAACTTAGAGCTCAAGAGTTTTCAAATTATGCCAGAACTTGTGGGTGCCAGTAGTGATCCAAAGTCATGATGTGACTAGAGGGAGTTCTCCTTCCCCAAATCCTCTCACTCATGTTGCCTGTACTGCCTGGTGTCTGTCTTCAATTCCAAGCACTAAAATTGGTCAGAAATCTCAAAGAGATCTCCTTCACTATTCAAGCCATTCTTTTGCCCTTCCTCACTCCATTTCTAATCTGTTCTGTAACGAGAAAAGGCCCAAGGAAGGATGTGTCTGATGTTCTTGAATGCAGTAAACGCAAGTTCTAAAATCAGGACCCATCTGTCCAGAGTGTTCTTCCATTAGATACAAGCCATTCATAAAAATTTATGTTTATATTTTTTCCCCTTCCTGTAGGACAGTTCTTTTCCTGCTGACAGTGGAACCATATCCTTCTGAATAGTTCAGCAATCACTTGTTGGAGAGAGGATTAACGAGGTTTTTAAAGTCTATAATTCAAGGCACTGTTTTATAGGAGTCATTAATCATGAATCATCATGGTGTCATGTTAGAAGAGACACCAAGAACATCAACTATAGAGAAATTCTTTTATGTATCTAAGCAATAGCCTGAGTTTCATATATGTTGAACATCCACCAGCTTCTTAATAAATGTAATTACTTAAATAAATTGTTACAAACTGCCAAAAACTCAAGTCTTTTGGAAATTCTATCCTAAGGAGTAATCCAAGAGAGTTAAAAGTCCAAGACTCATGGTTTCCAATTAAACTTATACTCCTACTTCCCTTGTGTATGTTTAGAAATCCTATTCACAGAAACTTTGATTAAAAAAATTGCTCCCGATTCTCAAATGTATTTCTAAGTTCTTGTGATTTCAAAGAGAGCTAAGCATGAAAAACTTTGGAGGATTAGGTTCTTGGTATATAAGAGCAGCCCAAGCCAAGTTACTCCAAGGCTTTACTGGAAAAACACAGACTTTAAAACTTGAGAGCTAATAAACATCACAGCAAGCAGTAGCAGCATACTTTGTGTGGAGCTGCACTTAATGATCAGACACTGTAACAGCTGCAATTTCTGGGCAATTTGAAAGTGCCATAGTGAAGCATCAAACACAGTGTTCATTGTGGAGAGGGATGTATCAAAAAGAAAAGGTAGTAAATACTCTATGGAACACACAAGCTGGGAACAACTGCACATTTCCTACCCAAAAGTGGTGGGATATCTTACAAAGCATTTTTGAATGTGAATTGGAAATGGCAGCTATGGCCACTCAATCAAGGGCAGTAACATAATCTCTGCTTTTTCATTCAATTATTTCTCACAGTCTAAAGGATTTCTCAGACTTCAGTTCTCTGTGGGGAATGAAATTCTGTCCCTGAAGACGTAAAACCCAGAATCTAATTCCTTACTCTCTTATACATGTTTTCAGTGACTTTTATTAAAACTGTTTGGATGATCCCTGCTATTACAATCTGAAAGAATAGTACTAAGTTTTCCTATTTAAAAATCACAGAACTGAAGTGGAAGGATGATAAGTGGGGTGTCTCATATCATAACAAGGAGTCTGTATCCAAGACTCTAAATCCAAGATAAGTGCTCTGACCCGTGGGACTTAAGTCTTTTCTGCAAAAGCAAGCTATATGAAAGCAGCATGTATGTCTCCCATCAGTGGTTTGGACATACATCCTCTAAACAGCTCGCATGTCTCTGATTTTATTGCAGGACTGTTTATAACATCAAATGCTCGTATTTGTCCCCATCACCAAGCCACAACAAAGTTTTACCTTTGTGTGTCATGCCAACACCTGTCATATGACCATGGATGCCTCCCTAAGGTGATCAAATGCAAACTGAGCGCATCTCTACCATGCAGGCACTTTTCAGCCCACAGGAAGCACTGCTCATACAAAGATTTCTGTGTGATTACCTGGGCCCAGCACGCAATGGCCTGGCTGCAGTTTGCCACATTATCATCCTTCTTTGAGTGTAGGACACAGTCATGAAGAACTGTGCTGAGAAGAAAACATTTTTAACATTTAATCACTCCTTGCCTAAGTATGAGGCCATCAGGAAAGAAGACAATAAAGAATTAGATACCTGCCCCCTCAGGCTGTTGAATGCTTATCTCTGCCTTAATAATTTTGTATTCTTAACAAAGAATTTTGCATAACTCAGATGTAAACATAAAATTTTTTGTTAATATGTTTGTCATCACAAAGACAATGACTGGAAAATCCTCAAGGGAAGTGACTTCCCAGTTTTAATTAGCCAACATCCTTGTCATTGGATGTTAGGAGCAGAGGGAGTCAGAAAGAAGGTTTCAGAATGAGAGACTGGAGTCACACTTTAAAAACCTATGCAGACTTCTCTTACAGGAGAAGAACGAAGTGATCCCAACATAAGACAGCCACCAACCTAGTTGGAGAAGGGAAAGAGTGGCATTTGCTATCTTTGTACAGCAGGAATGTAGCCAAGAACTATTCGAGTGTTTGTTAAAATATATAGCTTTTAGTCTATTAGGTTTCTTTGTTCTGCATCCTTTGTCCCCTGGTTTTAGATTCCATATCACTGGATTTTTTCTCATCTGTAAACATCAAGGTTACCCTGAGGACAAGCCTAGATGGTCTATAAGATGTAAATTTTCTTTGGCTAAGAGAATACTTGTGGCTGGGTCATGTGATACTGCCCTTTCCTTTTATTTGGAAACTTTCAGATTAGAGAGCAATGGCCTTAAAAACACACACAATACTCTGAAAAATAGTCCATCTGTCTATCAATCATTAAATTCCCTCCACAGCCCACTGTGGTGATTATGAAAAGGACAGTAGTCCCTGGGGTGACCTTCAAGAAGGAGTTTCAAAATAAGTCTCTTCATAGGATGTTTGAAAGGAATCAGTATGTTTTTTCTAAAATATTATTCTTCAATTATGATAAAATTTCTCTAAAAAGGTTCTACTTCTTTATAATATAGCCTCACAACTGTATACACACAAGTACGGCACATATATGGCTACATGAGTGGGTTGACATTTCTAACCCTATTAAATATGAATCTATGTATTTCTTTGGAAGCACGTCAAGGTCTGTATGATGAAAGGCAGATCCAAATCCACAAACTATTTATAAAAGGACAAGCTGAACAACTGTGGTCAAATAAAATATAAAGAAAATATCACAGCTAGAAATCATTTCTGAGAAATAAATCATGGAACTGGAAGAAAGTTTAAATGTTGTTTTGGTTTTATTTACCAGTTCCATAATGTGGAATGTTTCAACATGCTCCTAAAACTGACCCTTCACAATGTGGGTAGAACACACTGATTGACATATTTTGGATCTAGGTTGGCTTTATGTTTCCAAATACGCTTTCCCAACCTCATGATTCCCTGTTGTAAAGCATAATGCCAGTGGAAGGAAAAAGAAAAATAGATTATGAATCAGAGTTAGCATTTTGGACATTGAGTAATGGTGATTAAACTTATCTAGACTCACTTACTGCCCTAAGAAATAGCATCTCAAATGCCATTCAAACTTTTTTTTGGAGCTGTCTGCAAAAGTCAGGGTAAAGACTACGGCTTTTAAACTGCAAGGGTAAACACAGGCTTTAGAACTTAGAAAAGACTGGCCTGAAACTAATCAGGCATCTGCAGATCTGATCACTTCAGATGTATTGACTGGGCTTTAGATGTCTTCTTGCACATTCCTTGCCAACAGACACCACTAACTTTCTCGCACAAAGCTACCGAATTGCTACATAATGCCCAAAAGCTAGCATTTCTTACTTGCCTTGCAGTCTGGTAGACAATAAATGTTACCTTGATGAAGTTTAGAGCGTCAAATTCCTTCATTTAACAATGAAAACAGTCACTAAGCTGTTCTTTAGAAGCAAGGAGGTAAAACTACTGTTATTTGTACCTTAAGCATAAATCAAAAGGCAATGCAATGCAATGATGTTTACAAGTTGTGTATGCAGGAGAAATAACATAATACATATTTACATTGAAAGGTGTGAGACTCCCAGATTGGCTAATGAGGATGAGAGAAAAGGCAAAAATACCAGCTGTAACCACAGAAGTAGTGTAAAAATAGGAGAGGACTTTTTAGACAGAGGCTGGATTACAGACATTTGGAGCTCTCTGTGAAGAATTTGTCTCCACTTTGATTTCTTCTGTGCTTAGGAAAACAGGACTCTGTACACTGTAAATGAGCAGGATTGCATCAGAGATGCTAGATTCAATTATCGCTCCCCCTAATGAAAAGGGTTCATGAAGCTCTGTACTTAGGTTAATTGTCCTGTTCAAAAAACGGTAATAATACTGATGTTAACCTGATGCTATGTTGATTCTTCATTCAGAAGAGGAATTACAAATAATGTCATGTGGCAGATGGATGTACTAAAAACAAAAGGGACAAAATGGTGACTGTATGCTGCACTAGAAGTTTGACAATGTATAAGGAGCCTGCCTTCTGATTTTTAATTTTTTTGTAAGTGAGAATTCCCACAGCATTTAGATCACATTATAAGAGGAAATGAAATGAAGCTTATAATTTCAGCAAATGACTGCTTGGATTTTCTCCCCACACAGAAGTAAATTTTTATTCTAATCTGTGAACCAGTGTATCTGAGCTGAGCTCAGCTGTGGAAATTTGAAAATTGTAAAGAGAGTAGAAGGGATTTTCCACTTGCTCGGGTGGTCTGCTACTGGTATTACTGATGATCACTGGATTGGAGTACGTGTCTACCAAAGAAGAGGATAGTGATGTATTGTTTGTATTTCTACAGAGAATCACTCTGCAGCTAACCAAGATCACAGGCGCCTGCAGTAATAAACAAGAGTCTATCAGTTTGAGGTAAGAGGCAATCTTCATGCTTACCACAGAAATTGCTGTCCTCTAGAGCTAGGATTTTATATTTGGAAGAAGAAAAAAAGCCATAGATTAGCTACTAAATAGAATATGTTGCTGCTCATAAAACTCTATATGTCAACATAATTGTTCCTCCTGCATATAAGTAATAAAGTAGTTTTTTAATAGTTATATAAATAACTGTCATATATGACCACAGAGTGGGCATGGTTTGGAACTTGACACCATCTTGGCTGGACCTCAGCAGAGCCTCAAACTTAAGTTTCTTGGAGACATCTTTAATACTCAAAGGAACTTTTTGTAACAATAGCTTCAGAAGACAATAAAAGTAGAATGATTAGCATTCTGAGGTAATATATTACTACATAACCCCACAGACCCAACCTTACTTGTGACCATTAAGTTTAGTAAACATTTTTAAAAAACAAAACTATGCCTCTCACAACTGACTAGCATTTGTTGATAACGAATAAATAAACCCACAAGTAGGCTCTCACTAAACAAATGGTAACTGCAGACACCCAATATTGTTATTCTTCTTGTCATTTAAATGAGACTCTCAAGAGAAATTCAGCTGATTTCCAAGACTTGGATCTTGGAAATTCTGTTGAACTAATCAGATTTCTTAGGAGATGGTGCCAGGCAAAGCATAAATCATTTATTTGACATCAGTTTGTGATGTAAAATTTACCTTAGAATCATTGAATAAATACTAGTGAGAAAAGTGAGCTACCAGGTAGCAATGGCCCACATAGTGCTGCACAAATCTGCCAGAAGGCAACACTACTTGACATTCTACAAGTGAAGGTAACAAGGCCAAAATCTGGAACAAAAATGAGAAAAAAATTCATGTCATGTACTTGAACTGCACTGTGGTTATTAGGAAGCCCTTTTTCATCACTAATTATGTTAGAGTTTAGCAAATATCCAGTCATGTTAGCGTGAGTAAATTATTGGTGTAGTAACAAGATAAAGAGAATAAAATATTTAACACCTGCTCCTAATAAATCTCTGGAATGTCACATTCAAAGGGCTGGTAGAACAGATTGAAGTCTCTATTTCACTTTGCAAACAGAAGTTGTGGAAAAAAAGCAACAGAGGGAAAAAAAATTATACTTTAATTCTCATGGTCATGTCTGCATGCTTATGTCCAGACCACAGTTCTCAATTTTACATTTCAAATGCATGTCTTCAGAACTTCAGGAAGTAAGGTCCCAAGACTTCAAGTTAAACAGCGAGAACATTGAGAAAGAGTTTTTCAGCAGAACTCTGAACTATTGACGTGCCATGAACATCTGGTGCAAAGTGTTCATTTAAAATGGAGGTAGGTGTTGTCAGGCGGATAGTTAGGGGCCTTCACCTATGGGAATTCACACTTTTAGCATTATTTTAAGTCTTGAATAGAGTTAATAAACTATTCACAAATGAAATTAGATACCAAAGAAGGAGATTCATAGCACCTTACAGCTAATACAAATAGAAAATGATACATGTGGTGTGTGAAATTCTCAACTTACTTTAAACAGGAACTGAGCTAGGTATTTTAGCATTTGAAATACATTTATCATCACAATTCCCCATGAACTAAAGCAAAACCTTAATGCCTGAGAGGCACCTGTGTCTTGTGGCTGATAGGCCTGATATTCTTGGCAAGATATGTTTAAACTCATCAAAAATGAGGCAACTCTGGTCTGAAAGCTGTGAATCTGCTTCAGTGCTGTGGTATACCTAATTTATAGACCCTAGAAATAAAAAGCTTAAAGATCACTCTTCCTTTAATAGCTTTGTTTTTCTATAGTGAATTGCATAAATTCAGTAAAGGAGCGCAGAGTTAGGCTACTAGCTTAGGTTCATCAAACGATGGTCAAGTACCATGGGATACTTTAGGAAGAGCACTGCCAGCAGGTCATGGGAGATGATCCTGCCCCTCTACTCAGCCCTGGTAAGGCCTCATCAGCACAAGAGACATGGAGCTTCTAAAGCAGGTTCAGTGGAGAATGGCAAAGATGATTAGAGGATCTTTTTAGGTAGAGTGACAAACATGATTAGGACATTTCTCTTGAGAGGAAAGGCTGAGGGAACCGTGTCTGTTCAGCCTAGAGAAAAGACAACTTCATCACGAGGGGAGCTTATCAATGAACCCTCTGGACACAATCCTGTGCCATGTGCTCTAGGGTGACCCTGCCTGAGCAGGGAGGTTGGACCAGAGGATCCACTGGATCCCTTCCAGCCTGACCCATCCTGTGATTCAGTGATTCTGTGCACATGACTGCACACTGGAACAGATTGTCCAGAGCCTGCATGGAGTCTCCCTCACTGGGGACATGCACAAGCTGTCTGGACACTATCACGTTAGGTTTAAAGCAGATATTAGGAAGAAATTCTTCACTGTGAGGGTGATCAGGCACTAGCATAGGCTGCCCAGGAACATTGTGGCATTGTGTATGCCCCAGCCCTGAAATTGTTGAAGATCAGGTCAGATGGGGCTTTAAGCAACCTGGTCTAGTGCAAGGTGCTTCTGCCTATGGCATGGGGAGTTGATCTTCAAGATCCCTTCCAAATCAAACCATTCCATGATTCTAGGATTCCAGAATCACATGCCCTTAACTTAGACACTTGAGACATGATGCAATGTAGCTGTTATTGATAAGAAGCAAATCAGTAGAAGAGTGGGGCCAAGGATAGCTGAAACACATAAGACAGGCAACTATCCTTCTCTAAACAAAATCTCTTGGCCAATATGAGATGTTTCTACAAATAGATCATGTCAGAAAATAATTTGTACATAACACTTGATATTATAAAGGTTTTCTGTAGCTCTGACTTGTGCAGACATCTAAGGAATTAAAATCCTTTCCCACAAGCAATCTGTCTACATTATGATTCCCAGCACAAAGGCCAGATAGATATAGCAAACAAAGAGGAGTTTAAAAATTATTAGGAATTGTCCTGCCTCCCAAACAAAAAATATTAAGAAAATACTCCTGCAAAGGAGTAGCAAGAGATTATGGGCCTTGTTTGCCTTTTCTACTGTAATAATGACCACAATAATTACAGTTTGGTGCATGGGAGGGTTGCAAAAAGAAACAACCTTCCTTGCACAAAACTTTTCTGGCAGGAATATTCTAACCTATATTACTTACCTGGCAGAGAATCAAAAGCAAATTGACATTGAGTTAGCTTTTTCTTTAGCTTTGATTAATAACTTCTCAAGAATGACAAATTTTGATAGAAATTATGGGTTTGCCACAGTCTTGAGGAGATGCTGGTGCAGGGTTCATATATGCAGTAAACTGTAGAGAAATGGTGCAGGTAGGGATAGTGTTACACCTTCAGTTCATCACCACACTCAGCCGAAGCTCAAAGGAAGAGGCAGATATAACCTCTACTGCAGGCACTGAGAATTTCTGCTTTTCAAAGTATGTGGGTGCAGGAACTGATGCCTTCTGATCAATGAACCAATATGATTTCACAGAGGCTTCTTATTGTTTAAAATACACTCCACTGACACATGTCACAACTTTGTATAAATAAGCAAAGTGTATAAGTAGGGTATGATGTCATTCTGCCTACTTATCTTATACTACTTATACATATTGCTCTACTTACACATTTTCTTACTTATACTTTTTACAACTTCTACATAACACAGTACTTATGCATTTTACCTACTTACACGTTACTCTACTTATACATCTCACAACCTTTACATGATACTCTACCTATACATTTTACAACTTATCCATAAAACAGTACATATACACTTTGCAACTGCTGTGCATGAGATTTCACATTTCTTGATTGGTTTCTCTATTCTGTCCATGAGCTCCACACATACTTTTCTGATAATATGATTGCTTTTAATCTAGTGCAGCACAGTCCTTTTTTATCTATTCCTTGCTGTATTGGTAGTTAGTCTTTCAGCTTCTTCTTTCCCAATTCAGCACAGTTTACCTTTCAGTCCTTGATGAATTCCTGAGGGCTCTAACAGGTGGGGCTCCTGATCCAGGCAAGCAGCATCAAGATGATGACAACAACAACAACAACAAAACCCATCCAGTGTTCAGCAGCCGAGTTAGTCCAGGAAATCCAAACAAGAAGCCAGCAAAGGACAAAGAACAAATACAAACCTACCCCACCCCTCCCTCTCTAAACCTTCCGACTGGAGCTTAAAAACCCTCTTGGGGCAGATGTGCTGCAGCTGAAGGTGGAAGGACCAGGTGAAGCCAGTGAAGGTAATTCCAGCCTGGTCCCACTCTGAGGGCTCTGATAAGAATAGCTAAAGATGGTTTGGCTGCGGCACACTATCAAGGTTCAAATACCTTACAACATGTGGGTGAAGGTAACTTTTATAAACAGACCATACACCCTCAGACAAAGGGTGTCTAACCCAAAATTTTTCTTCACAGACTTTCCACAAGAGAAATATTTGTTTGCTAAGGGATTTTTTGTTGTAGAAAGATGACAGCTATTTCAAAAGTTTGGTCAATCCTATTAAAATGCAGAATATGTGCCTTTCTTGTGCTTCTGCATTCTGCCAGGGAGCCTATGCTGCTGCTGACCAAGTGGGTGTAGCGTAGTATCATGACTTGCAGAGGTAGTAGCTTGAAAGCTTTACATAGCCACACTAGCAATATTAGCCACATTAGCAATATTAGCCACTGTAGTACTGAAGTCAGTAATGATTTTTCCCAGAAAAGCTATTTTCTTTCTAACTTTATGCTACACTGTTTTCAGCCAGCAGGCTAGCTCAGCAAGAGCTATGTGAGGACAAATGGAGAAGATGACAGAGGCAGTGTCCTGTCCCTGCAACAGGCTTCAGTGCAGAGCATGCACTGTCTCAGAAAACTGACTCCACCTCTTTCATCTGTCATATTTCATTACATTCCCATACAGCATTGTATTGAAATGAGGAGATACAATGAATAAAGCCATTGTAGTCTTCAGTTCATAAATGCAAATTGTGCAAGTTCATTCCCCAAGAAAGCAATCCAAGTTCAGCTCCTAGAAATCTAACTCTGATGGAAATGGCACATTAAATTCTTTGGGGGTAATGGATGTGTAAATAAAATGTAGTGCTTCCCGCAGCTGATATATTTGGATTTAAACCAGAAGGTTAAGATTGCCTGAGCACACAGTTCAAACACTCCAGGAAAAAAATACTCAGATCCCAAGACAAAGTAGACAAGTATGGGTTTATGCTCCTGGTAGAAGTTTTTTTAAATTACCAGAATCTTATCAGTTAAATAACAGCAGCTGCCATAATGAAGATATGACAGGAAATCTGTGTTTCTCAAAACCCATGCTTTGGACAAAAATTTGGGTTATTAGGCCTCAATGCAAACAAAAAAGAATATATTTTAAAGCTACCAAAAAAATACAGAGGCCAAATATATATTTATAGCTGAAAGGCCAATAAATAAGGAACAGTTTTTAAACCACTTATTCACACTACTGAGATCTTACAGGAACTAGACAAATATATAAATAACCGTTAATAAATCTTTTCAAATGGTTTTGTTCTTAGGGCTGGATCCTTATATATCTCTTTAATCTGCAACTTGATTGATGTCTTTAGGTATTTTAGAAATAAACATGACCATGGAAATGTATTTAAAATGTGGTTTACTGTGAATGGCCTCTAAAGTTGAGTGTATTAGCAGCTCCCTGAAATCTCTTCCGTCTCCCTCTGAACTGCAGGACCTTACTGCATCTCCCTGTGTTGCCAATAGAAATGTTAGCAGAATCAAACCCTTAACAAATGTATGTCCACATGGCAATGATAGATTCCAGTCCTGCACAGACTTGTGTGTGTGCTTAATATCAAGCACATGAGTAACTCCAGGCTAGAACCTGAGCATACAAAGGAGCACAGTCCAATCCATTGAACTCCTGTGTACTCTTTGACAGGTATTCTTTTGCTTGTCACCTCCGCTCCAGCCCTCAAAACACAAGTCTCCCTTTTATTAGTTTCCTAAGCATAGATTTTTACCATCATTTAGTGCTTTTAAGGTTTCAGAAGAAATAAAATATCTAAACCCATTGTAATATATTAGGCAAATGCAAAAATTATCAAGAATTCTGGATTTTGTTAAAATAAATTAATAAACCTGTGCCCTGATTGTCTATGTTAAATATGCAAGAAAGGCAATAATTTAAGGAAACAAAACCAAAGCAAAGTAATATAAACAAACAATTTTCAGGTAAAAAAATCAGTAGAAATTCTGTGAATTTTAGGATGATCCATTAAGACATCCTAAGTAGGGCTAAAATCTCATCATGAATTCACCTTGCTCTTCTTTGGCATGCTTTTGCCTCCAAGGTGGCTTAAGAGAGTGGGTGATTGTGTCCAACATTTGAGGTGCTTCGTTGAGCACCTCAGGGTAAGCTGGGAACAGTTTTGGTCTTCACTTCCTGGCTTCCTTGGGCTTGTCAGTAGTCTGTCAGGGTGTTTGGGGTTTCTTTCCCCATGTAGGAATAGAATGCTCTACTGACTGAAGCCAGGGAAAACATTATGTCTTTAAACAGACAAAGTTTTCCCGTTACAGTACTACTTGCAAAGAATTTTGAGCTATGTCTAAATGTAGAAATGGCTGCATAGGCCTGAATTTAACTTCCAGTGGATATCAGAAAAGTACTTTTTAAGTAAAGTGTATTGGCTTTTTGATTTCCAGCTGTAACAAATATTTGTTTCATTATTTTTTATGTATTTTCAAAAAATACTATCTGCTGTATAATACCTATTATTTTACTGTTTCATGCCCTACAAACACTGTTTTCAGTCTTGTCTCTTCCTGCAGTAGTAGCTTGTTGTCAAAGCAAAAGTAAACTGGTTTACAACATCAAAGAATAAAGCTGGTCTGGATTAGATTGTCAGCGTGTAAAAGCCAGCTGGCATGAGAGGTTACCTGTCTACTACAGTCACATGCAGCTCCTTCTCTGTTAAGGTTTGGATATCAAATTGTGAAATGCAGTTGTTTCTAAGCAATTTATTACAAGGTGAGAAATTCCCATTACTTTAATTCAGACATTTAGCAAGGACAGAACATCAATTCGGCCCAGCACCACTGGTACAACACCTGTGCTCGTGTCCATCAGAAATGGCAGCCTTGGTGTGGTTGCACAACTTCCCCACGTGTATCTCCAGCTTAGATGCTGGTCATCAGTGGTGTTAGGTGTTAATTGAGCTGCCAGGACTGGGCTCAATTGGTTCATGGGGATGAGATCTTACTCTCTTACAGATAAGTGTATGGTGTGAATGAGTGGGAAGAATCACTGTAATTAGTGAGTTTGAGTGGATGCTACTGTGGGAAGGATTTTTTTAATAGACTACTTGAGTGATTACTGCTATTCAATTTTCTTTAAAAAACAACTTAATCAATCAGTCTTCTCAATGTCAAGCAAAATACTTTGTGGCTTAAAAAGTGACTCTAAAACCTCATTCCCAAATCTTAATAGTTTTAATAATAAATCTCAATTTCTAACAAAACGAGGTTACCTTTGCAAATTTACTTTGTTTACAGTTGCCTGTTTTAAAAATAACTGCTGTAGTGGGAAGCGTAAGAGGCTTTTTAGTAAGTGATACTTTCTCTGTGCTTTGTTTTCACGGCATGACCAGACAGCTAAGGGCTAGCAGAGAAGCCCTGTACACATTCAGCTGGCCAGGGCTCAGCAGTTCCCCAGATGTGCAAGGCGTATCTGGCCATTTAGCAGGAGTGGCCAGGAGGCAGTAACTGACCAGCTGTCCCCCAATAAGGGACAGACATTTGCATCCCAGGACATAGGCTGGCTGATACTTGGTGAAATTGTGCAGTCTGAAGTGCTGTAACCCATTTAGCCATGTATGCAAATGACACATAAATCACTGCAAACAATAATAAGCCTGGGGAAATCCAGGCACTGGAATAAAATACTCCTTTCCCACTCTTGTCCCTCATCTCCCCACCAGTTCAGCCAGTGTGCTGGATGAGGTCTCTGCCGACCCAGCTGTGCTGGCATTTGCTCCCAATAATATTTCTGCCCTTCCCTGAGTCTCCACCTCCTCCCTCCTGCAGCAGAAGCCATTTAGCCCGGGTGGGTGCCGCAAAGGGGAGGCAGAGCCATCCCGATCCTGACAGGGTGTGGCAGGCGTAGGGCTGGCCACATTTGGGAACCCCCCCTGTTCTGTCCCCTCAGAAATCATCCCCAGGGATGGAGGGCTGAGGGGAGCACCTGCTACAGCGGCTCTGACTGGTCATCGGTGCCACATGGCGGGGAGAGTGCAAGAAAAAGCCATTCAGAGAGAAGAGGCCTGGCCCCCGTAAGAGATGGGTCTGAGATGGCTGGGGAGGTGGAGGAAGAACTTCATGAAGTTCCAGAGCTTTATGTCCTTACAAAGAGAACAGCTGAGCCTGGCAAGGTCTGTGGACAGCAACACAACCCCCGCAAAGCACGTGGCTGCCCTCAACTATCCGGAAAGACTGCAATTAGCCTGTTTTAAAACCCGCTGTGGCCAAGGGCTGCTTTGGGCAGCCTGCTGAAGGTGGCTGAGAGCTGCTGTGGGCACCCTGGCAGAGGTGGGTGCTGGTGAGGCAGAGGTGAGGAGCTGTTGCAGACAGATCCCGCATCCTGCAGTGGTACGGGGGCTTTGTGTGGGGAATAGAGAGGCGGTGGTCCCCCTGCTTCATTGCCAAACACAGGTGGCAGTGAGAGCAGTAAGAAATATTTAGTTGTGTGCAGGAAGTGTGGAATAACAAAGATCTTAGTGCAAAATATTCCCTCTTTAGTACTTGCTCTTTCACATCCTTCTCCCATACCACTGCTTTCCATGGCAATTCAGGAATGAGTATCTGCTTTGCACTAGAGGTAGATGTCTGATGGTAGGCAAGTATAATCATAGTCTTTTATTTCCATGACAATCCAACAATGAAAAGTTTCCCCGCTGCCTCCTCATGAAATAAAGCAGAGAGACAAAGAGAAGTGGTCAGGCAGAGAAGTGAAAGACCCTCTGGAGCCAGTCATTTAACAATGATTACTTTGCAGCTCCTTGCCCAGCAGAAATGAGATGGAGGTGCATTGGGGTAAGAAAGTGATTACACTGCCTCCCTTTCAAGCTCTAGACCGGTGCTGTGACTTGATACGGTTTTTATCAGAGACTGCAATGCTGCATTACCAAGTAAGCAGTAAATTATGTCGAAATCAATTATACTACCCCAAGCAGAGATTCTGAGTAGAAAATGAATGGGTCTGGGGGTGGAAAGAACAGACACTGCTTATGCATTTTGATTAGATAGCTAGCTATCATCATCCACGAGAAAGGAACAGCCAGCAAGTCATGAGATCAGGAATATTAGGGTGACTTTATCACACTTTATATTTTATGTATGTTTTACTGCTGCCTACAAAGGGGGATTATGGACCTTACTAAGAGTCCCCTTGTATGATACAAGCTTTTCTGTTTTCAAGTGCTTTAATCCAGCTTCTGAAAAAAAAATAATTTTATGACCTATATGTATAGGCTGACAGAGAAGATACTCACTATGAGCCTTTATTATTATTATCAATATCAATGAGCCATTATTATCAATGAATCTTTATTTTTAAAAGGCAGAGAGATCAAAAGAATAGATTTATGTTGGAAAAAAACCCCATTTTGTTGCAAATTGTAGTGGCGTTTGCATGGAAATGATCAGACAAAAATCCCTCCTGAAATTCTAATGGGTGGAAAGATTCTTGTTACAGTAGATTACTACAAACAAAAACCAAAGCATTTACTGCCAGCCTGCTAAACAGAGCAGGAGGAAAATTACTCAGGCTGACATTCAGAGTCCAGTTATAGGCTTGTAAAGCTGAAGTAAGGGCAGTTAAATTTCCAGAACTGGGGTAACTCCCAAACTGGTGAGAAATATTTCTGTCTTCTCTGAAGATCATGAGCAGTGCTTACATTTGTTGACTGACATCTCTGTATTGAGAGAAAAATAATCCCTGTCTTTGGGGTTGTCGGGATTTGTGCTGGTGTACTTCTGACTTATAATGGGGCATCTGATCATTCTTGCACACAGATTACCATCGAAGCACACGTTACCCTGCAATTTTAGCTCCCTCAATCTCACTCCAGTACCACTGAAGCGATATGAGATGCAGTGGAAGGCAGAATTTATTTCCTTAGGTGTAAATATAAGCTATCCCATCGGACCCCTTCTGAGTTTGATTCTTCACCCTAAAAGCACTGTCCTGGAGTTTCTTTACACTGCAGCAGTAAAAAACGGCTTCTAGAAGCTCCCAACAGGTTGATATGGCTTTTCTCTCACAAAAATGCATACTTCCCTGGGTCACGACTTCTTTTCCCCATTTTTGCAGGAAAAAGAGCTAGAGAGAAGCCATTAGAGAGGTGCTAACCCTTGAAAAGGCTCAGGGGTCCATTCTCTAACAGCCAGTCCTGGGAATAAATTCCACTCAGAAATGAAACTGTATTCTCTAGAAAGATGAGACCTAAAATGACCTAATTTGTAGTATAATGAAAATAAATGTAATAGAAAGTAAAAATATCGAACTAAAAGTGTTCTATAAATTTTAGCAAATTTTTGAATATTCTGATACTTAGCTTGCCTAATATTTGATTTACCCTTTTCTTGCCTGCAAAGACTTGTCCTATTAAAAAATAAAACCTGCTAAAACAGTCACACCTGTTGAAAGAACCTCTGGAAAGTTGCTTATTGAAGAAACATGGATTTGATTTCATTGGATTTAAAATTTGGTTTCTAGTAAAAAAATATTAAGTTCCATACCTCACTAACAGTTTTTTACAGTTTATTAGAGGCTTGCTTTAATTTCTTCTGTGATGGGATGCTGCCTGGATAGTTTTCATGTCTGAACCACTACCTTTATGGATGACACCACTTTAATTACTGTGTGCTTCTGTTTCTGCACCTGTAAACCAGGAAGTTTTATCTTTCAAGATGTTTTGAGATCTATTGTGAAAAGAGATATTTAAGAATTTACCACTGGAAGGATAATTAAATTATACTATTGATGATAAATTCAGATGTTATGACAGCTGTCTATGTTAAACCTGATAAAAAAGGTGTTGCTCTATGATGCTGTCAGAACTCTGCTAGAAGTACAGTCTTTTAACAAAGTTGCCTTCCTAAGCACTTGTGAGCACAAGATTCTGGCAGTGTCTGTGCTATGTTTTAGCAGTACAGTTTACAGAGCTGGCTAGAGCTTGCACGTTCCATAGCCCAGCTTTTTGGACTAAGTCACAAGGATGTAGGATGCCTTCAGGATGTCTTCTCAACATTTACCAGCAACCTTAGTCTTCTGATACCTACAGCTACCATGTTTCCTCTTGGCACTTTGTGTCATGGCCCATGTCAACTTTTCTGACAACAGCTACATGTTGGTGCCACAAAAGCAAATGTCATTCAAGGTTCAGGTCTCTCCCCATTACAGGTTTGGACAAATCTGTTCTTTGTTCCAAACTAATGACCTGGTATGATGATAACATTAAGGCAGGCAAGTGGGACCTCAAGCACAGATTCAAACTTGCTTAAATTATGCAACAGGCATCTGAAGTTCCCAACTACCTCATGTGAAAATAGGTGCATTGATACATTCCCTTGCCTGTTTCTCTTGTGTTCTTTTTCTAAATTGTATTGTTTTGGACAGTGAAAAAATGTCCAGTTTTCACTCCTGAGGATGATGTTCAGTAGTTGCATGTAGTGGCTGCTAAGTGCCCTACACCAGGTGGGATTTCCTATAATTCAATCCCAAATCCCATGTCCCTTACCAAAAGCAGATGGGATATGGCTTTACTTCTCTTTCATTGCTTACAACTGGGGAAACTGAGGTCACTTATAAAGTGCCATGAATTCTCTAAAGTGTCTATCCTGCACTGACTTAGACCTTATGTGTCCTGGATGAGGGGAGGCAGGGTACATCTTTACACTGAACATCTTTACAACACTAGCTGCACAGTGTGAAGCAGGGTCTTGCCTTCTATGGAAGGAATCCTTCCACCACCAATTTAGACCTGGGTTACTCTATGCTTGCTGTTCCTATTACCTTGTTTGTGTCTGTCCTGTCAAGCTGTTAAATAACTTGATCTGTTTTCCTCCCTCCTGAATCAGAACTGCAGCTGAACTAGACAGAGACCATTTCAGTGGAATGCACAGGGCATAGAAGTGTCTGTCTACTTGTTAACACAGCAGAAGAGGCAGCTAGAATGGGAAACTCCTTATTCCCTCCCATTGGAAGTGAGATATCACAAATTCTGATATTATTATTTTCATATGTAAAGTCTGGCAGCATCAATAGAGGGTACAATAACCTCATTCTTTGGGACTAGGGTGGGTAGCTGTGTGTGCACACCAACACTTAAGGAGTAAAGTGTGGCTGAAGCTATCCTTGAGAGGCACTTCATCCTTTAAAAAAGGGTAAAGTTCCTTCCTTGTTAAAGGAGTTACCTGGGTGCAGAAACATGGCTGTTGCTGTAAGAGAAAACTTTCAGGGACATTTCAACAAGTTTGGAACTCAGATCTGAATGGCAGTTGTGGGGACCCAGGCTCTTAAGCAATTTCATTGTGTCTGAAAATGTTATGTATTTTTTATATGTTTATAGTTTTCCAACAGGGCGTTTCTCTGTGGTGCTCTTATAACTTTCTGTCAAGGCAATTTTACAGCATAATTTAGAAAATCTCAAAGGTTATAATTTAGAAAATATTACTTTTTCATATTATTTAAATAATTTTTTCTTACCCCTTTTCTTCTTGCATCTTTAAATTTTCTGCATATTTAAAACCCTCTTTGGCCATTCAACATACAAATTCAAACTTTAAAAGAATAAACAATAAAACAAGGCTCTCCTCCATTTGCAGGCAAATTTACTTTAGTGTTTCAGAGCTCTAGGGGAAAATAAAGCACTTGAACATAGTGGCTCACAATTCCATGCTCAATGTAAAGGCACTATCAGTGTAGTGTATACAAAGTGATAGTGTAGTGTCTGTTCCCTGAGGAAGAGTAGATAAAGTAATCTACCAACACAAACGGACTTCAAACAGTAGTTTTCAGCTAACAAAAACAAACACCACATCCCAGATTAAAAAAAAAAAAAAAAAAATTCCTTGCACTTCTCAGCTTTCCCCCAGGAATATTCTTCCTTCCTCTGAGTTCCATGTTGTCATGGAGAATGATGTGTTAAGGTCTGCGAAACTGGCAGACTGCTTACTTTCAATGTTTTAATTCACAACTAGTGTCCACTAAGCAAAAGGAGGCCTTGTTACTGCTGCAAAAACAATAACTTTATAGTGCAGAACTGGCTGCACGGTAGGAAATGTAGGCATCTTTCCCTGAGAGTCCATATTTGCTCAGGTGCTTGAATTAAATATTTCACTGAAAAAAGGTGCTCTGGTTTAAACTTGTGAGTACTGTGCATTACTCAAGCAGGGTTTCTTCCACGTTGATTCAGGATGAAATTACTGAAGGGGGAAAACTTTAAAATTTTTGTCTGTATTTGACACCTTACAAGAGTCAATTGTTTGGAAGAGTTTGATTTGTCAATTGCTACCAATTTACAATTTCAAGGGAACAGCAACATTCAAGGAATAACCAGAAGACTGTTTGAGGAAAAAGATCTGAAAAATAGTTCAAGGCAAGACATTGCAGAGAGAAATAGCAGAATTAGCAAGAAGATCAAGAAAGCGACAGTTCTTTTCTTAAATACTGCTTCATTTTTGAACAGGGTGCTCACAAGAAGGATTCCAAAGTAATTACCATTACTATAAGATAAATACTTGGTATATTCTCAAATTTGATTACCTTCTTTCTTATAATATGCTTACCTTGTTTTCATCCTGGATTTCATGGTGGTGAGTGTGTCTTAAAAGGCAAAATCTTATGAAAACCAATGAAAAATGTGTTTGTTATCACATAAGTTAAAAGCAGCATTAGCCATTTAAAATTAAAAATCATATGATTATAGAACTAAAACCATAAAGAACATATCTGTATCTGTACTGAGAACTACAGAATATCTTATTTGAATATATTGCTGACTGTGCTGACCCTGTATACATGTAAAGAGGCAGCATAAATTAGCTATTGATATAGATTCCTTCAGTCCTCAGTGTAAATGCATGGAGTTTATAATCCAGTTTTTCATTTTTTAAGGCAGTACTGAAAGTAGCTTAGTTGTAAATTTGTTGGATCAAGTCTGATATTCCAGCTCTTTACTGGTGATACCAAAGAGCTTGTAGAAATTTGGCTAAATACTTTGGTAAAGATGCTGTCTTCTTCCTTTCACCTAGTATACTCAGTGCTTTTGATAAATGAAGGTAATGTCATTCACATTGGGCACATTACAGCAAATCTGGAAAAAATGGAATTATTTTGAAAATAAATAAATCACCTATTTTATTGATGGTATTTGAATTAAAGAACAATGGCAGTGCTCATCACTTCTGCAAACAATCTAAGGAGACAGAAAGGCACATTTTACACTAGATTTACTGAGTATATTCCTATTGTTTACTAACATAATATTTTCTTCCTAGCCTCGGGTAGAGAGTACTGATTACATTCTTTCCTGTTCTTATGAAAATTCTCTACACAGTTTGTTGCATTTTTGCAATATCTACTAATGCTCAACTACTTTGTTGTGTGGGGTTTAGCACATAAATAGTTATGCCTAGTTTTTGAGACTTTGTGCATCCTGTAACTTTTTTATGTCACCATGTCACTTAAATCACCACTACTTCATTTTTATTCCTCTTGCTCTCCATAATTCCCTGTAATTTAGGTCTTTGAAATGTTCAGTGAATGAACCTCCAGAAACATTTTCTCTGACGACACTGCACTGATCATAGAATAAAATGGCACTCTAAACTGTGAATGGACTGCTGTGCTTCCTTAGCTTCATATCAATCGAAGAGAAATTCCTTCTATTTCTGTTAACAGGGATTATGTTTTAGTAAGAGATAATGTATATACATTATTCTTTGTGATCAGTAAAATAACTTTTACTTTCCCAGTCTTGATAATAAGTAATCTGTGCTGTGCTTTCTAGACTAACTCTTACAGCTTAGAAGCCTTTCGGGATAAAAATGTATTCCAAAATCAGTGGCTATGAATCCTATAAATAGCTGAAAACAAGAGAACACATATTGGCATATTTCCTCCACTGGACAAAATTGAGCTAAATTCCAACCAGGAACCATTGGTTAGCAGTTGGTCAACATAGGCCTGAAAAATTAATAAAATAAATTTAAATACAAAATACAAAAAATCATTTGTATTTTACATATGAACTTCAAAATCCTGCAGATTAATTTTGAGACTGCATAATTTGAAAAGGAAAAAAATACTGTAAAAGCTTTTGACAGCCAGTGCATGCTATTCAACCAGAATAGAATTAATTGGCTTGGAGGAGAAATAATCTGCTGAAATAACGATTAATACATGTCATCAGAGCAGTGATTGAGCCAGACCCACTAAATCATTGCTGGGATCCAGCCACTGTGCATAAGGCAAAGGTGCTAATCAAAGAATTTTCAATTGCTTTTGTGTGCACTAAATATTTGAGAGAGCCATCTGTCTTCTTGAGTCTTATTTGCTGATGTATGTTTTCCTAGGTTGCCTTTAAATGTGGAGTAAGAATGACTGAGGTATTTCAGTACTATGTAAAACATATTTTCACTCTATAAATCCAGAAGTGCTGACCTACAGCACCTTTACATTAGTCCATATGGGTTTGGACTGACCTTTAAGACTACTAAAGTGCTTGGTTTATTTGAAGGGGTTTTCTTTCCTTTTATTTCTTTTTTTTTTTTTTTTTCATGCTAACATGGAAATGAAGCTACCTCAAGTCAGTGTCTGACTCTGTTAGGCAGAAGCTACTTATGTGCATTTCCTTCTGCATAAACCCAAACCCTTCTCTGTTCAGCCAATGTGACTGATGGAAGAAAATGCCATTAAATTAGAGTTGACCAGTCCCTGCCATGTGCAGAGTTAGTGAGTGTAATGCTGAGGTTGGCAGAGCTTTGGAGAGTGCCCGGGCAGCTGCAGCAGAGTTTTGGCAGTGAAATGAAGTGAGTAACAAAACACAAAACCAGGGGCAGTTACAGAGAATCATATAGGACAGCACTGTCACCAAAATAAAATGGGTTAAACTACTTACCCTTGTGTATTAAGTACAAATGTTCTGACCATCTCCCACCACAGAGCCTGGTGTGAAGTTGGGAAAAACACACATGCAGTGGTATGATTATGTTTTCCCTTTGCTGGACATGACCTACTGGTTATGTAAGAATTCCCAAGATTTGGGTTCTCACATTTCACACCACTCATATTTTTTTGCTTAAAAAACCCCCCAAAAACCAACCAACTAAACTAACAAATAGAAAAGGAAATCCACTAAAAATTGCCTTTAAAATTATATTTCTTCCTTCTTTCTTTTCCCTTTAAAAGGAAACCATGTAATCTGTAGAGAAGGATCTTGTTCATGTTTGGCCATGTAGTTATATTTTCCTATGTTCTACACTGATGATTAAAAAAATAAAATCCCCTGTAGAGCCACAAACTATCTAGACAAAAGTATGTGGATCAACTCTTTGGCCTAGCAACTGTATCATCCTACTTTTAAGCTAATTCACAGCTAAATGCTGAGTTACAGCAACTGAATGAAGGAACGGCCTCTGCACGCCAGAATGAGACACGTATCACAGTGCAGAGTAGCACTGCACACAAACTGTGATGCAAGATACTTTAACCATAAATATGCAAGCCATAGATGTGTTCTGGGGGATAAGAAATACTATCATTTTGAGGCACAAAGTGTAAGAAATGACTGATATTACAGAATTTTCCTCCACTCATGTTGAACGGTCTCTAGATTAGAGGTGGGGGAAATGAAAAGATGCGTATATGCAATCTTTGCAGTCTTTGGGGGATAAAGCAAATAAAATCAAAACTCTTTTGTTTATACTTGAGGGTAATTCAATTTCATCTCATTTAGAACATGACAGAAAGATGAAAACTAAAATGAAAACAGCTTTTGAATTAAAGACAATCTTCAAATCAATCAACATTAAAGAAGAAAGGAATTGGAACAATAAGTGAATGATATGCGCTATTGCTTGGAGACTTTTGAAATCTTATCTTTGTAAGCAAAAGCAAATCTTCTATATTTGTGTATTGATGGGACTAATTTCATCACTTAAATTCCCTAAAACCATAATACACCGGGCGACTCCAGTCATATTCTGTTCATAAAGCTGTTTGAAATTTACTCTGATCTTTTAATATTTGGATAGTCTTTATATATCTAAATATTCTGTTCTCTTAACAGAGAGTATCTATCTGACACAAAATTTGTAAGTAGTTCTCTTTACCTCTTGGTTGATTAACACTAACCTATGGAGTGGATTGCAGAAATGTCCTTGCAGGCTGGTGGAAGAGAACATTCAGGATGGACTGAGCCCAGTAATTCATTAGAATTAATTTATGCATGACATCTCAATCTCCTAATCCAATTCTTAGTAAGAATTTTGGTGTATAAAAGTCCATTTTATATACTTCCATGTCATTTTGGGGGATTTGGACATTTAATTAAGGAGCTTTAAAAATAAATTACAAGCTACTCTGTTCTCCACTATATTTCCCCTGAGAATGTATTAAATTAGGTGACAATAAGGTGAATTTATATTGCACTTGATTGAATAATTGAGTGAATTAAAATGGAACTAACTGGAAATGCATGAAATGAGTGGTTTGTACTTCATCTTTTTTTTTATGCCACATGTTCAACTGTAGTTCAAGTATGTGTCCATGATATGCCCAGTTGCAAGAATATAGAGATATAGATATATACATATATATACAAAAATGGGTGTTCTTGTAAGAAAGTTCAGCTGAAGATACTCATGCAGTGGAAATATTAGGCATTAGGTCTACTGGTGGTATTGATGGTATGTTCAGATTACTGCAAAGGCTTTAAAGCCACTTTTTGATTTTAAAATATCATACTTTTACTTTTTCTGCTTGTCCACTCTCATCTCTCACACTTTCTCCATGCTGCCCACTTCAGCTGACATATTCTCTATTTGCTCATAAAAGTCTCTGTTGCCTTTGTGCACTGCTCCTAAAGTTAGGAATTTCTTGCCCAAAGTAAATATTCTTCCTCTTTCATGTGTCTCTTCTATGGTTCTACCACAAAGCAGACAAAAATTAGCTAACTTTAAATGGCTAATTGAGAGTCATTCAGAGCCTGAGGGACTAGTGGAGAAAGACTACTTTCATACATTTAATCAAAACCTGCTTAAAATATATATAAATACAAAAAGGTTTATATTAACAACCTGGTTTTTTTTCCTCACTCATTACCTTTTGATTTTTCCATAGTTTCTTTGTGGAAGAGGCCATATTTAGTTTCTGTTATACAGTACCTTGTACAACAGATCAGTTCTCATTGGAATTTCTGGGCTTTGCTACAGTGGAACTGTAAGAACAGTAAGGCTAAAGTTTTTCCAGTGTTATGCAGTCATTTTAGGCTAGCTGTTATTCCAGTAGAAGTCAGCAGAGTAAAATTTGGACTTTTATGAAACAAATCACAAACTCCAATTGATTCTCCCCTTTTTTTAAAAGGAGTGAAAGAACACCAGAGAACAATAACTGCCCCCATGCTTGAAGTTTTATCACTGCCTTTAGTGAGAATGGTCAAGTACTGCCAAGTAAACCTGGCGTCTAAACTGCAGTGCAAACCTAACACAATATTTAAAAAATCCCCAAAACCCCCAAGAAACCAAATAACACTGTGGAATACTTTTTTGTTCTAAACATAACTTCAACTTGTACATCTGTAATTGAGTAGTAGCTATGATGCTTAATAACCATGCTCCATTCAGGAAATATCCATTATTCATTTCCAGTGTACCTTCTGGCTGATTTTCTGAATCTACCTTCTGTTGGAGAGTTTTCTGCTAGATTGAATCGGCCTTTATGTGGCAGTGCCTGAGTGTCCAGGTTTTTTAGTTTCAGCTTTTTGCCATGCTCTGTGTCTGTAACTCCACTTGACATCAGCCGAAGTCTTGGGAATTTCCAGCAGGAAATGCTACCCCCAGTATGATCAGACACACTCTTGTAGTCTGCAGTTGATGTTTTATTTTGAACACCAAGCATTCCTCCCTTCATATATCTGAGAGTATTTCAGTTTTGTGATTAAGGCGGGTATTAGATGACCTTTACTCTTCTTTCCCTTGCTTTCCTCTTAAGAGTTAAATGAAAGCCTTCCGTTCCTCTACAGAGTACTTAGAACTAAGGCACTATGGCGCTAGCAGCAGGTTGGTTTCATTACATTGATAGGATACATGTGCTGTTTTTTATCTCTAGCATTTTCTCAGTAATTCAGCACTTTAAAGTCTCAGCTGTCTACCGATCTGCAGACAATTGTTTGGTGTAATACTATCCGGAAAAAGCTGATAAAACACAGATGTGACTAGGTCTCTGAAATTTGTGGTTTGCTAAGTGGGTTTTTTTCCCTTTTTTTTTTTTTAAGGCCACTCTTGCCCATGGCAAGTTAGCTTCCCTACCAGGCATGAAGGCACAGACTTTTATTAAAATGTTGCAACAAGAAGGTAATTGCTAAAAATTAAGAAAGTTAGTTGAAATATAAAGCAGAAACATTATAACAATTTTCCCTTTTTTTTCATCATAACCCCTGGCAACCATTTCTCCTTATTTTGCCCAATACATACCCAAAATAGTTTTCTTTTTGAAAAACTTCCCATTAAAGTGTGGATTTCTAGCCATCCTATACAGATCTGTTTTAAGAAAAAATGGGTTTTAGGCTCTTTTAGGCATTAAGAGCCAACAGTTTGATTTTTCAAAGTGGCTGAGATTTTACAGTCACAGTGAGGCTTGCCTAGATAAAAGATTTGATTGTGCTGGAACAAGATTGGAAGCAATCTAGTTAGATGGTGGGATGTTACTGTCTCTTAGTGGTTAGTGTTTAGACAAAGACAAATTATATTCACCATAGCATCAGCTGAACACAATTTTTCCTGGCTTCCATTGACCTCTAACTTGTGACTGGCCTCCCGTCCTCTCACTCAGTTATCACAATTCCATTCAAACACAATCACATTTTGTAGTGTAGGCAATCCTTACTGACAGCATAAGAACGTTTGCATGTGCTCAGTTCTTTTACAAACCAGCCCACATCATCTCAGGCATTTCTGCGTGAGGGTATTGCTTAGACAGTTGAAGTATTGTAGATGTTTCTGAGCATGGTTGGCTTCCTTTCTGATTATCTGAATTATGATTTTACTCTGGTGGTTAGTTTCTGATTTTTTTTTTTTAATTGATGTAACTGAACTAGTACACCTTTGAATGTGAATGCAGTTTGTTGGCACAGTGGTACTTTGTTTACTCACACAGGACTTACCACTATGCTCTGTCCCTCCTCCCAAAGAAACTCAGTCCCAGCATTGTAGTAACTAGTTTTACTTAGAACTTTACTTACTTATTCTTACTTACTTGCTCTAGGTTGCAAAGTAAAATGAGAATTTGCAAAAACTAAATAAACGAACATGTCCAAAAGAAACTAGACCATGCTGTAATATTCCTACTTAGCTGCAGAGTGTGGGGGAGTGAGACAAGATTGCAAAAGGCTGCTGATTGACATCTGTGTGTCTGTATGATAACTACACACAGCTTTAGTGATTTATGTGCTGGACAGGTTTTCCATTCCGAATCAAATGAAAGGCCATCTTGCAATTAAAGGCTCAGTTTGCAGTTCCTGATTTCTGAAGGAAGAGGGCGTTTCTATTTATTCCAGAAACATTTAGTGGTTACATGCATGGCTGGCAGCAATTTCCCACAATGTGTAAATTAGTCAATCCCAAAGTCAGTAAACTTTTGCTTTGAAGTGGACATTAATGAAGTGCACCATTAGAGCCTAATGATTGTTCACATTTGTATTTTAGGGGCCCCTCTTGCTTTTGATGTCTTAGTGCCTTGGTTCCTTGACTTTAGTTATCTAAATGCCAGGACTGCTAAACTCCTAAGAGAACTCAAAAAAAATTTAATGAAAAAAGTTAGTACTAGCCTGACTGATGTTGGCACTTCAAAGCTGGAACAGACTAAATTGCTGTAGACTGCTTAATTCAAAAGTGCTCCCTTGTGGATGACAGTGCATGGTGACAAAGTTCAATTGGCAACAGGAGACAGGCAAGATCAAAGACCCTCTATTGTAATAGTTTTGTTCCATGAAGAATTGCTTATTGTCAGTAGTTTTTCAAGCCTTTACTGGCTCCAGCTTCATATCAGGATTCCATGGTTCAGAACCAGCTTAAATAAATAATTCTAATTACATCCTTCTGATAATGCATTGCAGTTCTAAATGCTGGATGCTGTGTCTCTCCAAGGTCCAAAAAAGAAAAGTGGGTGTTAGGAACCAGGACTTGGGGGAGAACCTTCTTTGTTCAGAAGCATCCAAAATACAAAGTACTGCAGACAGTTCATGCCATGTTAGCAACAACTGAGACTTGCTCCAGACAAAGCCACACTGCCCTTCTATCACAGCAATGATGCTGCAGTTTCTAGTTTGCATTGCCTGCCAGTCTGATTTAACATTTAGTTCAAGATTAAACTGAATATCATCCTGTAAACAGTGCTTTCTCTCTCTGGTTAAGGCACAAGTTTGAATGAACTTTTAAGAAGAGCTGAACTCCTTGTTAACAATGTAAAGGCTACAGAAATCTCAGAAATATTCATCATTCACAGCATACTGCAACTTTTTTTCCTCTCCTGACACATACCCTTCTGAAAAGTATGACTTTTTTTCCCAATCAGAAGCAGAAAAAGGGGCCCTGTCTGAAGTTAGCCAGTGACACTGGAAATCCTGTTAATTTTCAGTATTTTTGCTATTGTGCTGTTTGGGTTTTTTTCCCAATAGTGTTCACCATCTGTAAGGAACTGCTGAAAGACAAGAAAAGTACCATCCCTCAGTAATGGCATTCAGGGATGTTGTCTCATAAAATGTACATGGTATTGTCAGAACTGCTTGTCTTGAACTAATTATGAAAACATGTTTGGTGACAATTAAGGAAGCCACTGTGCAATCATTTTCATGCATCTTATTGACAGAAGTTACTTTTATATTTTAATAATCACAAATGATATGTCTTTACAGAAAATTCCATCATATTTAGCATACAAAGAGCAAGCAGAAAGGAGGGATGAGTAAGTGCACTTAGAAAGGAGGCAACAAAAAGAAATGCATTGCATTTAAATCACATCTGCAATGGACTCAGATCTGTTGATCTGATTTTATTGATAATTTTAATTTAAAGAAACCAGAAGACTGCATACTAGTTTCAATCCTTCCTTAAAACTCATTTATGAAAAGCATCAGAAGTGTGAAGTGTGGTTGGCTTATTTCTTTCTTTTTTTTTTTCTTTTTTTTAGCAAGATCTGAAAAAGCATTTTAAACAGGATTAGAAAGGTACTATGTTTATGCAATTTAGCTCTAGCAACTTCATGGTTGTAAATTATGATGGAACACATCATTAGCTGCAGACTTGTATGTTCTCCCTTAATCATGCTGAAGTACACATAAGCCCCAGCTGAGCAATTATGAATAATTAAATCAATTAGAGACAGTCTAACACCAGGTCTTGTGGCTAAACTGGTGTCAGCATCCATAATATTTTAACAGTAAATGCAAATGTGTGCATTTGGGTGGAGGGCAGGAGGTGGACAAAGGCTTATACAAATGCCAAAGCATGTTGCTTAGTGATGGCTTTACAATAATATCATGAAGATTATAAGCTGCCTTCCCAAGGAAAACAAGGGTAATGAAATTCCAATAAAATATTTTTGTACAAGATTTAAAGCTTAGAGATGAGTTAATTAAAAAAGGATAAAGTGCAAGACCTAAAAAATATCCTGAATAAATTAGGACTTTACATTCACCCAAAACAAATACTTTCCTTCATCAAACATGCCCAGCCTCATGTCTTTTTATGCATTATTTTTCTGTAACCTGGTGCTGAGAGCAAATAAATAAACCAGTGCACCTTCCTCAGAACCCTGTCAGGAAAAAAGTTACACATTTTCTCTGCATTTTGTAGAGAAAACTCTGAAGAAAACATGGGGACTTTGCACAGTGCGGTGACAGTACTGTTACCTTGTAGAGCAAACTCAATGTGTTTGCTAACAGAAAGGCAGGTTTTAGACTCTTTCTAGGATATGGATGTGAAAGAGTCCCTTTATTCTCTGGCCAGAATGTGCCAAACCTCTGCTGAGCAGTGATCTGCTCTTTGTGCCAGCTGCCAGACACAGCCCTTGTTCTGCCACTGCATCGTGGCCATGGCTGCAGCAGGTGTTGAGTGCTTCACCTGCTACCTTGTTCCTCCCAGGGAGAAGGAAAGAACAATTTTGTCTCTCTCTCACCTTGACTTCTCATGCAGGGAAATGGCATATTTCCCCTTTCTCCAGATTAACTACAGACTAATGGAGCGACTCAGAATTAGCATCTATTTAGAAGGCTGGTCTCGTAAATGTATGTTTAAGAACACATTTCTATTCTCTTCACTGAGGTCCCAAGCAGCTCCTCACAGACATTTAAATGCTCTCCTGACCTAGAACACAGTTCTGTACAACAGTCACAAGGAGTTATGTTCAAGACTGTTTCCCCTCCCAAGCACAGAAGCCAATAAAGGCTGAAAGGAATGATTAGTTGGTTTTTTTTCTACAAGTCTATTAATTTTATCAACAAAATTACTTGGAAAGAGTATTTACTATAACTGATAACCAAGAAATTGTACAAATAGTGATTCTGCTGTTGTTCTTATTTGATAATGTCAAGACTTATACTCTCCATCACACAAACATAAATGAACCAAGTGTCCTGCTTTGAGAAGGCTCGGGGTATCTTGAAGCACTTGCAAGTTGTTATTACAAGAAACAATTTAATAGGAAAGTGTCTAATTATTACAGACATAGGGAAGGACAATCAGAATCAAAAACATTTAATGTATATTGTATTTAAGACTTGCTGAACATATGAATTGCATAGATCTACCCAGTTTGTGCATCCCACATAATGTCTTTGAGTACGTTACAAAAGCAATTATTAAAGCCTACGCATCACCCAATGAGGGACCCAGAAATAGGGTCTGTTTCCAGAACATCAGCCCACTGCTCCATCTACCAGGCAGCTCTGCTTCCTTGCCCCTGTGCAACTTGATCTATACTGAGCAATTCTTGTATTTCTTGGTGCCCTTTGTAAGAAACAGAGCCTCACACACGTACCAATGAACCCAGAAAATCATGGTGGACAAGGAAAACTCTACCTTCTTCTTACTTGGGGAGAATAGGTCAGTTGCTCTGTAAAAAAAAACAAAATCTTGGATTATCTTGGAACACTTTCATTTTTGAGTAGGATTTTTCAAATTTACTATACAAAAATATGCATAATTATGTCCCAATCTCACTACATGATCTGCTAAGAAGGCATCTAATCCAGAAATCTAATATGAACTGCATGACAAGGAAAAAAAAATCTCCAAATCTTTTAGAGGTGGCATTTATTTCTCTAGATGGGACATTCTGAGTTTGCTCATATGGTCTATTGACCACTGTTTATAGTGAAATAACTCCCCATGTGAACTCTCTCCTGGAATAAGGGGTTTCTTTCTAGAATGCTGACTCTTACTTGGAAAAGTAGCGATTGTTTCAGGATTAAATCACTTTTCTGCAAGAATAGACTATCCCTGAGTGGCCATTCTACCATAACTATTTCAGTGGTTTTCCTCTTTAGACAGGCCCTGGTGAAGTTCAGGGGACTGGAGAGGTTCCAGAGCAAAACCTAAGACTGGGACTGTCTGAAAATAAGGCTGCAGCTACAATGGTATGAGGCTTTTCAAAAAAGAGTCCTTGCCAAATTTCTTCCTCTGCCTCTTCACCCTATGGGAGCTAATTAGCCCCAGCAGCCTGACCTCACGCACTCTTCTGAGGACCTGCATAAGCTGCTGCAGGGGCTTAGTGCCCCCTCTCAGGGGAATGGTAGCACTTTATACTGACTGCTTTTGCATAAGTGCAGATGAGAGGAAAGTGTGATTCAGGAGGGCATAAAGCCCTGCTAAAGAGTAGGACTGCTTAAATATTTGAGCGATTATGCTGCTTCAGTCTGACCACAAGGCAATGCAGAGGTGCCAGAGATGGATCTCTGACAGCTAACCTGAGAACTGCAAAGTCTGTTGAGCATTGTGGGCTGATACCTGGACTGTTTCTGCATCAGCCAGCTCGGGCAGAAAAACAATCTTACCTAATTTGCTGGGCACTTTGCTAAGGAGAATAATCCTTGTAGGTGAGCTGGCTGGTAGTACTCACAGAGTCTTTTCACAGCCTTCCCTTATGTGGTGTTTCATGTTGCATGAATCAACTGGCAAAAAATTATATGATGATGACAAGCACTTGAATTTGAAGATCTTACATACGTAATCCTAGTCATTCAAATAATTGGACATGAAATTCCTCCTTGGAACTGGTTTGATGAGGCAGGATTACTTTCTGAAGGACTGGCAGATCAACTTTCTATAAAAGAAAGAAGAGATGCAACTTTTGTGGTTAGTGGCCACTGCAGAATCAGATCCAGTTTTTAATTTACCATTTCTTTTATATACATATATATGCAATAAAAAACTATACTAGCTTGAATACGCTTTTCAAATATTGGCTTATTTTTATGCTGATCTTGATAAAAGGCAAGAATAGAATAGAATAGAATAGAATAGAATAGAATAGAATAGAATAGAAGAATAGAATAGAATAGAATAGAATAGAATGTCTTTTAAAAATCCAGTAAGCATTCAGGTTTGTCTGAAATGCAGCACATGTTGCACTACAAAATAATTTGTGAGATCCATCAAAATTGCTGCTTCTATCAACAGTTTTATGCAATGTCTGGTGCTGTATCTGAAAAGTCTGAGAAAAACTTTAGCCTGTGGTAAAGTCTGTGGCATAATTGACAGTAACTGAAGGAGCCAGAGTATTACAGCATTGTTTTTGCAAGCAGAATTGTGAATTTGTTAACATACCTTTAAAAACACATTTTTAAATGAACAACTTGTTAAAAGATTAGACTATAATTGCATCTTTGTTAAAAATTCATATTGAAGGGAAATAAAGCCTGAAAAAAAAACATTAAAACTGCCCAGCTATAGGAAAAAAGAGTCTTCCTAGTTTTGTTTTTCTACATTGCCTTTAGGGAAAAGATAATACTGGAAAAAAAGCTTTATGTTAAGCTGTCATTATTACTCCTTTTGCTGTTCTTTCTGGTGACTACATATTCAAGGTGAACTGATTTTCTGAAAACAGAAGGGTTTTTCTTCCTGTGCAAAAAGAAAGGGAATAAACTGAAAGCAAATTCAACCATGTTTGGATTTTTAATTTTTTTCAATTTTGTTTTCCCTCAAAACATTTTCTTCCAAATACATTGTCTTGTTTAATTTTTTGGCAATTTGAGTGACTATTGGTCTGGTGTGCCTTTGTTCATGCATGTGGAACAAAGTTTCCTTAAATATGAAATGAAGCCCTAAATATACTGAATTCTCTGGAATTTTATTTATGAGCTGTATCTTGCCTTTGAGTAGATGTGTGAGTGCATCTGTAACCAAAGTCACAGCAGAGTCTTATGTCTTGAAGAATCATTCTCTATTCCTTCTTCCTCCTCTGTTGCTCCTGGGAGAAAATAAAAGGTATTTCTTTATTGTTCAGTGCAGCATATTTCCTTTCTCTCCTTCAAGTGCACTGAAGTATTGGTGAGGCAACATACATTTCTGTTTTCTCCTTGGCTACATATTCCTCAGGCAGGAAATATGGGATATTGTCCAGTGAACTACGATCTACCTCATGATGACATGCAGATCAAATGTTCAGCTAGTTCAGTTTTCTATTTCTGGCAACAGTATTCATAGAAGAAACTTTATTTTCCTGCAAAATATATAAGGCAAAATCTGTTGATGACCTCAAATTTCATATTTAATGTAAGGCATGCAGATTTGAGAACCTTTTGATGTCTGGTGCCTCCATTGACTTAGAGAAGTCATATACTAAAGTGAGGTTTTTTAGGATTAATACTCTCCTACTTTGCCTTGCAGAGTGCTAAGTAATTTGCTCACAGTTGGACAAAATTTTTACTTTGTCATTTATCTTACTTTGCAATATTCTGAAGTCAGCTATCAAGTGGAGCTATGCAGCCATTCCATCCAAGACAAAGTACTGCATCAGAAAATAAATCAGGATATCTTAAATTTATTTTTATTCTTCTTTTGGGGGTTATTCTAAATCAGTTTTCTTATTCAAAATCAGAATGAATCCGAAATAGTTCTTGCTGCACATCACTAAGTATATGCAGAGTGTGAAGTGCTGTGTGGCGGAAACAGGCATGAGATTAATGAACTACTGTGTTTGTTCAGGCACTTTTAACAGGCAAACAGAGAATCAGGTTCAGAAACAGTTTGTTCAAAAGAAAATCAGACTATGGTCTTTAGCATCAAATCTGTGCTCCCTCTACATGAAGCGAGCCCCCAGAAGCTTCTGGGTGTCCATGACACACCTCTGCCCAGCAGAGCACCGTGGAGGTGCCTGCAGCAGAAATATCTTTTCTTGTTTCTGAAGGGTTTACTGTCTAAAGAAAGGAGTCATCTACTACAGGAAGCTACAAAACAAAACCAGGAAAGCAGTTTTCAGGAGAGAGAGTAAGAACTTTAAACAAAGAGGTAGGAACAAGATAAAATGTAGGACTCCCAACTATCACTGTAAACTAGTTTGCTCAATTTCTTAATAATATGCAAAGTAATGACAAGAATCAGATCTTTATATAATCAAATCAGATATCTTTATTTTAAAGTGACATTTCAATTTTTTACAGACATTATTAATGTAGCATGATTAGCTGGCCAGGAGGGGAAAATTGAGGATGAATTGTATGGTTATCAACTGCAGGTTTATTGGTCTGAGACTTCCACCACAGGGAGTGGCTGCTGTATGGAACTGATAAACATAGAGATTTATAAGGTCAAGTTTTACGAGTCTACAGATTCCTTGTGGTGTATTACCACATCCTTATTACAAGCCCCTGCTGCTGTCCAGCTAAGCCACCAGAGTTAATATATTACACTTGCTTGTCTGTTCTTCAGGTTTATTTCCAAAGGAAAAGAGGAACAGGTCAAAATAAAATACAGCTTTCTGGGGTTGTATTTGCAGCTTGCTTTGGGAGATGTGAGAGCAGACTGTCAGGGACTGGGGAGTCAGGATGGAAAAGGTGTGAAAAAGTGATTGTTTGTGACATTGGAAGAAACATAAATTCTTATGGGGGTGATGATTTTGTTTTCAGAAAGATAAAGAACAGTTGCATTTAATTGTGATATCTTTAGCATAAAGAGACTCAGTGGCTCGAGTACAGTAAGGTAAGTAAGCATAAGGGTCTCAGCAGCTGATGTCTTGCTAAATGGTCATTTCTAATAATTAGCTGATTTGGGAAAATATGAAAAGTCAACAAATTGCCTGTTCAGTCTGAGGTGTTCATACATTTGATAAAGTTGTATATGGACTGAGCAAGCTATTTGTGAGATCATCTGTTAATAGGGTTGTTAGCTGTCCGAGCTGTAACACCACACATAAAACCATCTCTCTGTGCTTTTGTTCTGGTTTTTTCACCATGGTTTCCTCTCTATCATATTGACAGAGAGCTATTGCTTCTGCTGTTTATGACAGTGATTGAAACACACTGATCTCATAGCTAATTAATGAAAATACCCAATTCTGTGATGTGTCACAAGAAGGGACATGACTAAGATGTCCTATGCAAGTATTTTGACAATTATTTAACTCAAACTGATAGCATCATGCTTTAGATGGCAAAACTGATACCATTATATTCATTCTGCCTATTCCTTAGTTAATTCAAAACTGCTTCTGTTATGAAACCACAAACTTTATAGTTATTCAGGATGAATGTAATTTGTGTTATTTCAGTGGCATCACATTGAGTGCCCAAAGAAGGAGCAGCTGGATAGAATGATAGTGTAAATCCATCTTAATTCACACAATATGTAATCAGGCCAATTGACTCATTCATAGAAGACACAGGAGTGAAATGATACCTCTAAAAGTTACTTTGCCATGTTCTTAGTGGATTATTCATGTGTAACATTGCTGACAGTCATTTATCCTTACAAGCTATGTTCTGTCCCTAGAATCTGATGCAATGTTGTACAGGACATAAAACCTAACCAGAAAACAACAATTAAACTTTCTAAGTATTCATCACATAACTATCTTATTATGTAGTTGTGAGCATCCTTCATTATGTTCTGCCTTGCATACAATTAACAGCATTGTAGATTGGATGTGTCTCTGATCTTTAGCTTTTAATCAATTGCAGAAGTAATTTATTGCCTGAAATAGTACAAATTAACAGAAACATGACTTGAATGGCCAAATTCCTGTCCACGTAACAAGCCTCAGACACAGACCACAGAAATCCTTGATGTTGATAGTGAAAAAAGGAAAAGCAGACTAACATTAGCATAATCAGAGTAACAGCACATAGGCTGAAAGAAATGACATTATGATATAGTTCCAGTCATAGGCAAATATGGTTATCCAATGGAAATGGCTCATTCACAGTACAATTTAGCAGGGTTTGCATCCAATGGACAAAACATGGTTTCAAAAGAAGACATTGTTTTCCAGGAGTTGATGATAGTAGTACAGTGTTGTATCTGGTCCAAATCAGATACTTTGCAATATAAAATTATTCAAAAAATCAAAAGGTAAAAATTGAAAGAACTATGAACTATCAGTGCTTTCAGGATTCTTCTATTCCAAGAATGCCTCTTAAAAATCTCTATTTTAAATCCAGCTCAGTAAATAATCTTACTTCTGTACCTGTACATGTCTACATTCTGCCTTCTTCCAGCAACAAAAACAAAGCAAAACAAAAGAGTAAATTAATGGATTTTTTCTATATTTTGCAACTTATTCACAGATTTTAAAACTGAAAAACATTAGATCATCCACTCTGACATTCACCTGGCTCTAGTCCTCCAGACCTACAAACTCTTTCTTCAGAATTTAGGGAAAGGAAGGACTGCAGGGCCTGTGAATGTAATTATACATATGGACATCATTGGCATTTAGTGCTACGGTTTAGCTGACAAGGTTGTGTTCAAAGGTTGGACTTGATGATCTTGGAGGTCTTTTCCAACCTTACTGATTCTATGATTCTATATATATATAAAAGCAATAGCTTTGGCCATATGGTAGAGGACATATAACAGCATAAAAATCACTTAGGGTCAGAAATTAAGTCCTTCTTAGTGACTGGCAAAGCAAAACTACTTCAAAGGAATTTCATTTGATGTCAGGGCTATGCACTGAGAATGTCGGAGAAGAATAGAAAAACATTGATAGGGAGATAATTATTTTTTTTAAAAGGAAGAAGAATCTCTTGAAATGTTAAAATCAATAAAAACATAATGGGAAGGTGTTGATAGCAAAAGAGAAAAAAGGGAAATAGACATGAAATACTGAATGTAAACAAAATAAGATGGTTGAGAAAAAGGGACATGTAGCATTAAAGAGGAATTATTTGACTTACCCAGACACTTTATAAAGTAAATACTCGTACTGGTAATAGTAAACTTCTCTGTCTGTTTTGACCCTACCTCTGGATATGAGAATTTGGTCAATGATGTTCTGTGGCTGCTGAGAAGATTGTTGAGTGACACACAGGCCTGGAGATGAGATGAAGTTCTTCAAATGACAGCCTGATAGATGTCTGCTGCCTTTTGCTGGTAGAGATGATAGAAAATTGGAAAATATCTTCTCTCCCATGAAAACAACACACATTGTGTTGGTCTCTTTGGATTTAAGTAACAAGTATTTAAACATCATCTACACTTGTTTTAAGGCATTTATGTAAAATGAGTAATAATTAATAGAAAAAAGTGAGCGAGATTACAGAGCAGGAAAAGAGATTTCAATAGATGAAACAATGCAACTGGAGAATGAAAGAAAAAGAAGGGAGAAACATAGTGAAAGCAAGAAAAAGAGGAAATTTTTTTGTCCCCTTAATGTCATTTCTGTCTTTGTTCTTTTCATATTCCTGCTATTTTCTATTTCTCTTCCCTTCCTCTTTTTTAACTCTCTTTCCTCACAGAGGATCTTTCTTTTTCTTCCCCCCCTCAGTTTGGAACTGAGTGGGATTTATGTTTAAAATGGAATGTCCTTCTACCCTCACACTCAGAACAGACACTGAAAGAGATCTCTGTAGGGCAGAGAGGAGAATGGAGGACTGCTCTTTATGTCATACAATATTGGTTCAATACTGAAAGAGAAAAATTCTCTAAGGCTGTTTAATATGTGTTTCCTGACCCATGGGACTTGTCAAATCCTCAAACAGTTCCACTTTATTAAGAAGTAGTTAGAGCAACTAGAAAGTGCTTTGACCTGTTGGCACATCCTGAAGAGCCTCAGAGATTCTTTTATACTTAAACTCAGCACTGAAACAACATTAAACCATTGAAATTTCTAGCTCTTTTTGTTTTATATTATCTTCTCAAAGCCTTAAGAGAAAAAAAATGTTTTATTTGTTCCTACAGTTGTTGTCAGCTTTACGCATTATTGCATATTTTAGCCTGCTCATTGAGCTCAAACTACATCAACATCAATTTTAGAAAAAAGTTGTCTCTGTTTTCTGAACTTCAAGCTTTACAGTAAAGTCATGAAATAAGGCAGTGATAAATTTGATGCAAAAAGAGGAGACCAGTCTTAAATATAAATGCAAAGGAAATGCAGAATTCCTATTCATACAGCTACCACTATCTTATTTCATTTTATAAACTTTTAAAGCCAGGAGAGGTGAACTGATCCCTGGATACTAAAACCACAAGGAACGTCTAAATCTTTGCTCCCTTATTTGGAATGGCAGCTCAATCATTTCTACTGCATAGTGACATATGGTGCTAGGAACATAAAAGAGACAGATAAAAAGACATGTCATAGTCAGTTGCTGTAATATCCAACTTCGCCCTCTGTTTATATTGTAAAGAGACAGAAAATGTCCACAGAAATGGTGGATTTGTTTTGTACAGATACATTCAGCAGAGTAGCATTACCTTCACTGCCCTCCTAGGTGCAGTGGAGCACAACTACTGCAGAAATATTGGCAACAAAGAAGCTGGACTACTGCTGTTATCCAAAGAACTAGGAGTTTGATCCAAGGTTCGGTGGATCAGAGAAAAGTTTGCATGGGTTTCAGTGAGTTTTGGATCAGATCCCATTTCTTAATTCCTCTTTGCTGCCACGAGATTTTACACTTATGCACTTCCATTGATTTCAAATGAAATTACTACTGACTGTAACTGAAGATGCCCAACCCTGAAACACTTATGTTCCTCTTGAGTCTCATACCTTGTACCTGGTAAAAAAAACTAGAAGGCACATAGTGATTTTGAAGGCAGTGAAGGCACTGTCTTCTACAGAATCTCTGTTGAAACCAATGATCTGCCCATTACTTCTCCACATCATGGTCGTAGTTCTGTTTATTAATAATCAAGAGCTATTTGAATTTGGGTGTTACCATTACTTAAATGCTAGGTACTTAATCCTGATAATAATAAAAATCAATGGGAACAGATGAGCATCTGCAGCAGGGAACTCACCCTAACTGTTTTAGGAAGGAATTAATAATTTTCTAGAGTTACCTCCTTCTTTTTAATATGTAAATGGGAAACTTAATTAAATTATCCATCTAATTTTTAGACAGGTTCCAAGTCAGAGGAAACAAGCTGAGTTGTTAATGTCATTAAAATCAGTTCTTTTTATTATGCATTCACTAGATACAGCACTGCCTTCTGTTCATTTGCAAGGAATAAATGTGACAGGTGATTGGACCATAATAACAGAGCAGCCCAAACGAGGTAGAGTTGGCTCTTCCTTCTGGATGGCTAAAAGCTATTTGGGAATGGTAGACAGGAAATGCTCAGCCACACTCTGCAGCTTGTATGTTTTAATTAAGATAAACAAAGAGGAGAGCGGACTTTATTGCATGTAAATGTAAACATTTACATTTACATGATACTGTAAATCTCTAAACATATGTTCTACTCTATGGCTTGAAAGAAAATTATCAATTGCACTTAGAAAGCAGTATTGATATTTTTTTGAATCTTTTCCTCTCCCTAGCCAGTCAGAGCCCTGATATTTTTGTGACATTGAGGACTAGCATGATGTGATGGACAGTGTCTGGCTTTAAGAGTCTCATAAATCCTTTTGTTTCTCATCACCTCATCCTTTCTTCCTCAAAGACTACTTCTGATATTCCAAGTTCAGATTCATGTTTTTGTAAGGACCACTGATCAAAGATACTTCACATGTGAAAAACATGAAAATAATCACAAATAAGAATCAAAGACCTAGTTTTTAAATGGAGAATAATTATGCAACAATCATTTGTGTACTTGGCTCTCTTTCTTCACAGGTCTTTCCTCTTGACATTTGACAAGGTCTGTCACTAGATGTGGGAAGAGTGCAACTATGTAACATGTAGTTACACATAGGAACTTTATTTTCCTGAAGACCTAACATTTTAAATGCTTCCCTTCTGTTAGACCTTCTAGGGATCTTAGGATCTAGGTGACTGAATCCTGGTTTGCATGTCAGCTGGTCCTACCTGGCAATGGCTAGGTCATTTTCTGTAATGCTGACTGAAACCATTTGTGACGGTTTAAGGATAAAGGAAGGTTAAGAGAGGAAAAACTTCCAGCAGAAGAAGAAATGAAGGTGTTTCAGGAAATCAGTGGTTTGGCTTGGAAATTAAAATTTTGATTTTGCTCAGGAGTATTATTATCGAATTCCTTTGGTGTAAAATCAGGCCTTACTTAAAATTTTCTCAGATGGTAGAATGGTTATTTGCCCCAAAACACCAAGGAAAAAGGCATAGCAAAGTTCCACAAAAGCTTTGCTCTTAGATTTACATCTCAAGCTGCATGCCAGTTCATGCTTCACAAAGTGGACCCTTGTCAACAAAAATAATATGTCCTTTCCTATCGGCTCAGCCAGTTCCTAACTAATCAGTCACCAATAACTAGTCCCAACTGCTGAGTTTCACATTTTATTCAAGGAAGATCATAGGTTCAAGTACTGTGAAATCCCAAGTTGTGTCATAGTAGTAGATCAAAGAATGGACCTTATAGAAATCTATTCAGAACAAGAATCTTTGCAGATTTTAACTAGTAAACTTTATAGTAGTTTAAAGGATATGAACGAAGCAGTTATGAAATCACATCTTAAGCATGAGTTAAGCATTGTTAAATTTTTATCTGTAGCATTTCTTGAATCTAGATAAGAATTATATTAATTATTCCTATGTACCTCCTGTGCACAGGAGCATTGGTCTATGTAATGGAGCAAGAGCTGTTGCAGAGAAAATCACAGAGAGACTTTGCTTGGACATTAACCTTAAGCCAATAATGGACAACTAAAGTTAGGCTTTTATAGCATGAAATATTTGACATCTTAACAATAAGAAGTGTCGTGAGTCTACTTCTTTTATCATGTGCCTATATTGTGGTAGTGCAGAGCAAGTTCATCTTGACCCATTACTGAATTCTGCTGTTGAGATTAAAACACAGAGGTAAAATACACCTCCTCTTTCCTAAAAGCTGTATTATATATCTTCTCTTCTTTTATTATTATTTAATTAAATCTCTATTTGTAATTAGAGAATTCTTTCAATCACAGATCATGTGTGATTATGGTTTTTGCTGTTAAGGTGTAATTGCTGATATAGCCATATATATATATATATATATATATATATATATATATATATATATACTTTTATGTGTACTCATGAAGCAGCTGTGATTGCTATCTCAGGGTTGTACTTGCAGTCACCAGTGATCACCCTCCACTTCAAAAGGCAAGCACTGAATGTTGGGGAGCTGTTATCAACACGGCAACTCACATTCTAGTTACTTTTCTTGTTAGAGTTGTAAATTCAAACCACATTGACAAAGACAACCGACCTACGGCAAGTCGGTATTTGCACCTAAGAAGTGTAATGCCTAATTGAAGCCATTTCACTGGCTCAAACTGAAGTTCACATGGCATTACTTGACCACAGAGGAGCTTTACAGTGATAGTGCAGTGGTTGTGGCTGGATATAACCAGGAAAATCCCCTACACAGCACAAGGTGTATGTTTATCTAATTGCACGTGTTCCCGTGTGATAATAATAATGCTCATCTGACAGATCAGTAAAATATTAGCTGATCCCTCCCTCAGTACTTTTAACAGGAATAACAATGTAGTTTCCTAAAAACAAAGGTGAGGGCGAGCAAATCTGTGTGAATCCTCGGTGGGCGGTGCCATCCTGTTTTACTCAGTGTCATTCTGCCCAAAGATACAGTTTTGACAAACTCTGAACAAGCCTATGGTTGTGTTCTGGGAGACCTGAGCTGTTCTGAATAACACATGCGCTACAGCTGCAGTGGAAATCTGTTTCATATTTAGTGTAACAAATTATGCAAAGCACACCAAATAAGACCCATTTCAAATTCCAGTGGGCCTTTCTGAAAACATTTTAGAGAAATGTTTTCTTTGCTGTTTCCCTTCTGCTCTCATTAAAAAGGTGAGTCACTAAAAGTAATTGTGTAACAAAGCAAAGTGACAGTCTGTTCAGAAAACAGCATAATAGGCTATGGAATACCCAAAGACCTTCATGCCTTTCATATTAGTGAGAGTTTGACTACATAATCCAGAATGGACACTTGGCTTAGAAACTGCATATTCCTTCTAGCCAACAAGAAAAGTTTCAAATATTTCTCACCATAAAATATTTTAAACTACTCTTTTTAACATTTCTCTGTATTGAATATTTCTTTTTATTTACATGGAAAATACCACATAAATCAACAAGACTGGATTATTTTGAGGACTGTTTAAAGAAGCAAACAGTTTTAATAGAAGAGTTAATTAGAAATAAAAAGGTAAAAGAAAAGACTGGAAGTAAATAGATGTCCGTGGTTCAGATCAAAACTCAGTTGGTGGTTACCAAATTGTAGAGTAATTTATTTGGGTTCCTTGGGGGACAAAGTCTTCTTGTTTGTTTGTTTTTCACATGACATTGACTTCATATTGTTAACCTCAGATGTTAAAGCCATGTCAGGCCACAGAAATAATGACGCTTAGAAAGCTAAGAATTTGGGGGCTTTATATTTGTTATTTTGGTTTATAGCTTTTCTTTTCAAAAACAAAACAAAACACCACAAATCCAATTTTAAGGACTGGAAATTTTTTGTCTGATGTAATTACATGGTTCCAAAACAGGGGCTTTGCAGAGCAGTATCAAATGTCATGACCATGATAAAAATCCCAAGTACAGGGAATACTCCTAATTAGTGGTTGGTGATGAGATGAGGGAAAATTAAATCTGACTAACGGTCTTGCCATCAGAAGTTACTGAGCCAATCCTGTCATGGCTGAGGTATAAATAGATGTGGGGAAAAGGCTGCTCTATTTGTGTGTCCTGTATCATATTGGCAATTATTTATAAGTCTGTGGTGTCAAGACTCAGTCCTCTATGAGGTCATTTGGCTCAGCATCCCCAGCTACTCACTGACATCATAATACTGATCTTTATTGGTAAGTCTATACAGCCATGCTAGTTTATGGCTCAAGCCAGCATGCAAGACTCAATTCCCCAGCCATCCATACTGCTCCTATAAGTTGTCTCACACTTTGGCTCAGACCTGGAGCAAGGAAGCAAATTTGCCAAGCAGAGAAACTCAGGGGTGGATTAAGCAGTATGGCTACAACTGAACCCAAAATGAATAAAAATCTGTACCTGGGCACAGCTAATGCAGTACAAAGACACCCTTTGAGATTCTCTCAGTGACTTGAACCAGCTACTGTCATGTGTAAAGGCCCTCACCCCATCAAGTGCTGGAAAAATCTTGCATCCCAATAACATGTAGGGATCACTTCTATTGCACCTGGTATTCTTATGCCTTTTTGCCCATTTCACCTGACAAAAAGAAGGCAACAAGCAGAAAAAATCCTACAGAATTTGAATTTTTACTCATGCTCAGGGTAAATATGAGGGAATTCCTTTTCTCATTTCAGCATCAGAAAGAGAAAACTGTTCACTCTTGACTTAACTGCATCCTTTGCATGGAGCATGATATTTTCTAGAACATTTTTACTATTTCTTCATTCCAAGGGAATGTTTTAGGTTTGTTTGCTTTTTTTTATTGAGTTGAAATCTTAAGCTATCTTGCTAGGTAAAAAAAAATTGTCAACAAAAATACATTGTTAAATCATCTCTTCACAATTATTTCTGTAAGATATCCAATTTGCAGCATGCCAGTATAAAAAAAATTAATTTCCTTGGCACATTTACATTCCGTAAAATGTAGCCTAGATGGCTCTACTTCAGTTATCATTCTTCTTTTCTTTGTGGTTTCTGCAGGTGATGCATCTTTCTGACAATGCAGTTTCATGAAGTTTAATAGTCTTATAATCTTATAGGGGCTTATTGTTGTATTCTTTAACAAATATTATTTCTCTAACAGTTTAAGATTGAATTTCATTATTTCCTTTTTGGCTGACATATTGCCTTAGAAACTCAGATGTGATGTGCAGTTCACTCAGCATTATTTCTACCCATGGTCTCAGCACTGCTTCTTTCAAAGCACTATTCAGGATGAACTCCCAGCAAATATAAGAATTAAATATGCTCATGTTACTGGATGGCAATATCACATTCTCGTGGTAAATGGGTGTTTTGCTTGTATTTCTAGCCTTTCAGTCTCCAGCACCATACATTTCTTCGGCATTAGCATCAGCACGTTGTGTTTGTTGGGAAGTGCCGACAGCACAGCAGGTGCTGCACAAAACCTTGGCATCAAGGCAGAACTGTGCTGAAATGTCTGTTCTACGTGTGAGTAAATTTCAAGAAGGTTAGCTGGCTTCAGAACTGTCACTGTGTCCCACTACCAGACCACCACATGCCCTGTTTCAGGTAAATGCCCCCTCTGCCTCGCTCACAGCCCCTGGGCAGCCAGAGCAGCACGGTGCTCTCCCTGCCAGACCAAGCCAGCTGTGACTGAGGAACTGCACTGACCATTCCACCAAGACAACAGTATCCTCCCCCACTTTTCTCATCATCTACTAATTTTGTTATGCTTTCCCATAAAGAAAACAAAACAAAACAAATAAACTCATCTGGCAAGAATTACTCCTCCCCAAGCAAATGTGGTTGGTAGTTCAGCTATCCTCTGAGAGAGGAATTTAAAAAAAAATTCAGCACTAATCCAACCAAAATTCTGTCAAAATCAGCATTATTTTTATCATTGTCTTAAAGTGAGCAAAGTTAGGCTAATGTTGGCAGTTTCAGTGCCACCCTATTTTCATTTTTGTTTATATTTTCTTAATTATTTTCAAGGAAAAACTTAAAATTCACAGCACTTCCATTCTCAGTGGGTTTTATTCTTATTATTATCTATCAAGGGAGCTGACTTTCACAGCTGATGTTGGGAAGATTACCACCAATTCCTATCCTCTCTCCATTTAGAAAGAAACACTCCTCCTCATATATTTGTAAAAGCTGAGTATTTTCTTCTGAAACCCTCTAAGACTTTTTCTTCCTGTTTGTAAGTTTTAAATTACCTTCTGTTAGACTGCACTTACTTCTCTTCCCTTTCCCTCTCTTCCTATCACTGTCCATATTAATCCCTATCTGACCTTAGATTATTACTATTTTCAAATATTTTGTGTTCATGGAGAGTGGAATTTGTTGCAGCCTACAGTGGCTCAGATCTTATGCACACTCTTCAGTTTGGTCATATTTGTAACTACCTTGATATTTAAATTGTTTTGGCTTTGGCTGTGGCCATGTGGCTCCGGATACTTTTATACAGTGGTGCAAAAATAGCATACAAGAGGTATACACCATTTAGTAAGGATATACAGAGTACTCAGTTTTCAGATGCCTTCAGATTTTACAGTTCTTGCTGATTATTTTCAGCTTTAGATTCAGCTTTACATCTTACGTTCTACTTGCATTGTCAGATTATAGCTGTGAGCTTGTTTTTAGTTATGACACTAAGGGCATCTCATCTTTCTGTAGATTTCTTTCTTATAGCTGAATTTAGATTTCACTTCACAATCCACCCATCAGAATTTTCATTATGCCCCCAAAGCCATAATTATTGTCAGATGCTGTATCATTCCTCTTGATCATTTGACATATTCCTCAAATATACATACAGACATGGAGGTAATTAAACTCATGTATCCTTACTATTCTTCTTCTCTTGTTTCAGAAAACCATATCTTCCCTTTTACATTGCAAGTAATGACATCTGAGTTAACAGAACTCCATGCAGCTGCTGTGGTTTGAAGTCTATTCAATAACATCTTCATGTTTATCTGTGCTCCTCCTACTACAATGGAAATTGTTTCACCCAAACAGACCACTGCCTCGTTGAGACATCCTGAGAATCAAAAACCTGCCTCTTTCTACTGCCATGATGAAAGTCACACTATGTGTGTGCTTGTTCCCCTTACCAGGCCCTGTCTCTTTATTCTGAAATTTCCTCAAAACCACTGTCCAAACTATGGTGTTCTGGAGACTAAAACTTCATAGCATCAAATGATAAAACTTGCCCAACTGCAAATGAGATTCCTGTCATGAAAGAAAATGGATGTTACAGTCTCACAGTTCTCTGAGTAAGAAGTTGAAGGTAATGGAAGTTGAAGGAGCTGCACAACATCTGTGATTACTGAAACAAGGCAGATCAATGGAGGCTAGCTGAAATTATGTGTCATGTGTGAAATTATCTGTGGTCTGAAAATATGTATATTAGGCATCTCTATGTAAAATTATAAAAGATCCAAGCAACATGTTAATTAAGTTGTATAGGTTGCTGAGAGCTTTATTATCTGAAGGTGAATATAGAAAAGCCACGTTGTTCAAGAGTGTTTTTTGAACACAAGTCCATCTGGTGATTTGATAAAAGTATTTAGTTTCTCAAGGCAATCTGAGTGTATACTCCCTAGGCGCCACCGTTTATAGCTTAAATATGACTTGCATGTGGATTCAGCATTACAAATAGGAAACAGCAGCCCTTGGACTTGTACTCTAATGTAGTCCTTTCATCACCCAGTTACCCTTAAGCATCTCCTTTACTATTGTAATTTGGTTTAAATGCAAAGCATTAGTGCTATCGATAAAAACTAATGGTTCTACTTAGAAAAAGAGAGGTATATTTAAAATAAAGGAGATAGCTGGCTTGCTTTTCCTTGTATCCAGGAAGTTAACCGGGGATACTGGCCTGCAGCCATCAATTTCTGGATGCAGGATTGTAGAAGCAGCACCGTTGTCATGAAGGATCAGCCTACACCTGCATCCTTCAAATCTATTTACCAGGGAATGTATCTTACTAACTAGTGTATGTAGCCAAAATCAAGGAACTTTATTTTTCCACTGTCAGTTTAACTGAAACAAATATTACAGACCTAGTGAATATGAGGAAACATAATCGACAAAATAGGCAGCATAGGTGCAGAAACAGAAGTATTTACAATTTTTTGTCACTGTGAGAAAAATGTAACCTTAATGGTCTTTCTTGTTTTAGATTAGCTGATGCAGTAATTGAACTTTAGTGCTGGTATTTCAACTAAAAGTCAGAACCAAGAGATCATTATAGAAAATATCCATGAAACTAATAAAATACCATATTCTAGAAAATCAAGGCAGAAATCACATTTTCAACTGCTGTTAAGCAAGATAATTAAAGAGAAGTACTTTTAACTTCCAGTAGCTGAAGATTTGACACCATCTCTGCTGTTGCTACTAAGACACTTGAAATAGCAGAGAGCTGTGTAAATTCCCCATGTCATCAAATAAGTAATTTGCATAAAAAGAGAATCTGCACAATAAAGAGAGAAATATTTGGACAAGCTGCAACTTCAAAATTCGAAGTGCTGGTTTGTTCAGGAAAGCAGCACTGAATCTTCACTCTTATGCCTCTTTGCTCAAGAGAAAAAGTTTCTTCATGGAACCCCTATCAAAGTCAAGCAGAAGGGTAATAAATTCTATGCAAAGTTTTTAATTGTTATGGATATTCACTAAAGTGAAGAAATAATTGTGGTGTAGATCTCACCTTGGCAGTCCAACAATTTCTTACACTCGAAGTCAGCTTGTTCTTAAGCTTTGGCCTAGCTGCTCTTTGGCAAAGGAAGTTGCAAGAACCATGGTGGATAAAACTGAACTACCAGCTTTTCAGCTAGCAGATACTTTTGTGACTTGGACAATGTCCTCTGTGTAGTGTGTAGCTTCAAGCACAGCAAGGAGTGTTAGCAAATAGTCTCTCATCCTCACTTTCCAAGGAAAGGTTTGCCTCAACCCCTCTTTTGACTTACCCTGTTTCCTCCCAGCAGCCCTACAGATTCTACTTCCGTTACCCTCTTTGTTTCACAAAGGACACATGCTTTTGTTTGCTTCATGCTTCTAATCCCTGCACAATGATTCTCCCTTTTTCAGATCTCTCTCCAAAGCCCTCAGCTTCCAGTTATGCACCCAGTGCTAAGCACTTCAGTCTTTGTTCCAGCCTTTCCATTTCAGTTTTCTGTAAACAGGCAAGTTTCCTTTCTAACAGTAAGCATATTTGTGACCTTTCAATCATGCAGTAATTCTTGTCATCTCGCCCTTTTCCCAAATGCTTGCACCTTTTTTTAATAGTTACTGTTTTAGTTAATTGGGCTATGGCCTTTTTTTTTAAATTGCCTGTTAAACTCCATAGACACCTGGGGCACTGGATGCATAAATAATACTTAGTAAAAAACAATGAGATCGAAGCTCCCATTAAATTGTTTCATGGCAACTTTCATCTAATGAACTCACATCCGGCAACAGGAAAATCAGATACTTTGTAGGGAATATTAAAGCAGGTTTTGAGGTGATTCATAAAAGATATACAGTTAAGAGATGTGGAGAACCTGGAAAATATCAGCTAAGGGTCTTTGATTAATGGATATATTTAGGTAATTGAAATTGAGGAAGCATTTTCTAGATTCCAAATAGTTATGGAAAATAAAAGATGAACACTGGCAATCAGTTCCATGTATTAGGTGAGAGGAAAAACCTATTAGTCTGTAAGCAAGTTTGGAATTCTGACAGGACAATGCACAGTTTTAGCAGCAACATTCCAAAAAGCTCCTAAATGCCTACATCCATGATGTTCAGAAAGAAGTAGTTCAGTGACAAATGTCAATTATTCCAGTTCTTCTGAATTCTGTTTTAACTGTTTGTATTTTTAGGGGAATGGTATGTCATCCTAGATCTCATTTTAATCATTCTGTTACTGTCATGATCTTTAATCTCTAACACCTCTGTGAGGTACAGCACAGTAATTGTCCTTATTTTAGATATGGAAAACAGCTACCCACAGAGTCATCCTTAGATGGACTTAGGTATCATGATGACATGTAATGCAGTACCTAACCTTTGCTACCTACTGCAACCCACAGATGTAAGTGCTTCAATCCTGTTTACATTCCACTGGGAGATTTGAGAGGCCACCAACACAGTCTGGTTTGAATATGCATTCAGATACAGGAAAACTGCTGAGTTGCCTGCCTTCTAGAAAGAAACTCTCTTCTCCCAGTGAAGGATGTCCTTTGGTAGTTACACAAAGCCTCAAGAAGGGCATGGAGTGGCTGTATATGTGTGTATTCTCTTTGTCTCTTTCTGTTTCCTATTTGCTTGGCATAATTGAAATGTCATTGAGCCAGAAAGATAAGAGAAGAAACAGAGAAAATATATATTAACAAAAAGACAACAGAAAATATGTAAGAAACATATTGTAATGGGATTATGTAGCCACATAATCTTACAATTAATTCTGAATCCAAAAACCATCTTCAGTAATCATTTGCAGGATTCAAACTTTGGTTTATATCTTCTAAACTGAGTACTCCAAATCAGAACATTATTTAGTTATACTCTAGCTTTCTGCTTCCATTATTCATATCAATCAGCAACTTTAAAAGATGCACAGCAGGGCTCCATTTCGGTTTAAAACTTTGCAATTCAAGTGCTCAGGTAGTAGAGAGCAAAGGCTCAGATTGTTTTATGAAGAAAAGGAAATCTAATTTAACAGACTCATGTCACCACTAACCTTTGAGTTGTGGTTCCTGCTGGGTGCTGTGGGTTTCAGCAATGATGTCATTACAACATTCAGTACAGAATCAAGGAGAATCATTTTACTGAAGCTGTGTTGGCTCCATAAGAGCTTTTTCAGGAAAATATGCATTGCTTCTCCAGAAGCAAGAGGTCTGAGGAAGCGGCACAGTGCAGAGACGGGTTAGTGTCTTTGGAGAATTAGTGGAGATCAGCCAATATGTTTGGGTTTTGCCAGAGCAGGAAGGGGAGGTGGCAATGTGAGGACTCGAGAGACACCAGCAGTCTGATGCAATGGAAACAAGAGTGAAGAGGCAGCACATGAAGGCCTCATGTGGGGAACAGGAAGATAAGGTCATGAGAGTCTAAGAGAATTGGTGGAAGAAGCCATTAACAGGATTGCCTAAACCCAGACACCACAAATTTTATTAAATGGGTATCATTTACCAAAATGCCTGAAACATCTGAATTAGATAAAAGTGAGAGAAACCCTCCTTGTTGTGCTATCAGTTACCATTTGGCTTATGGATCAAATCCTGCAAACAGGATGGACAGTCCAGCTACCACAACTGGGTGGTTCTGGGCACTGTCAGGAGCATGGTATGTAGTGAGCTTTCAACTTCCATATTGATTTCAACAAATCTGAAGTATTTTAGTTAATTTACATTAGACAGGTTTTTGTTGCAACACGTAAAACTTCATCAAGACATGAAAAACTATCCACAGACGAAAGAGTGCACAATTGCCTGTTCTAGAAAAGCACCTATTAAAGACTTTCCTGTGTATCAATGTCTGTTTTCATTAACTTATAAAAGTCTAAATTTGCTCCTGGTGTATGCATTTTCAGAATATGACTTTGAGACTAAGAAAAAGCTGTATTAGTGTATAAGAAGCATGTGTGAGTGTGTCTCTGTGTGTCTGTGTGTGCCTGCATAACGTACTTGCACTTAGAAGTGTTGCAGTGGTTGCACAAAATATGCTTTTATTTCACCCACAATATCCCTATGAGGATAAAACTCTGGTCTATTAAGATAGCCCACAAACATGTTTTCCCTACTTGTTCTTTTTTTGGTTTTGTCTTCTACTTGTTACTGAGAGAAACAGTGAGAAGGGAGGCAATAGACATCAATGATCCCATAAAACGTGTTCAATTTATTAACAAGATTTTAGAAAAAGATGAGACCCAGCAGCCTGTAGACAGGAGTAAGTTCTACAACAGTCTGGTTACCAATCATTCTAAGAGCCAGCTAACAGCTGTCTGACCATTGGATATGGCTATTTGCATGGCTAACAATTGGATGTCTATCTACTGTGTGAATGGCTTGCAACAAGCTGTTTGTTTGGGGACTATTCATAACGGCACAGTCAAAAGTCTCCTGAAAGGCATACTCGTTTCCATTTCTGTTCTTTACCCTTCTAAAATTGGCAATTTATTACATCAAAAAATAGCAGTCAACCCAGAAAAGGACAAAATTGACACAGTTCCCTTTTGATCTTTCAGTTTTGAATAGGCACCCACCAATGAACTTCCCAATGAATATTCATTGGATGCAAAAGAAGTACCCAGCATTTTTTTAAATAGAGATTTTACTCTAAATATTTATTAAAAGAGATAACCCTTGATATTTTATATAGCAGAGACACATTTTCAAATAACTTTAGAAAAGGGAGTTAATTTCCTTGCATGCATTTGCTGTATTATTCTCTTTCATTTTTATATATATAGTCTTTTCCTGTATTTCCCCATGTTTCTGTCCTCATGGCAGGTTATTCCATACCTCTTCTTTGCAGTTTCTTTTACTTTTCTTTACAGCAACTGTTAGTGTTGCCTTTGACATAAGTAGTTTATACCATCGGTTTGATCCAATATATACCAAATATTGTCTTCCTTTGAAAACTATAGAATTATTTAGGAATTTAAATGGAAAATACATGAAACTTCCTTTTGCTGCAAAAAGGTAATGTGGCGAAATACATTTTGTATGTGCCAAATTCCACTCAATGCAATTTCTCTGATTTCAAGGCAATAATTCCAAATTTTCAGCAGTGTAATGAAGTGTGGAGGTTGGTCCAACACTTTAGAAGAGGTTCCAATTTGCTACAAATGACTAAAAAAAAAAAATTAACTAATTTTAAGATATGAAAACTCAGCAGAAGTGGGTTTTTTCACTCTATAGTAGGAGAGATGGATAACGGGATTTCATGTATGACACACACAGCACGTTATTGTTAATGTTGCTTTTTCTGTTCGACCTAATATGATAAAAGCTAAAAAAGAGCCATTAAGGGCAGAGTCTACCATGTTTACACAAGATATTTCATAGCTTCCAAAGGAGAAGATACATTAGTTCATATAATTAATACACTAATTTTACATCTACTGTAATTGTATACCATATTTTTAATGCTCTACATTAAAGTATTTAAATGTTCTCATAACAGAGCCATTTAAAAGTACTGTTCAAGAAAATCAGCATGTTCTGCAGGTTTTTTTGCTTCTCCACTGCATAAAAGGCCAGTCTTTTGCCTTGGGATGTCAGCTTGCTACTTCTGACATCTTAAATAGAAACTTCTTGTGGCTTTGAAAATGTACAAAGTTCAGTCCCAGTGCATGACTGCAGCAGGAGCTGCTTTTAGGACCCTTACCAGAGCAAGGAGCTGCAGACTGGAGTTGGCTGCAAACAGGACCAGATGCTTTTGCACGTTTCTTCAACTCACATTGAAGCAGCAATTTACAATGCAGCAATTTACAACTGGTAAGACACTACGCTACTCAAGATTTCTGTTGATACAACACTAAGATGTCTGGCAGTGAGATTTATAACATAGCAATCAAATTAATTACAAACCCTGGAAATAGATAAAAAGATGCAGGTTCAAAGATACTGAGGGAAGTTAACTTTGCTTTCCTTTTTGACTGTAAGTTCTTCCCATTCTGCCACATTTTGCCTACAGTCATGCTTTTCCATTCACTGATTAGATTACCATGCTACTTGCTAAACATATTATGCTCCTGAAAGTCACTCAGAAGCTCCAGCTGGTGCAGATGCAGTGACCCGCTCCTTTAGTCGGACTGGTCAGAAGAAACACACTGCACTGGTACATTAGTTACTGCTTCCCTTCACAGAGCAAATTACCATGCTTTTTTCACTTTGAGAGTCTTACATGATCTGAGACTTAACTACCTGAGACACACTTTCTCTCATGCACTGCTGCAAGCCCTTTGGGAATAGCTGAGAACAAGTAATTTAGTAGCATTTTAACTGCAGATGAGAACATCGAATTCTCACCAGACTTCCCAGCTCTGGAGTTTTCATTCCCATATTACAACAGCAGTTGGACCTATATCTTCTGCATGTGGAAATGGTAGCACTTTAATTAATTAGATCTGCTTACTTTAATGATGCTGTCCTAGTGATGGATATGTAGCAATATTGGAATTAAGACCCTCTTTTTACTTTGTTACTCTTGCATTCAAAACACCAAAAATAGGATTCATCTCAAATAATGTATCTACAACATGAAATTTTCCAGCTGAACAAATCATCTAGCCTTCCTTTGGAGTCGGTTAGGAGAAATAGAACGAAAATTATTCTAGTTCCTGTAAGGATTAGATCTACAGGGATCCAACAGTGGGAACCTGTGGTTAAGTCTGTATTCTGTAAGTCAGAACTACACTAGAGATCAACCAACCAATTCTGAGTGTGCAGATTTGTCCACAGGGCACAGTGCAGCAATAATTTAAAGCAGATGTGAACGCCCAGAAGCACCAGAGCCACATTATCACAATTCTGTGGTTGACCTACTATAACTATCCCTAGGATTGCTCAATGCCATCCAAACAAATCTACAATTGCTGACTTCTATAAGGTGGGGTTAGCCCAGGTATCTCTGCAACAATATACATTGCAGACATCCCCCTTCAATTTCACTCATCAGCAAGTTACACTTGCATTGAAATTGATCTAGAGCCTGATCCTATAAGAACAAGCATCTTCATACTGATAGAAGTGCATCAGTGTCAAGGGTTATACAGGTTTGAAATCAAACTGACATAGTTATGCTAGAAAGTTACACGTGTAGCCCAAGTACCTCTCCATGCTCCATGGACCTTCAGGGCACAGTGCAAAGCCTATCTCTTTATTCAGGCTTTTCTCTAGTGTAAATAGCTTTTTTTTTTTTTTGATTGCTCAGCCAGAGAGTTAAGGACATTACTCATGTGTCTTTGTTGTATTATATCATAGGTAACTGAAAACTTCAGTAGTTTAATCTTCAGGCAGGCAACAGTTGGCAATGTATCAAATTATATTGAATGGTTTTAATGTGGGGTGTACTGCAAGGGCAAGGCAGAGAGTTCCAGCTTTATTGAATCAAATTTGGAGAGTATGTATTTGGTCTCCACATATGCTCTATTCATGTAGAACATCAAAGACTTTTTAATCATCCAAGCCTTGGAATTTTATCTCTTACTGCACAGGCTGACTTGGACTGTCTACATGTTTCCTGGCGGATGCAAATTTTCAAAAAGCCAGTATAAATGCCTCTGGTAGGGCTATGGGAATTACAAATTGTGGCTAATAGCAATGATGACTCTGCTGAAATACTCCACTGTATCACATTTTGTTACAGTAGTTACAGAAGACCTACTAAGGCAATGCTTGTGCACGTGTAGCTTGGAACCTGTAGTCTGTGTTCTAGTTCTGTTGTTAACAGCAATAGGGGCGTTGATTTTGCTGGAGTTTGGTTCAAGATCAGTGGTAGAGTAGGTGTAGCTCAGACCACCCCATATTGAACTCCCCACTGTTACATATCTTAGCTGCCCCTTAGACACAACTACACTGATAACTTCTCATCCAAGTTCTTATGTAACATCTGGATTATTTTTACTGTAACAAATATAGTTTTGTCTTATATATGTCAACACAAAAAGTTCCTGTTCATCATACTGATCACATTACATAGCCCATGTCATCTCTCAGTTTGTTCCCATATCCCTAAAAGATCCAAGACAGGTTCTTTACCTCAGTTACAAAGGCCTTCATGACGTACTACACCACACATATAATCTCTATGCAGTACCCAGAGGTCTCTTACCACCGCTCATCATGTAAACTGATTTTGTACATGTCTCAAATGAGCACTTCAGTGATTTCTCCCTTGTTGGGGAGAAATTTTCTGTAAACATAGTTAAATTTTTCTCTTTTTTCAAACCCGCCCTGAGAATCACCCTTCACTTCCCATCACACCCCAGACCATTGCTTACCACAGTTAACAGGAAGGGAGATCTAATGTCAAGCGGCTGCTCATCTACAGCCCTCCAGGCTTCCCTTGGGGCACAAGTCATTACTTTTGACTGTCATGCCTGCATTGAGAGAGGAACAGGCAGCAGCCAGTGGCTTGATTGTTGTATGCTAAGTCAAGATGCTCAGAAATACGTGAACTCTTCCCTGCCCTGTGGGAGGGGCACCGTAGCAGGCAATTGAATAAGACTATCCATGGACAATAAGGGTCTAGAGGCAGCATCTCAAGCAATCACAAAATAAGCACTACAAGCTTTATAAGTCAAAAACATTTAAACTTCACCCAGAAATTAGTGTTGAATATTGCCTCAAATATATTTTTCTATGGGGAAACACAAGTGACCTGTATTGCCCTTTGAGAAGCCTTGTGCCCTCAAATACTTGGATTTCCAGTAAATAAAATGTGCTGTTTTGGAGCATGATGTTTGTAACTTACCTTCAATAATTACAAAAGAACTGATGCAAATTAAAATAAAATATTTTGGGCTATATGTTGGCATATAGACCTTCTTCAGAAACCTGCATTAAATCTCAGTCTTTTCACCTCTATGAAAAAGGCTGTGATGGATTTGTTACACAATGAAACATAAGGGTAAGAATTTCTTTGGGTATATAATTTGGGCAATAAATAAATAAAGAGAGTCCTTTTACATTCTTCTGGCCAACCATCCTCAGGATGTGCTATAATTCCCAAACTCCTATTAGCTTCCATGGGAGCAATTTGTACACACCTTCATGTAGAATATTACAGTTAATGGTCATAGAGCCCACCCCAACAGCACTATGCAGATACCGGTGTTGTGTAGATATCTTACAATTAACCAGCCTCCAATCAATCCAGTCAGCTCTGCCTTGTCCTTTGGTGTATTGGTGAAGATAAAGCCATTGACTGTATACTCACAGTTTTTAGGGCAGGGATAGTGAGTTTGGAAGAATTCAGGTGCTCTAATAGACTTGACGGTGCCATGTTGCTCTTGCCACTGTATACACTGGATATGGTTCCAAATAATATTTAAACAATGGTAGTCTAGCTGATATATCTCAAAAAGTGCTATAATTATTCTTTAATATACAAATTACACTGTATGGTTTGTTAGATTATTTTATATTTAGAATTTAATTACCAATAAACTCTATAAATAGAATGTTTACTCTCAATAAATGTTGTTATTATTAATGTAGTCAGATTTTAAAATATGTGTTAAATATGAAAGTACAGTAATATGTTTATATGTTCAGTATATAAACTTGAGAATTAGTCACAATTACTCAAATAGCACAATGTAGAAATATTCTAGATATCATGTATCTATAGTGTTGTTTATTTATGCATTATAGACAATATATTTTCAGGATCTGCTCTATGACATAAAAGCTTAGAGTGTGTGGCTCAAACTCTTCTCACTTCTAAGTCATTATTTCTTTTTTGACCAATTCCTCCTGGAAACTCTCCAGTATTTAAAAGTGACAGTGAAAGACGAGTGATGTTAGGATACAGATAACATAAAACATACCAGATTGAGATTACCTTCATAATCTGTTGCAGTGGGGATCCTGCAACACGCATATATCAAACCAGGAGTCCCGTGGAAAGGAAATATATATGGACAGACAGATTCTTGATAGCTGTTTCAGAGATGTTTATTTCTCCAGCCGCATGGCCGGGGCTCTGCTGAGGAACTGTTCCAGTCACGGGACCAAGGGTCCTTCTGCCCGCGCAGGGAACACAAACCAACCAACGGGAACGAGGCTGAGCAGGGGCAGGGAAGCCCCGTGTCTGTGCCCTCAGGGCCCCTCTCCCAGGGCTACACGGCGGGGGAGGGACCCCAACACCTCACCCGTTTTATTTTAATAAAAGGAGAATGAAAACAACTGGATAAACATAACAAGAACAGTTTCAAAACAAAACAAGCCACCCTCCTGAGTCTTTAAATGTCCAAACAGATTCTCTGGAACATCTTAGGGCTGACAGAAGGGAGACAGAATTCTCTGAGCATGCTTTGTGGGGAAACTGAGGCAGGAGAGGGTTTAACTTCTTCCCTCCCCCTTTTCATCCCCCACTCGGCATTGGAAAGGGATTTTTGGGGAAACAATTGGCAAAAGCATGGTTTTGTGAGGGAAACCATGGATGAAAAAACGGATTGGGAATACACTGGGGGTAATAGGACATAGGGTAAAAGGGAAAGGTGGGATTAGGAAAGGGAAACTGTAGGGGGGGCTTACAATGGAGATACTGTCTAACATGACTACGATTTTTTGCATATATACTGCCTTTTATAGGAACACCATCAGGCCCAGTGACCTGCGATGCTTGTAACCCTTTTCTCCCTACTACAATATTAAATTCCACCACCTCTCCATCTCCCAAGCTTGGGATGCATTTTTCAGGGTTATTCTTTTTAATAGCAGTTCTATGCACGAATATGTCTTGCTGGTTGTCACACCTTGTTATAAAACCATAATTTTGCTTAACATTATACCATTTTACTATCCCTAAGGTCTTAGTTGCTATGATCTTTTCCTTTTTCCGAGTGGCTGCTGTTTTCTGTCTCGCTGCGTCTTTGTTCTCTCTTTCGGTCGCTCCCGTGTTGGAATTGTCGGGGCTGCTGGTGCCTGCGCGCTCTTCCCGGGGTCACGTTCGGGGCTGCGCGGGCCGGGCCGGGCCGCGCCGCTCAGTTCTCCGTGCGTCGCCTCCTCTGGTCGCAGCTTCGCTGCCGCTGCCGGGCGCTGCACCCACGTCTCGGCCGGGCCCCCGAGCGATGACTCCCCCGTGCCCTGCTCCAGCGCGCGTCTCGGCTGGGCGCGGCTCCGTTCCACCGCCATCGCCGCCAGCCGCCGCCCGCGCGCCGCCCCTCTCGGTCAGGCATTCACGGGGCTCGCTCCACCACGCGCTGCACGGGACCATTCGGGCACCGCCGGGTCCCGCCGCTCCTCGCTCCGCCACCGACACTGCGGCTCGCGTGGCTCCGCCTGCACGCGGGAACTGCCTCGCTGCTGCTCTCAGAGCGCTCGGTGCACGTGGCCTGGGCCGCACGGTCCCTGCGCCAGGCTTCCCTTCGCCAGGACACAGCTGACATTGCTCAACAGTCTCAGTAACTAAATAATATTCACGAAAATATTCTTCCATCGGCATATATTTTGACTCCAATATTAACTGTGTCCAAACGGTTTTCCAAAAGCCCTTGGTAAGAATTAAATCCCAAGAAACATAGAAAAAGTTCTTAAACAACCATGCCAGGAAGTGTTTCAGTTCTTTTTGAGCTTGAATCAAGCTAAAATTTACAAATCGTTGTTCAAGAATCATTTTAAGTTTAAGATAAATGTCCATATGCGGCTCTGAGAGCCAAGAGTCTTCCCACGGTTCCTCCATAGTTTAGATATGGAATAGCAAAGCAAAACCAAGAAGAGGAATCCAAAGTTTCCAGGGTTTACTCACACAAATCAGTCGCTTAGGGATCGGGGATCGTTCTGCTCTCAAATCTCCACCATTTGTTGCAGTGGGGATTCTGCAACACGCATATATCAAACCAGGAGTCCTGTGGAAAGGAAATATATATGGACAGACAGATTCTTGATAGCTGTTTCAGAGATGTTTATTTCTCCAGCCGCATGGCCGGAGCTCTGCCCAGGAACTGTTCCAGTCACGGGACCAAGGGTCCTTCTGCCCGCGCAGGGAACACAAACCAACCAATGGGAACGAGGCTGAGCAGGGACAGGGAAGCCCCGTGTCTGTGCCCTCAGGGCCCCTCTCCCAGGGCTACACGGCAGGGGAGGGACCCCAACAATAATCCTGTACAATTTATATAAGAAGATGTTTTACGTGAAATGTTATCAAATAAATTTTTTTGTCATTAGCATTTATTTCATTATGTTCTTCACAAATGACAATGAAATGAGGTGTTGGTTTTAGATTTGTCCCCGAGCAAGTAAGGCAGCCCCTCACTTCAATATGTGAATATTTTTAATTTCTGATTTATCTTTGTTAAAAGTTTCTGTGGTAATGATAACTTAATTCCCCTTCATAGGTGAGAACTGAGACACAAATGAAAGAATTATGGCAAGTCTTATTCTCAACTTCTAACTCAAAATCTACATATATTAGCAGACCTACCATTTCTAACAAAAGTGTGCATGACAGGCTTGTAGCTCCATGTACCAACTGCAGTTCAGTGTTTCTGATAAGATCTGTGAAATAAAAACTCACACATCCTCTCAGCTGAATGTTTAACAGCAGTGAACCACAGTATATATTTGATTTTCCATTCTTCATTTTGAAAATTGTCGCTTCTGGTTCTCCCTTTTTCTCACCCTTCCCTTTATCTTCCATGCTGTTTTCTTGGAGATAGAAAAATATGAATGCAGCCACTTTAATATCATTCCTGAAAGTATCATATTCTGGTATAGCTCCAGAATAATGTCATGACATTGTATTTTGGCAGACTTAGGCAACCAAATAATCTTCAAACTTCTGATTACCAGAAATGGCTATAACCATTATATTACAAAAAAAAAAAAATCATAAAATACTTTTATACTTATTCCTCAGGAACTTTTATGTCTCCATAACTGTTTAAGTCCTTTGGTGGGATCTCACAAATTCACCATCCATAAGGGGTTAGCTGAGCAGTCAGTGCCTTGCCTCTGATGTCACATCTGTACCACTTGGCACTAAGCTTTATCTAAAGCAGCAGCACAAGGAATGAAGCCAGTAGTGGTGAAGGGGACGAAGAGAAATCCACTGAAGTTCCACCATTTGTCAATGCTCCCTAGCTAAAGTTTGTTTAAATTGTTACCAAACCATTTTTGTTTGATTGGAATATCAAATACCACATTTTCCAGCATGTCTGAAGGATAAGGAAAGCTAAAATGTTAGATGGGAAATCAGTTTTGCTCACTGTATAAAATAATATTCACTGTACATTACTGGAGTAGACAAGGCTTGGTAATTCACGGCCATCAGATTGATGAGGAGAATTTTATTGAATTACTGAAGCTTTACAGCAATGACAATGAGACCCTGGGAAGCTAGTTGAAGAGAAAACAAGATTACACAAGTCCAACAATTCAGAATGAAATCATCAGTCTAATGAGCCGTGAAGTTATCTGCACTATTGTAAAGGAAATTAATTGTGGTTCACAATACCATTCTGTCATAGCTGATGGAACTCAGGATTACATAGATACAGTATGCAGAAGAAGTGTCCATCTTCACCACATTGACCCTGCCATGCAAACTAACAAAACCTTGGTTATAATTTCCTATACACCAAACAATTCCATGGACTTCACTGGAAAAATTGCTTACCAATATTAGCACTTGTTTCTAATGCACAACACGCATGAATGAATCAAGAACATTCTCGTGAAAATGTCCACAAGTGCATACACTTTCAAACGAAGATGTATTTTGAAGTAGAGGTAGGATTCATAGATCATCTAGTCTGCTTCTCCTCTGTAAAACAAGAGTTTCAAAAGAATCTACTATCCAGCCACATGAGACATTCAGAGGAAATTAAGATGGGAGGTATAAAAACTAAGACCAGCAGTGTCTCAATAGGAGGATGAAACTGTAAATGGGCTTGCTTTAATGTCCCACGCTCATAAAACCCCTGATGAGTCTGAAATAAGTTTATAAGAGGGGCAAAGAACAACACTAAGCAGAGTATGTCAAGTAAATTTTGTCAAAGGAAAGTTAATGAGGCAGAGAACTGATTCAACTGTGTCTATTATTAAATAAGCAGAAGAAATTGTCCAAACATTAGACTTGGTTCCAACAGCACCTCCATAGCCCAAAGCTTCCTCTGCTATTGTGCTGTTAGAGGAGACAGCAATTTTATGTAGTCAAAGGAAAAGAACTTTTCAGACTGTAGTACTTCAAAGAAATTTAAGTGTGTTTTGTCCAGCTGAAGACCACGTTCCTGTAGGCTGATCTGAATGAATATCCACAGTTGGAAGGAATGTTTCATGTTTATGTGAATGAGGAATTTGCTGGCTGTGAACCTGAGGGGAAAAAAATCATGATTAAGAAATAGCCCCCACTCAGAATCTGACCATATGAAATACAACTAGAGACACTTTACAGACTAGAACAACTCCTGTAGGGAGCATGCAGTCTGGTAACTGTCTCAGCACAGCTCCAGTCCCTTCAGAGTGACAACTTCACCATCAACTGCCACAGAGAAGCTGTGACTGCAGAGTTCCGCAGCTGAGCCACCTCGAGACTAGACTGAGGACAGATTAATTTATTTTCCTTTTCTACCAACTTTGCCTGCAGTGTTTGTTATTATACTTACCAGCCCAAAGATTCACAACACATGCTGTTTCCTCAAATGTCTGCTTTGTTCAGAACTGTCTAGCTCTGAATGCTCTGCAAGCATCATGTCATCATTTCAGGTCATACCAGGGGACAGCATGCTTTACTTGTGCCTTACCCTTTAGACAAAGCTGTGCATTAACCCAAAAGAATAACACACATTTAGGCAAAACACTTAACACAGAGAGCTTTGGAAAAGGAGCAAAAGGAGGATCCCAGGTGACCCTTGTTAAAATTTCCCTATCGTATTGAAAAGGTTGTTTGGCTGTTGGAGCTCATGCCCACTCTCACTACTGGTGAAACATCCTTTCTGGGTGACACTCCTGTGGCTCCTAAAAATAGATCTAAAGAGAAATTGTAGTGACTTTGAAAACGTGTTGGACAGCAATTTAATCATGCCTTTTCACCCAAAAAGCACAAGGCAAAGAGGGGATGAAATGTCAGGACCACAAGCTACCATGAGGTCAGAGGAATTAATTCAGAACTAGAAATGGCTATCAAGAACACAGAGAAGTTGCTGACAAAATTCATTGTTTTTTAAGCAGGTCATGTATTTGACAGACTTTCTAAGTACAGCTTTGTGTTGAAACCTGAATTTTCAAGGTAAGTGTACAAGTGGTTAAAGTGGGTAGAATAGTATAAGAAACTATCAGTTTACCTGAAAACGAAAGTATTCTGGCCTATTACATGACTGTAGCTTTTTGTTTCAGAGAGTCTTTATTTGGGGGAAAACATTTGAAACTGTGAGAATATTCTGACCTTCATGTATCAGCCAAAGGTTGTATTTGATGAGGGAAATAAGAAAATTGCCAATTAGAGATGCTTCTTTCCAAGTACCATTATAAAAATAAACATGGAGAGATAAAGAATTTCAGAGTAATTTTCTGAATAATTTGTGTATTATGATTTCTTTCAGTCTAAAAAGCATTACTTAAAAAACTTATTCAGTGAAGAGATTTTCGACTATTTTGGCTCTAAGTTATGTGTACAGAGATACCCATGCAACTCGCTGCATCACAGTTTATCCATTATGAACGGAAATGGAACATTTTGATTTTTTTTAATAGTTTTAGAAAAACTGATGTTGCACAGTAGCAACTGTAGTGAATCAGGTCCCGAATCTTGATTCTAACAGCAAAAGATGCCAAATGTTTCAGAGGAAAAGCTGTAATAGCTACGATCGTATACCAGTGTAGACATTGGAGCAAAATCCTGAGGCTGTTTCCTTTACCTGCTTTTGTTCTACTAAAATAGAGGCCTAGTGCATGCATGATTAATCTCTACATTCCATTGCAATAACTTGACTAATTTTGAAGTGAGGTTCCCCAGTGAAATCTGTTCACCTGTTCATTACCCATCTTTTTCATTTTCATGCCTGACCAGTTCCTTACAAGTATTCATAATGCCAATTTCATTACTAGTCTCATCTTGCTATCTATTGCTGCTCTTGAACAATCCTGGTCACCCCTGTGTGCATCTGAAGGGTACCTGAACATGTGACAGACAGCCACTGCATGGCAGCAAAAGTGAGTGTGCACTTCACAGCACCGTGCTCAGCCAAAGATTGGAAGAAACCAGTGCAGAAAGCCAAACCAAATTGGTCATGAACAGGAATTTCTTGTACAGTACACACATATATATCCTTCCACATCCACCACTTCTGAGGAGACACAGGTTGTTTGCATAGGCTGGTGCTTTCTGCTACCCAGTAACCAAACACATTTGTTAAGTAAGGTCACTTTAAAGTTAAGAGTTCCTCAAAATAGCAAACTGCCCAACTGCAGGTCAGTGCATGATCCTCTCTTGTCCTGTATCTCACAGTGGGCCAGAGCCACGGTCTGGCTTGCAACAAGCAATAGCAATTATCTCAACTGTTTGGAAATGCAGATATTCCTTATCATTTCAAAATTATAGGGAGAATGAAAGACAGCAGACCTGGGGGCATTTTCAAGAACACCGGGTAATGGAAAGAGAACTCAAAATGCACTGACTTAGAGAACAGCTCATCGGTGACAGTAGCTGTGTGGTGAGTAACTGTCAGCAGAGCTACATCACCTTTGAAGTAGTCACATTTTCCCACTCAAGAGAATCCAAGGACAATAAAACCCCTAAGTAAAATTCAGCTACAGTTGCTAGAGTTTACACCCCATAAAAGGACAAGAAGTAGTTCTGTTCTCTCCAACCATATTCTATGAATTGGACTCCCTCCTTGGATTCTTTTAGCTCTCCTGCAGCCCATATATTCCCACTCATACCCTGGCCACAGCACCATAACTCCATCCATAAGTGTAACATACCAAAGCACTTTGGCAGGTTCCAATTCTGCAATTTCCTCATAAAAAAATACCAAATGTAGAAAAAATTGCTTGAACGTAGATCAGCTATTGAGGCATTTCCATGAATATTAGAGAAATACAACTTGCAGCTACCATTTTTCACTGTATCTCACTTTCTTAAACATCCCAACAGAAAACCACATACAGAATTGCTTAAAGTGTAATTCACAAAAGCCACACCAACCCTAGAGTAATCATTGTAATGTAGGAACTTATAACAATAAATGTTTAAAGTACAAGGCTGTATGGTGGTGGCTCTGAACTGAGGTGGGAGTGTGTGGCTTGCGGGTGACAGAAGGGAAGTAGTTGGGGTTGAGAAGAAAAATTGATCAATGACTGTAAATGGGGTGTGGAATGATTTAACTGCTAGTTTGATTTAATTTGTGGGCTGTGAAATTAAGAGCCTTGTCTCAAAGTTCATGAAGATCTGGTGCACATGTCTGCAGTATGCATGGGGGTGTGAAGTAAAATTAAATATATATTGCCTTGGATCAGCTTTCTTGTAGAGGAAATTAATTAGAGTATCGTGCACCAAAGCAAAAATTGTGTCATTTCACTGAGAAGTTATGCGATGACACTGGTAGGAACCCAGTGAGAATGAGAGTCAAAAGCCAGAAGTACATGACTCATGTCCAGTGTTTTGCACAAAGCTTACAGAGCAGCATTTAAAGAACGGACACAACATCATCTAAACGCCCCCTCTTGTGTTTGTTCTGAAAATGGCACATTTATGCTCGGCAGTGGGAGAGGAGAAATCTGCTTTTTAGTTGACAAGTCCTTTACAGCAATGCTTAAAGACACTTTAAAGACTATATTGCATATCCCAACTTTGAATATAAAGGCAAAATCGAGTATCATGTAAAAATTTTTGCAAAAAATCAACTTTCAATGTGCAAAAATGTTTTGCTGTTACAAAATCACCTCGGTAGAGGGAATCCTGAAGTTCTGACAATGCTTTTCCTTACATAGAAATCTCAGTGGTGCTTTGGAGATACAAGACACTTGCATTTTCAAGTGTATTCTATATTTTACAATAAACTTATTGTAGGAGGGTAAAGGAGACAAATGTGAAAGGATATTTTGTTGGAGAGCAAGCATAGATTACAGAATTTTAATGGTGGTGTTCATAGAAAATCATATGTGTTAGTGAAGTTTCAGTAAAGTAGTATATATAACAGGTTCTGTTGCTGTGTAAACCTCAGCCCAGAAATTTCACATCAATAATGTCAACTTCACATTTTGCCTGGAAATCTCTCAGATTTCCAGGCACCACTCAGATTCTGGACCACTCAGAAAGTGCAGTATATTTTGCTAAAGGTTTACTGCCTGTGGCTTGAAAGCATTAATATTAAGTACCAGAATTTTAAAGCAAATGTAAGAGCTGCTTTGGCACATGTTTTTATAGCTCACATACTTGAGGTTTATTTAAAATCTGATCCACAAACTACTCTGATGCAAACTTGCTCATTTAGATGTTGCTGGCACTCTTGGTCATGCATTCTTCTGATTTGACAAAGTAGGTGGGTGCAACTGTTTTTTGCAATAAAATATTACCTTTGCAACATTTTCTGTCACAGAAGTTACAAAATCCTTTACTTCATCATGGAAGTACATGACAGAAATAGGAGGTTGGTTGGAATGAATAGGAGACAACCGCATGTTGGAAGACTCATAACTAGACAGACAAATCTAAAGTTAAAAGAAGAAACTGCTCCATGTTATCAGTTGCAAGATGTAATTTCATTTTTCAGCTTCTAACTATTTTAAGAATATCTGCTTGTGATGAAATTCTGAGAAAAGGCATACAAGGGCAGATATGTTTCAGACAATTCCATCAGACCTTGGCAATTTTTTGATTAATCCTCCATTCATTTCAATGATTATTTCAACTAACGACTAATAAGATATATCTCAGTCTTTCATCAAGATTATCACACCTGCCTTGGTTCTTAGAAATCCTGACCCATATGAATTCCTCTGCAAGTGTGGTCTGTCCCACTCTATCAAAAAAAAAAAAAAAAAAAAAAAAAAAAAAAAAAAAAAAAAAAAAAAAAACCAACGAAAAACCTACTTCTAATAGTGGAGTTTTGGAGGACTTGAACCTGAGTTTCCCTGTTGAGGCGTATGGTCACTTATGTGATTCTTCTTATCCAAAAGGCTGGGAACAGTTATAATGCAATTGGAAAGCTCGGGCATCCTTTTGCTATTTATGCTGTTATAGAATGTTTCATGTTTTGTTTGTCACTAAATGACCCCTCTGTGTCTGTACATGCAATCCCCTTCCTGCATCATTCCTAAGCACTCATGGAAGATTTCATCTCTGAATAGACAACCACTAGCCATTTTATTACTATCTTCCTGAAAACTTTCTTTAAGAATGTTCTTTAAGAAGTTCAAGCGAGAGTGAAGGCAATCATTTCTCTGTGAATTCTTTCCAAAGCTAAAGATGGGAGAAATCACATGAAATTTCCTAGAATCTGTGTGCTATTATCCCTCAGCTCTGAAGACCCAAAAATGTCTTTGGCAGATTTTCTTCTATCTCTTGTAGCCAAATGCATATTTTTCCCTTTGATGGTGATTCATATTACGAGCAATTAGGTCTTACTCAATATTATATTATCTTTCCATGTTCTTCATTGGCCTGAGGATTGAAACTCCTAACGATGGCCATCCAAAATAAGCCTCGCTGGTCTGTCTTCCATCATCCTAACCACAACTCTGCCCACTCAGGTCACTGGGATTTCACTCCGTTCAATGCATTTGGCTCTTCATAGACCTCCCACAGCCCCTTGTTCAATAGTTCTCTCAACACATCTCTCTCTCTAACTGGTCCAAACATTTATCACAGGGCTTTTTTCTCAAAGATCTGTTGTAACTGTCCTTTTTTTCTTTTTTAGTAGACTGCCTTTTTTCCCGTCCACACCTCCCAGCAGTTCTGTGCGTTGGCAGCCTGGTCTTTCTCCGCAGTTGCCTCGAGCTAAACATTATCTTCAGGGAAAAGCAACTGTTCAACGCTGTACTAACTGAACATTTTCCATCACCAAAATGTTGTTGAGTATTTCTGGAATTCACAGGTGAAATACTTGATTTGGTAACTATCTTTAGAAATGATGAGTTCTGTGGTTTTGATCAAACTGTTATATTTATCAGATTTTACTTATATCTCATTAATATCTATCATGATGTTTTTATGACTGTTTTATTTTTCTCTGTCACCTAAACAATAGTTTCAAAGCTAAAATGTAATTTCTGACTTTGTTCCAAGTATCTAGTATGAATTATGTATGCATTATCATGTGTACTTATCTTCCCACAGCTATTGTTGTTTTTCCTGTTGCTGACCACCAAGTTACACAATTCCAATATTGCCTATTTATTGCAGATTACCATGGAGGTTTCCCATACAAACAATAGTTTTATTACATTTTACCCATATTTACATTTTTTTTAAATCAAATCCTCTAGTATTTGATTCCATGGCAGAAAGGGAACATAATATGCTATAAAATTAGCCTTAAATCATGTAAATATCCCCTAATTCCTTTAGCTCCAGGCAAAAGATGGTATCTCTGAGAGAAGAGATTTTTAAAGCTTAAGGACTCCTATTTTGCATCCAAGCAATAAAAGCCACTGAAGTATTGCTGTTACCTTTGTATTACTATTTGTAAAGAACAAAGGCCTTTTTAAGCAGTGAAAAGCATATTGGTGCAATTGAAGTCTGCTAATAACAACCGAAATTATTTTCATAAGTCAATGCAAACTGGGGTTTTAATCTTCGGTGAAAAGTTTAAATCAGGAATTTCTGTAACACTGTAATTACTGTAAAAACTGCCAACTGGTAAGGAGTTAGAAAGAGATTTTATCTTGTGTTCATCTGTCCATATTTTTTCCATTTTATATTGCCTTGTAAGCTCACTCTTTATCCATAGCTTTAATTCCATTTTCATACTGCTTCTAGTCTTTGGCAGAACTCAGTATGATCACGACTTCTGTCAAGTTTTAAAACTAGTTGGGCTGTAAGTAAATGCTGTTTGGAAGTGCACTGCATTTTAAATGAAAGTGCAAAATAAAAGCATTTACCAAGAAAGAAACAAAATGAGATACAGAGAGCACAGGAAGGCTGGGCATCACTTCAGTAGGGTTTGTGGAAGCTGGCTGGGGAGGAAGTTACGCTCTCTGCTATACATTTTGCCAACAGAACAGTCCCTGACATTTGAGAAACAAACAGCATGCAATAATGCCAACAGACTCAGTTAAAATAATTTATAAATACTGGTATGTATTAAGGAATTGCTTTTCTATGCAGGTGTTTGAATAGCTGCACGGCCCTCATCTTGCAACTTGCTGGGTAGGTATCAGGCAGACTATTTTTTTCCTTTACACAGGCAGCCAGAGGCTTGCCCTCAGAAAGCTTTGCCTTGCAGAAGGCATTCCCTGCGCCATTTTGGCCTAGTTTAACATTGTTAACCTGCATTTCACACCAACAGGCATGTTGAATTCATACAGGCCCTTAAGCATAAGGAAACAGGGGAGGACTGGTGGCAGAGGAATTTTGGAGGCAGCTTCCTTGTGTGAAAGGTTGATGGGAATCCTCCCTTTACCCTGCATTTTTTCTGCTCTTCTGTGTAGAACATACAACCTTTAGACAAGTGAGTGTCTCTGCTCACAGGCCTAGTCTAGAGTCCCTGAAGCAAGCAGAGACTCTTTGGTGACCCTCAATTCCCTGCATTCCCTGTGTGTCCACGTGCAATAACCCGCCCAGGTCAGGGAACACTGATGCTGTTTCCACTAGAGAGAAGTTACCTGTCCCCCTGTCACGAAGGCTCAGTTACTGTGAACCCAAAGCAGAGAGTGGCTTATCCAGCAAATCCACCCTGTACTTATAAAACAATTTTGGAGCACAGGGTCAGTCTTTTTAAGTCTCCCGGTGAATACATTTTCTTAATTTGGGCATAATTGGTTTAAAACTGGTTGGTCCAACAAGAAATTTAGCATTGGTGTCAGTGTTTTCTTTGAGTCTGGTTACACATAATAGTAATCCAAACACATTAAGATTAGGGCACCTTTAACTCTGCCTTTCCCTAATCCACAAGTAGCGAAAACATAAGATTGGAGAATCTCATGCTTCTAAAAATTAAATATCATCTAGTGCAGGACCACAAATATAAAATGCTTTAATTATATTCAATTAATTATCACAGAGTTAAAGATGTGTGAAAGCCCTAATCTTTGTTGAGTACCGTAATGAGCGTGTCTTTTAAGTTTAATCATGTTTTCCAGCTTTGAATTTGATGTAATTGAAACAAATCTGAAAAATATTTTTCCTTGAATTAATTGTTTCCTTGGGTCTAACACCATCTTAATTTAGTTTTTTATGAGGGCATACCAAGTAATTGATTTCTAAAATTAGTAGCTATCAGCCTACATCAATGGAAAAACTCATTTTTCAAGAGATTTATACAGCATGTTAAAAAATACTTTTCTTCAATTGAATTTAATACACTAGCAGTAGGATATACAAAGAAATTTATGAACAGTAGGCATATCTTCATATATAATATGAATATTGGCTTTCAAATAAAAATCTCTTAACAGCTTTTCACATTATTTCATTTTTGTACAGGTTTCCAGTGTTACAATGTTATTGGAGTTTGATAACAGGGTGTATTTCACTAGGCACAGTTCTTAAAGCAGAACACAGAAGTGTTCTAGCAGAACACAAAAAGTAAGTTCTAGCAGGCCACACTGCAGTTTAGATACGTCTTTATCTTGGAATTACCTTGTCTCTGGTCTAAACAGGCTAGTTTTCCATATGTTACTACAAATTGGTCAATCAATAAATTCCTTTGATCAATATCTAGGGAGAAGCACCACCCTTTGATTTGGTATCTATTTCTTCAAGCTACTCAGTAGTAAAGGCTGATAAGAACAGAGACAAAAGATTACCAACAGCCTGAGGTTTGGAATGTAGTTGAAAGCTAAGATACCCACAAATCAGTGCAGTGCTGTTTAAAGAATGGGATCATCGACAAGGAACACTAAGAGTGTGTGTTTTGCATGTTATAACTATGTGTGCTATCCTTGCTTGTTATCAGTGTTGAATGACTAACAACCAAGCACTACACTTTGAAAAGGCAGAAATAAAAGGTGGAACTTTTAGGACAAATCAGTGAAAGATTTATGCATAAAACTGTCATAGATAAACTTTTCTTTTTGTACCAAAAGCTGGCAATCTAGACATGTAATATCCACACATGCTGGCTCGAAGAGAAGCCCGGAGGTCTAGCCACGCAGCCTCTGATTTAGGGCGGCACACACAAAAGGATCAGAGGGGAGGTGCTCCTCACCCCAGGGAGCCGTCCCTTGAGCGGAGTGTGAGAGCACGCAGGTGGAGGCAAAGAAGCAGAGAGAGGGGACTCTCCGTATAGGTTCCACACAGAAGGTTTATTCCTGTGAAACAATGAGGGGAGGAGACAGAGAGCCAAGGATCTGCCGGTGTCCAGGGACTTTATAGTGGGAATAGGAAATGCGGGGATAAGGGATACAGCCAATGGAATACTTAACAGGAGATGAGGTTGAGGCTGAGGGAACCAATGGAAATAACACGGAGGAGGGACTTGGGGAAGGAGACAATGGGGTGTTGAGTGCAACAGAACTTTCTAGAACTTACCTGTATTAAATTAATGGAAATGAATATACATAGAATTATACATAAAATAGGCAGGGGAAAACATTCACCAACCATGCAAAAGTATGCAGATAACTGAACTGGGAGGTTATGGGCTCTCACCCTGACTAGAGTGAGGCATTAAACCTCAGGGCCTGGCCACCACAGCTCATTACCAGTGTTGTCCTCAAGCGCCAGGGTGGGTGCAGCCACTTGCACTGCCACATAGATATGGTGTGCTGTAGCAATACCTGTGTTTGTGCAGTCACAGTCAACTGCAGGAAAGCATAAAAACGTAAGGTTTAACTCACCCAGTGCTCCCACATCTTGCTGCAGCCAAGAGGGCTGATTGCAGTCCTGCAGTCAGACATGTGGGGTGAGCTGTGGTAGTAGTTGATACAACAGAACATTGCCTGCCATTGAAGAAAATGAGGATGACAATGACAGCCATTAGCAAGAACATTTATATAGATTTCCTTTTTGCCATAATCTTTTTCAATGCAGCTGGCAATTCAGTATGGTCCAGTCTGTGCCACTAAGTGATAATGGTACCTTACTCTCTGTTCTCCCATTACTGGAAAGGAGAAATTCAACCTCAATCCACTGAAATTTGGACAAATGGCACCATCTACATTGTGATACGAAGTTGATTGTGATGCCTGCTTTAATGCTTTGCTGGCTGAGGACTAAACAAAAAAGAAAGCAAAGAGGTATCTCAACATTATAGGGGGGATGGGAAAAATCTGTCAAACTCTAAATAAGGAAATAAAATTCACTGCACTATATGGGAAATACCTAATTTTGGCAGAAGCATTTTACAAGCAATTGCATAATATGAAGAGCAATGACTATATGAGTAACAATTTGCTCTGTTCATGACACTCATTTTCTGTTCCCTTCAGCACTTTATGACTTATCTAAAAAATATTTGAAACCCTTCTTTTTTGATTATGTAAAATCTTTTTTGATTATTTGATTAGTATGCTCTAAGGATATCTACAGGATATCTACATTTAAACTAAAGTTTCTGCAAGTCTTCCATGTTGTGTTTATTGCTTCCTCTGACAGGACACTGGGCATCAGTTTTTGGGATATTTTGTATTGAATGCTTGCAGAGGCACACAATATAGTTGAACAAGTGACTATACCCAAAACCTGAGCCTATTCAATACTCCATGCTGTAACAAAGCCCTGTCTGAGACCAAGATTGCCCCTGCCTTCTGGCAATTTCTAGTCCATTCAGGACAATTATTCAGGCATTCATAAAAGAGTATTAAAATTAATACTTTGTTTATAAATACATGTTTTCTATGAAGCTCACTATTATTTCTAGTCACTGGGAAAGCTCTCAGGGTAATAGTAAAGCTTAAAATATATATCCCTAGAAGGCAAGAATATGAAGCAGACAGCAATATGATAATTTTTCTGAAGTGGTAACTGAGCTCGTTTTACTTAGTAGCTACATAGTTATTAGCCATTTTACACGTATAACTATCATTTAGTTACTATGCACTAAAGACCGCAGTAGTCATTGAATAATTGTGTTTGTTTTATTTAGTTGAAGCTCATGTACTCAGAAGGTTTTCTTCTCACTTCAGAAGGGCTATGAGTTTACCCCCTGCTTAGCAACCTCACTCAGCTCCCTGGAGGAAGTCAGAAACTGCAGATGGGATTTATCTTACCTAAATATAGCTGCCTTAAGGTTAGGAGTCTAGTCTGCACCACTTAGCCAGACTTCCCGTATGGCCAGTGAAAAACTACAGTCGTTTTATGCAATAAATTCCATCTACCTTCGATGCTTTATTACTGTTGCAGCTACACAGCTATGAATCTATAGCTATGCTCTCCTAAAATACGGAGTGTGTGCTGTTTCTTCCAGCTTCTTTCAGCCTGCAGAACACTTCACTCCGAGATGCTCCTGCACCACTGCGTCTGTGAGGTTGGCTGTGCATGGCCTTTCCTACCTAGCTTTTATTTTCAACAAATGCTCCGACTTCAAAGAAACCCTGTTGATGTTCTTTGTTACCAGATACAGTCTACGAGATGATTAAGCTAGAGACACACACAGGCTGCTGATGGGGGCAAGGAAGGGCTGCAGTCAGAATGCTGATCTCATGAGGCTGTAGTGATTGCAGTGGCAGTGGAGCAGAGTCATGACCTAGGCATTTGGGAGCCGAGATTTTGTGTGGGATCAGGGGCATAAGACCTGACTGCTGAGAGGCCATACACAACGGTTTTCTACTCCATCTCTCCACTGTGGCTATGGCTGTATGGATAATTATATTCTATTTCAAGTAACAAATGGGTAAGTTCAACATGTCCTCCTTAGCAGAGATTTCAACTAGCCTCTTGTTTGATTTTGCCTTAAGCAGCCTTGTAGACACCACAGAGCATGCTAAATTTCTCAGCTGAGCACCTACTATCTGAAAATCAGTGTCTTTTAAACCATTTCTCATATGAAGCTTGCATTTTCAAAGCCAAGTCAAACCTGACAGATTAAATTACTTTTAGAACTTAAGGTAATATCAGGTTAAGCAAGTACTTTAAGAAGCTGTTCCTTTCTGCTTTCAGTAGTGAATTACCACTTCTCAGCTCAAACTGGGCAATGGATGCATATGTATATGAAGACTTATTTGGTAAACACCAAATGGGAAAATCAATGTGACAGGTTAGCATAATTCAGTTTGGAGATTATAGTTGATTTTTCAATACTAGTTAAAATCTTTCTCTTTATAAAGACATTCTCCCTGATAGACTGAAGTTCTTCTGCAGAAGAATTCTTCCACAGAAGACTTTTCTTTGCCAAAGCATGCTATTTTCATCTTCTGCTCCTCATAGATCAGTAAATGGTTTTGTAGTCTCTGCACCTTCTGTGATGAAGATTCACAGCTTTTTTAAACATGTTTTGAGAAGAAGAAAAGACTTGAAAGACTGTAGTCTTAAGGGACCATATAATCAGCTGTTTTATTCAATCTTATCTTCATGGTAAACTCCATAAACTGCCTACTTATGCAGCATCTAGCCTGTTTCCTTGATTGGAGTTTCCAGTTGCTGTTGTAAAGAAAAAAATCAGGAATTCTCAGTGTTAACAGCTCTCATATTTAACAGCAATTACTGCAATATAAACTTAAGGATGGCTGGTAGAATCATCAGGGATTCATTTGAATGTGTTCTACTATTTCAAAATTATCTAGAAGAAATAATTTAAGTAAGATGTTTGTCTAAATTGGCAGGAAGCAGCTACATGGGGCTGAAATTAAATTACATGCACTTATTCACTGTGAGTTGAAAGAGAGTTTGATTATTCTAGTGTAGTTTGAAGTTACAGCTAATGTAATGAAATTGCACTTGCAACCTTCAAATGGGGTTGTTCTACTCTTGCAGTAGTTCTTTCATATGCTCCCTGCCATGACACTTGCTTGGACCTAACAACCAAATGACCTAAGTGTGAGTTAGTAGAGTATTAGTTAATTTGCTGTTCCAGTGGAAAAGTAATCCACCAAAAGGAAAAAAAATAATTTTCTCTTGTGACAGTTCACTGAACCAACTCTGCTAGAGCTGTCACAAAGAAGGCAAAAAAAGCAAATGTTCAGGGAAGGGAATGTGACCAGTCATTCCAGAGGATGTCTGCAGAGCTTGGAGTACAACAAACCTCAGATACCAGTCATACAAATGCTTTAATTTCATCTGAAAGGAGATGCTGCCAAAAAGCCCTATAGCAATGTCTGTGTTGCTGGTAATATGTTCTTACATCATCCCTCATGCTGACATTGCATAAGTGTACCTGGGCCAGGCACCTCATGTACAACAAAAGTGCTTTGCAGCATCAGCAAAACCAACCACTGGATTTAAAAAAAAAAAAAAAAGCTTAATTTTTTTGAATTCTTATTGGTAAATTGAAATTCAGGTATGTCAGTTCCCTGGTCTAGATCATTGGGTAGTTATCTAATTGCTAGAGCTGGCACAGGAGGAAATGTCAAGTTATGAGCAGAAGAAGGTCCCTTTGGTAGTTCATTCCTAAATTGTCTCAAAGCAAACATGAGATGTGAGACTACACTCAGGCCACAATGGATATCAGGTGTAGATCTAAAACACAAAGGATGAAATGCCATCTGTTGTAATTTTGTTGCACTTTGTTGTGCATGTTGCCTGTTTTATGCTTTTAAGGTTCATGTTCTCTGCAGAAATAACTGCAACAACTGGTGTGGATACCCCACCCCTGGAAGTGTTCAAGACCAGGTTGGATGGGGCTCTGGGCAACCTGCTCTAGTGGGAAGTCTCCCTGCCCATGATCTTACAGTCTCTTCCAATCCAAACTGTTTTATGATTCTAGGATTCTGTTCCGCTAAGATAATTTTCAGCAACTGCTTTCTTTTCTATTCTGCTATAATCATTATTCTGAATATCTATAAATATTACACACCATTCTGAATATGATTTCTGGTTTTGATCTGTTGATTCAAATAAAATGTGTCTTTAATTAACTTCTTAAAGGAAATATTATATATGTTGGGTTAAAAAAAGGCCATGTTTTACTAGCCTAGACAGACTCTGTTCTGCTAAAAAAAAATGCTGTGCATAAATCCACAATACAACATAAATACTTAAGGGACTCAGCTGTACTCAAAATGTGGATTAGAGGCCAACAGCTCCATTATATATTTTTGTATATATTTTGTATAATCAATTTTTATACCATGTATTTCTTCCTTCTTTCCATTAAACATGAGGCATAGGTACGGGAGCCCCTTAGTGTAATAGCTTTATTTCTCTTATTTTGCACCTTCTTAGGACCTTCCTGCTAGTCATCTATGGTATATCTTGCAACTTCAACCTCTTCAGGAGACAGACAGATTTCACCTTCCACTCTGCTGCACCTCCTTCACTTCAGGTTGTTGTTTGCAGATAAAAGAGGTCTCTAATTTTCAGCCAAATGTCTGCTTTCCAAAACCTGCAAATTAAGTCCATCTAGTAAATACAAAGATCATCCTCAGGCATTTTAAGAGAACTTGCATACAATTCTCTTAATGCTTCTTTCTTTTTGCTTCCGGTGACATGTTGTGAAAAATAGGCATGTGCCAGTACTGAAAAAAACCCTGCTTTCTTAAAAAATATAAAAATGCTTTCCAAGGGTGACGATAACAAGTACAGTAGTTGTTTCATTATATAATTGTTCAGAAAATAGAGTAGGAAAACAGTAACTGTTGTGAACTAAAAAATAAGACATAGAAATATCTTAGTGGAAAAAAAGTCTAAGATGAAATCCTGACTCTTAAAGCATGCCTTTCTCATTGATTCCTACAAGGCATGGATTTTATCAGTAGCATTTGTACTAATTATGCTTACTATTAACTCCTTCATCCTCCCCATGAGACAGGAAACTCTGATTTTCTTTTTTCTGCCCAGCTGGGGATGTGCAGCATTCACTCTCACAGGTTTCAGCTGACTCCAGGCCAGGGGTCAGCATCATGTGAGAAATGTGGTCACATTTTAAAAAATGCTTGATCCCAAGTTATTCTGTCTATTTTCTACAGCAACTGGAGAGCAGGGTAAAATATGGCACTTGGAGGTTACCTGCAGATTTTCTACTGCACAAGCCAGAGAAAGCTACTTAATGCAATGAGCTACTTTTAGCTCTAAGTATCTGAGCTCCTTCCCATTTTTTACATATGAAACAATAATGTTGTGGGGCCTTTCATCTTCATGAGCTTTCATTGTGAAACAGTTCTTGGGAAAACATGGAGCTTGAAAGTGGTTAATGAGGTTGCCCTGCTGCCATTAATTTAACAGAGAAGCACAGAAGATGACTGTCCATAGTAACCACAGAAAAGATGTGAGACACTACCCAGCCTCTTTCATCTTCTGAGAACACACCCTAAAAAGGCTCAAAAATATGAAAAGTGGAGAAAAAGTAGGAGCAACTTGGGTATTCATACCTCTTCCTCTGCAGTGCAATGTAACACCCAGAGGCTTAACATTATATTTCTTAATTTTTAAATAGTTAAATTACTATTCTCAGTTGATTCTGCTGACTCCTCAGAGTACAGAGTATTGACAAATATTTGAGTATCTATTCTTTTTACAATGAAAACTACAGAATTATATCTGTGTTTGTGAACTAAACACAAGCCCAGGCTGCAGATATATATGATCAGCCATGATGTTAAATTTTTTGCATAATCCCTAGGACAATTTTAGTCTGTTCCAAAAACCCCTCTAGTCTCCCAAACTGCACCTGGGGCAATGACCATTATCAACACAGAGCCTGGATTTGGCTTCCTGATACCAAGAGAATTCAACCATAAAGATGTGAGCTGTGTCACAGCACTAAACCATGGGGCCTGTTTTATTTCTTGCTATAGATATACTCTAAGTGTGTCAAAGAAGAGGAACTGTATTTCCTGATGCAGCTTAAGAAACCAAGAAGACTGATACTAACACATTCTTACACATGACAGCTTCAATTACACACAATTCCATAAAAATTAAGTTGTATAAAAATACTTTAATGTATTTTAATGTTATGTTTACATTTTTTATTATTTTTGTTGTTAAAATCTTATCAAAATATCATTGTTTTTTATAAAAATATATACTGGATGTTGTTTTAAGAGCTAAAAAAAATCTATCTTCTGACTTGCATCGTAAATAGAATCTTGTCTAGTTTGTTCATCACACTCATCAAAAATTGAAACATAGGATTTTTAAAAATTGTTGTAATCAGAAACGGTGAACTTTAGAACAGGTTCTTTATTTGTGTCCATGCATTTTTAATTGCATTCAGTTCCAGGTTAAAAAGAAAAACACAACAGAACTGAGTCAAAAGAAGCAAATTTTTGCTCTTGAGCATTGGCAGCATCCTACCTCAATGGGAAAAAGGAGTCTCTGTAGACGTTCAGAAAGAGAACAAACCAGAGGATGCTGGCAGTCACATCACTTGTCATTTGGTATGATGTAAAAGTTGCAGGTTATTCCAATCCCAAAGTGGGGAGAAAACAAATCAAAAGTTATAAATAAGCCAAGATTTAATAGCACTACAGAGAAATCAAAGCAATTACCAGACACCGTGTGTTTTACATGAATTCAAGCATGTTAAAACTAATGTAATTTGCTTTTGTAAATAAAGAATAACATCCAAGCATGCACATTTATCTCTTTTGAAAAGATTAGTGTTCCATCTGCCAGTGGTCTGTGCCTACAAGGTTGGGGTTTATCTTATTGTATATTTTCCATATCTAATGATCAACAGCGGTCTTTCCCATGTGGAACTGCTTTGGCATTTGGATAGTTTTAATCTTATTTTCATTTAGCACTTTAACATATGATTCATAAAAGGCAAAATTAGGTTTCCAATGTCTGGGTCTTAACCGTAATTTTTGTTATGTCTTCTTTCCTGTTCTAATGGTTCATAAATCACTGGAATATAATACCAGTGATTACCTGTGTGTTTCCATTTTCTTACCCTTTAACTCCTAAGATGGTGGAAATTATGCTGAATTCTGCATTGCAGAAGGTGAGAGAAATATGGCAGTAAGTTTATGCACCTATAATGCTGCTCAAGCTGGAAGCATCAATGTATGATATGCATATGTGATAACTTTTCTGAGAAGAAATGTTATCAGACAAATCGTTATGCAAGTTGTGGTTTCATTTAACCTTTTTACTCCATGAACAGATTTGATGTTTTCTTAGAGCAAATTTAATAAATTCAAACATCCCTAGACTTCCTGGCCACCACTGTCCTTTGCTGGCATGTAGATCTCTGAAACTTGAATAGCTGGAGGTAACTTACACAGTCTGTTCATGCTATCTTTGCTACTTACACTTTAATCCGGTATAAAGCAAATAAACTTTCATCTTCTAAGCACTTAAGCTAATTACATTTAGCCAGAATCTCAAGTACTGGAATCAGTTCTATATACAGCCATTACAAAGACAAACATCATAAAATCCAGATGCAAAAACCATGGCAACTTAGTCTAACAAATTTTCTTTGGCGTGAAATATAAACAAAACCGTATCAACCACTGTGGCACTTCAGATGTCAAGCTGTTAATCAGTGTTTTCAAATAAAAACTTATTTTCCTATGATGGTAATACACATGTACATTACTAAAAAGTACTTTGATTCAAATACCAGTGGATGTTAGTCTAACTAGTAGAATCTTTGAAAGTATTTTTCCAGAATAGTAATCATGAGTTATAGAATCGATTTCATTTTAATTTGATACCGTTTATTATTTTTTCCATTTAAGGATTTTCTGTATTTTCATTTCTATGCCACAAGTATTGGGGCATTACTGGTTTTTCAAAACCTCCCAGGGTTCATAATTTTAAAGTCCTTTTCAAATCTATCCAAGTTTCAACACAAGTTAACCCTCCAAGCTTTGTAGTGCTTGATTGTTCTCCTACACTGCTAGTGTAAAACTGTTCCATCTTCAGTGTTCTGATTCCCAAACTCACACCCTAGTTCATATTGTTGCTCATCACCTTAGGTTCATACGGCTGTTTATATAAAAGTAAGCCCTAATTATTCTATGGAATTTATAGGATCTGTAGTGCACCGTTTGAGATAGCTTGGCAGTTCTATATCTTATTAATTCATAGAAACTTGTTTACCATTGGGTTCATTTAGTAGAAGGTACACTGAGAATGTGTGAAGTCCAGCTCCTTTTTTGTTGCAAAAGTAATTTGAAAAATGATCATCTGGCAACATCCTGAAGGCAGCCTATGAGCTAGTTTGCTTTTGAGTCATTATGAATCCTCAGTGCCTGTGAAGTAAATGTGACAACTAGAGTTCATCAGGGATTTCGTGTCATGTCATTTTCAATCAATGTCAATCAAAAACAAAACTTCTCAGTGGGATATTTGCACCAGTTCTAATGAAGGTGCAATTCTTGTCCACATTAAGGAGGAGAGTAACCCACATTAGATTAGTCAGTATCAGGGACATGAGAGAAAAAAGTTCAGAATTTATAGCTAGTAATTTTTAAAATTTTAATCAGCTCCTATAAAAAAGACTGAGAAGATCCACCCCAAAAGAAGCAGATGGAGCCATTCATGGGGGATTTAGAAGCCTGAGGCAGGCACAGTTACAGTAGAACATGCTAAAAATGTTACTATTCCTTTTTGGCTGCAGACCACTGCTCCAGAGCTCTGCTGGAGGAAAGAGTCATATTCATGCTGCCTCAGGAGTTAAGTTAAATTAAACTGTGAGTGTAGGTGTTTTGATATTGCTTGATATGGGCTATGACTGCTTTTGTTACTCTTCCTCAGTCTTGCTGCTGGCAAAGAGAGACAAGATAATGCACAGTAGGTGTTGCTTGAGCTGGAGGACACCATCTCCACTGCTTTAGATTCCAGTCCTTTGCTTCTCAAGCAGGGCATGATGTAGGTTTCCTCATAACACAAGTTTAGATCCTAACTACAGGTTGTCTCATTCTTTTCCACTGTGAGATAGGAAATGTCTTTCCTTATCACTCTTACTGGGAACCATTACATCCCAGAAACTGACAGTGAAAGCCTTGAAGCACAGCAAGGTGAGATATTCTAGGATTCAACCCTTCCCATGGCTGCTGCATTGAAAAATTCTTGTTAACTAAAGACTAAAAGCTGCCTAAGTAAAACTTAAAAGGGGATTCCGTGATTTCAGCACCAAACACCAAACTAAATGACAAGCCTAATCCAATCAATCCTCTAAGCTCAGTAAAGTTCTGAAGCTCATGAAACTAACTTTCACTGTAACACATTTCTTTACACCTTTAAAAAAGGACTGATCAGGCTTTGTCATTGTTGCTGTTGTTATATTACTGCTGGCATTCCCTGAAACACGATTATTTCAAGGACAAAATAAAGCCTAATTGCTTTAAAAAGAGAGCAATAACACTCTCATTTTGAAAGGAGCCAATGCTACACAGGTTACACTCCAACTTCTTCACAGGAGATTGCCAAATCTTTTTAGTGCTTAGGGCCACTCCTTCCTTCACCTAAATGAGCAATAAAGCTGCAAAACAATGTTTATAACACAGCTCTATCTAACAACTCGTGTTACTCCTTTTCCCCAGGAATGCTACAGGCCCTGAGCTTCCTCACAACCTTCCTGTGACATTAAGTTCAGATATTTGGCATAGTGAAAAGTTAAATATGCTTTATTTACACTCTGCCTTGTTAGCACATCTCACATATTAGTATGCATTAAATCTAAATATTCTGTTTTGACTCTCCTTATGCTCTAATTCATACACTGTGCCTCCACAGAGGTTTTACTTACAGGAAAGGTGTACATGTTTTCTACATCAGAGCAAGCCTGACTTATAAGCTTCTCCAGATATACCACCTATATGCATCTGAGGAAATCTCAATTTAAGTGGATTTGAGTAAGGATAATGCCTTACCTATATCAGAAATCTACTAAATATATTTAAATTAATTACAATCTTTACAAATTTATGTAGTCGCATTGGTGCAAACTTTTACTAAAATAAGCTTATTTATCATAAACAATTTAGGAGAGTAGGTCTGACATTTCTCAGGTCAATACAGACTTTGACACAGTGAGGGTCAGAATTAGATGAAGTATGTAGGCCAGTCCCAGAGCAAACTTTTAATAACTGATGACACCACAGATTTTCAAAATGCATGGGTAGCTCTGGATTACTTACCTTCCACCAAAAGCCAACAGCAGTTGGATGACTGGTTTCCATGGTGTTCCCTTCCTGTGCAATTTATTTCTCAGAGCCATTGGATTTCTAACTTACAATTACATTCTAAAGCAAAATAAAAGTCATTCTTCTTTCACACACTGCTCATAAACTTACACCTTGATTTCCCCCAGGGAGAAAAGTGGCCTGCAGGGAAAGATAAGGCCTGTGACCTGTGTGCAATCACTATAGAATTAAGAGTCTGTTTTAATCTAAGTATTTGATCACATCTGAAGTGTGGTAAGTTTTTCAGCGCTTTTATACAAAATGCTGTTGGAGCTGCAATTTGATGTTAGCATGCATTTGCCAAAATGCTTCACTAATGTTAAAATTCAGAGGTCTTATTCTCCTCTGAAGTTGGGTCCCTGATGTAGCAAAGTCACATCTCCTTTCTGGCTTGCTGCGCAAGAGGGACTGTCTGACACAGGGCATTCAAGGACATTTATAATGGATGTTCAGCCAGTGAAGGAGTACCAGGCTTGAGTCACTCAAGCTACAATTCCCATGAGGCAGCGTGGCAGCTGAAGGATTCCTAGGGCAGCAGGCCAAGGCTGGGCATTTGGGCTTGTGTTTGTAAAAATGCCTATGCTTTCATTTTCTTGGCATTAGTAACATTGCATTCCAAAGGAAGACCTACTTCTTCAGATGTCTGCCCTAATCAATGAGTTACTTGAAAATACATTTTCCAATACAAAGCTAAAGAGAGAAATCCTGAATGTACTGTTGAGCCAGCCATGTGCTTTTCTTCTTTAACCAGAATGACAGGAAAAGTAACTGTCAGCATTTTCTTAGACACTCACACATTCAGCTTTTCCAAATGACATGGATATCCCATTGCAGTATTTGAACTCTGTTAAGAACAGCAGTTTCTTCTAAGGATGGGGGTGAACTTTCCTAACTACTTTTCCTTTTCTTTGTTTTTCCCCAAAATACATAGTTTTAGTGAGGGTCCAGTGGGCCGTTAAGGACTGTCTTTATTTTGGCTTTCCTTTTGACTGAGCCCTTTATAAGAGATGTTGTGTGGTTTCCCTTTAGAAGAAGAGGAGTTTTGTGAATAGTTAAGGGCAAAAAATTGAATTTGTTAGTGGTGCATTCCACACTTTTATGACTAAGCCCATAGCACATGTCTATGTAACTGGTACATAACATGATACCAAATCAGCCTGCATAACTAAATTGCAACATACCATTGATTTTAGTCACTAATAAAACACATACATGTGTTTCAAGTGGTTTTAATTATCTGTTTATTATTAAAGCATGTTTTCTTTGCTGTGTTTCTATAAAGTTTTGATGTAAGAAAGAATTTTTCTTCCAAATTTAAGCTCGACTCTTTTACTTGATACGTTTTTGGACCAGGCAAACAGTGTCAAATGGCCTTTTACCAAACTTTTGTTCTTTAACTTTGACCTCCTAAAGGTGGCACAGAAATCATGCCTGAGAGCTGGTGTTCAGGGAAAGATAATTAAAGGTCTGATGGATTGCACTGATAGGACTTTGTCATTAGCTTCACAGAAATGAACCGCTTCTTGAGCTGAGGCCAGAACAATCTGTAAGCCTGACTAGCAAACTCATAGCTCTCTGCCTCACCGTCTGTTCCCTTCTCTCTCTGATCTGATAACTCCTGCCTCTTTTATTCCCTGTCTTCCACTCTTCATTTTGATTTTATCCCTTCCCTGACAGCAGAACTCTAACTGACTCCCACTGCTCCTTTCCTTTCTTCCTGATTTTGCACAGTACAGTGTGACTTGGGGGTTTGGAAGCCTTCCTGTATCATAGATGTGTTTTCTCTTCCAGTTTTGCCATTTCCCTAAGTAACACCATTCAGAGCAAATCTACTTAATTCCAGTAACTTTTTCCACATCTCTGACTTACTCCTTAAGCTCCCCATCTTCCTGTATCCACTTATCTCTCTACTCAGATGGCAGCTCATTAAAATCTTTGGAGAGGAAATCAGCAAAGGCTTCGCTTCTGCTTTGTCTTGCTCTCTCTTCTCCCCAACTTTCCTTTACCTTTGAGGCAGAGATGCTGTAGTGGCTCTCTTCTCAGAGCTCTGCTTTCTTCAGCAGTCTCATCCCTTCATCTCCCTCTTCCATTTTATCCTTTACTCTTCCTATAGCTTTTGTCACTTTCCCCTTTCAGTACAATCCTGCTTCAGTTTATCCCACAGTTACCTCCCTGCCCTTGTCTCTCCAGCAAGTGCCCTATTTACTTCTTACTTTACAGATTCATGGAATGACAAATTAAAGTGCTCTCCTCTGGTTCCATCCAAGACCAAATTCTGCCAAAACAATGATTGCCAAGGTCTTTTTAAACCTTTAGATGATGTTTCCTTATCCTGTTTGGTATCTCTCCCTCAGTTTCCATTATTGGCTCACAGATACTAACAGAAATGTAAAGGTGCTCTCAGCAGCTTATGCTCACGAATTCTAAAACAAGGATTTTCATTCCTCCTCCAGCCGTTTTCATTATGCTTGGGAGGAACTATTGACAAATATTGATGGGACATGGTTTTCTTACAGTCAGAATCCTCTTTCTCTGACATCTGTGGATGATAAAACAAATGCTAGATTACTGGCCTGCAGAGACCTTTGTCACTACTTTTGATAAATTAATTTGATATTGCCTAGTTTCTTTGTACTCATTTGTCTGCATCTGTTCCTTTGTCTTATCTTTAGATGATTTTTGAGGCAGGACTGTGGGGTTTATCCAAACTTCACAGAACTCTTCTCACAGTGGAGTCTCAGTCCATGACTAAGGCACACCACTTGATTTTGTTAATAACAGCCATACCTTAAAGACTTAACTGAATTTCAGCTGTACCTAAATGCACATAATTGTTAATAAACCAGCTCTTACTTTTATTGGAATTGTTTAAATTTAAGGCTTTTTTCAGTAATTTAGTCTTCTTTGTAATTAGCAATAGTGAGAAACATATGGTTACTCTTTTTGATCTGAGCAGCTAACCATATTTTGAGATCTCATAGGTTATTCCCACTGGATGGAGAAATTGATGGGGTAAATATTCTTTGATGTTTATTTTTCTTTATTTCTGAAAAGGTTTATTTCCAAGAAAAAAATAACTTTTTTCATGAAAATATCAGGATTCAAGCAGCCAGAAATAATGCATCCTTAAGTCAGTACCCAAGCAATAATACACTCTGAGGGCTTTTCCCAAGGGATGTGTGAGCATTAGTTCTTTTTATGTCTTCAGTTATTACTGAGCTTTGCTCCCCTTCTGAATTTGAAGTGTCTTCTGCATACATATATCTCCATGCATGTGCAAGCTAAGCAAAACTGCTTCACTATTTTTATTTGGATTTCTGTTTTGAATCTGGAAACTCCTGCTTGCCTACATGGAGGGCTTGAATGACCTCTTACAAATATTGTAAATAAGCAGCAAGTTCATCTCTATCCAAATAATGGATCAATTAAATGGAGGTTTCTTTCAATTATTGTATGCAGATGCATTTACTATGGATTTTGCTTCATAGCCTGTAAAATCCTAACAGATAATAAAACTGGTTCTGTATTTTGACTTTGTAAATCTCTGGAAAAACTGTTTCACTCAAAAAGATAAAGGATTTTTCACAGATGACTGGAAATGCAACATTTACATTGAGACATTGAGATATCTCCATTTTAAAGCCGTAAGAAAAATATTTTTAATGCAGTAAGGTGGACAAAAGTTGAAGAAGTCCTTTACTCTGTAAATGCACTGTGCTCCATTTCAGAACCTGTCAGAAACCCAGCCAGAACCTTTGCATGTAGCTTTAGGCTTTGCTGTTTATGTGCATTTGGAAGACTCAGTTGTGGCTGTATGGTTATGTCCTGTGATTTTGTGGCGTCATGAATAAAAGGCACACCACAGACTTTATTATAAACTGTAAGTAATGTAGTGCAGCCCTTGCTAAACCGTATGTAAGAGCTCTGTTAGTTCTACTCACACTCACACATTCCATAGCTAGTGTTTTACTGTCACTTTTTATTAGCACATTTTAACTAAAAGCTATCTTGTAAAGTCTAATATATTGTGATATGTTAAAGAATGCATAATGTATTTCTGTCAGGAAAAATCCTTTTCAATTGCCTTAGTTTTTCCTTTGCATTTTCAATTCTAAATTTGTTTGTATTCTTCTTCTTTGTATTCTTCTGTACATACCCTGTGTGCAATTACTGTCTCTCAGTAGCTGTGGGGTAAAAAAGCTAATTTGGGATTTGTATCAATACTTCGTTGTCATTTCCTTGGATCTTAGTTCATGTTGAGACACCCTTTGCTGCATTAGTAATCCTACTGGAACATTATCATTTTGGCTTTTTCATTCATCTATAAGTTTTACACCTCTGCTAGTTCTGACAAATAAGGGTCAGTTCTACCAGTGCTGAGTTCCACTGGGCAAACGAACGTATGAATATGCCTTCACAGACCCAAGAGACAGGAGTGAGCCCTGCCCTGCTTCTGGGATGGGCTCCTCCAGGCCTGTTCTAGTCAGAGAGCTGGTTTGTGACAGTGCAATGTGGTATCTCAGCAGTCACATTTGCTGAGAGGTGTAGAGTGTTTTGGGAACGGGGCTCCCTAATGCAGTGGTGTGGCTCCTGGATTGTGCCCAGCAAGCTCATGACAGTTTGTCTAGGCAGAATCACGGTTAACATTTTGTGGTTTATATATCGTGTTCTTCACTTGACAGCATCACTGGGGCATTGTCTTCAACCAGCCTTACACAGGGGCAAATACAGAAAGTTGAGTGACACCTGCTACAGCTCTATATATGCATCCTCGAGTGATGTGTGCATATTTCTGCAGCCCCTTGAAAAAAGTTCTTTTTCAGCCTCATTTATAGAATAACAAAGTAGTTGTAAACTGTAACCTTTCAACACTGATCTTGATGAATATGCAACAAAAAGATAAGGGTTTTGAGAAAAGCAATTGCAAAGATCTAACTATAATAATACCTAGCTCTTGTACTGTCCTTTTCATCAACTGATCTCAGAGCACTTTAGAAAGGAGATCAGTATCATTATCCCCATTTTACTCATTGGCTTCATTTTCTTACAGTGCATTGTCCTGATTTGCAAAATGTATACAAAACTCTTTATATTCATCTTTCAGATCCAATGTGAAGTGGGAGTTATACTCACTCTGGCATGAGAGGGTGCTTTTTGCCTTTCACATCTTCCAACCCCTACGCACACAGACCCTTCTATTTTTTCCTGACTGAGTGGTTTTGCAGAGCAGAGATCAAAAGAAAATTTATCAGTATCTGTCTCCCTTCAGACCATTGAAGCCAGACTTCTGACAACTGTGTAGCAGCCTTAAAGCTGAAAGAAGCATCAAGAACAGGGAAAGAAAAGAAATAAAAAGTCCCATGGCTACACTGTCATAGTCAGATTATGGAGGAGGAAATTGCAGTGTGAGAGAACCACAGATGCTTTGAAGGTAGGGAGGCAGGGGATGGGGACTGTGGCCTCATTTGATTGTTGGTTTGTCCAACCCAAAAAACCCAGGGCCCCCAGTTCCCAAAGACTCTTGAGCTCTGAAGTTGAAATAGCATCCTTGTGTGTTATAGTTGTGGTTAAAGGTGACCTAAACTGATTGAAACACATAAAATTCATCAGAAAGTACCAAGTGTGTAATTTAAACATAGTCCTTCCTTCATCTGGCTACTAAAAAAGGGGCAATAGGGTTCAGAATTTCCTCTGCTAGAAAAACTCTTGTGTATAAATCCTGAAACCTGGAGTAAAAACTTACTAGTCTGAACTTTTCCAGACTCCAAGGGATTCAGGCTAGGGGATGTCTGAAGCTCCTTGCCTAAATACTCAGCCAAGACTGCTGTGATGATATTAGACAGCACAGACTGTTCAGCTAAACCAGAGGAAAAGTCAGTGGCTCCTTTCATGTCAGATGTGCTCAGTACCCCTTTAACAGTATCCTCTATCTCTGTATTCCAAGTGACTTCACTAAAGCACTGGGGAGAGTTCTGCTTCTGCATTGCTTGAAATAATCATGTTAGTTATGTGATTCAGTGATGAAAGAGGAGCAGATAAATCCCTGAGCTCTGAACTTGGAAAGCAGAAAGAAATGATGGATGAACCTTCTGCATTGGCAATTCAATTGGGTTCAGATAATGAATCAAATGTTTAGCTGCTTACGCAGACCGTATCCCCCCAAAACTCTACAAACAGTTCTCTCTGACACTGGGACTTCATCCAGCTCCCTTTGAAATCAATTAACAGACTTTCGCTGACTTCAGCTGGGAGGCCATCAGGCCCTAGGGCTCAAACAGGTTTGTTCTCGCGTGACTTACAGATTGTTTGGCATTGTGGCTGAGATGGGGACAAGGTTGACAGAACACTAATCAAAAGATTAATCTCCAGTCAGAGACAAATGGGACAAGTGAAAATTCAAAGGATTTTTAAAATCCTCTAAGAAAACCTCTGGTGGCACACCATTATCATGTATTTATTTTCTTTAGAAAATAGTTGATTCAGTTTGGCTTTGTGGAAAAAGAAAACCAAAACCAAACCCAGACATTCTTATTTGGACTATTCTGGTTCACCCACATCAGTAAAATGCATTACATTTTATTGTCAATAGATAATTATTTTGAACTTGATGGCTGAGAGATGCATTCTGTTAATGAGTAAAACCTGAAAGAACCTTTTAAAAAAATACTCAGATTTACCTTTGAATTAAATAATGGCAGCATATCTAGCAAATTCTGCACCCATGGTCAGGGAAGAGTTTAGAGGTTCCATATGGCAACTTGCACCAAACAAAGAGAAGCTGGTCAAAGAGGTAAATTAATTGGGACACATCGTCTCAAAGTTTTGCACAGTGTCCTTACTACCCAGAGATACTCAACAGGATGTGGTTACATTTCATCTTCTTGGCATTTCAGAAATGTGTCTGAGTCTGCATTGTTGAACCCTTTTCAGATTTAAGAGCTGTCAGTCCCAATATTTTTGTGTGACAGTGTAAATAAGAAAAGGATAAATGTTTATAAGGAGGTTTTCAACATAGTATTCATGTATTTACAGGGGAAAAAAATCTATACGCTACTAGCAACTAGCAACATTTTTTTTTTTCAGGAAATAATATTGGAGTCTAATTTTTTTCTTTCTAAAGAAGATGGAAAACATTTCTAATTAATCTAGAAAAACCTTTAAATCAACCATTTTCTCATTAAAGAATACCAGACTGATCAACAAAATGACACTTTCTGATAAGAGTAAATTTTGTAGTAAGAAAATGAGCCAGTTCTATTAATAAATCCTTGTATCTTCATAACTACTTGACAGATATTTCTGGACTCCGTCTTTTTCCTTCCAAATTAACCTTATTAATTTGAAGGGGAGAAAAGAACACAGATGTGTTTTGTCTCTGTGCAGCAGTTGGGTCACAGCTGCAGATCCTTTTTATTAATCTCTTTGTCTGTAGACACCCAAAAAAAGAGTTTGAAAGGCCTCAAAGAATTAAAGCTCCAGGTGCCAATGTGGTGGTGCCATTTTAGGCCACCTCTGTGAGAACATTGAGCTCATTTGGTACAGAAGCAGCTGTAGGGACAACCATCTACCCAGTGTGGCCATGCGCAATAATAGGAAAAGATTCTAGTATAAAAGACTCTAATATAAAAAAAACTACATAGAGCCGAGACAAACAAGACCATACACACCCTAAAGTGCATATTTCTGGCCCTAGTCTGCTGCCTGAGAATTGTTTCATGAGCTTCTGTAGGGTGACTGCAGTCTGAAGATTTTGGGGAAGGTACAGTTTAGTATATGCCTGTACAAGGAGCCCCAGATGCCAGAGAGAATTGAGTCCAAAACATTTTTTAATCCAATTTTCTTATTATTACCTTCCACTTGAGTTAAAGGCAAATGGAAAACAGAGAGATCCGTGTTACTTGTTTTTATAGCTGTTTTCTGGCTGGTTCACAGTCTGGTTCTCAGGCTCTCATAGAGGGTTAGCTGGGCTCACAACACATTCTCACAAAGAGAATTTTCAAATGCAAAACATTTCCCTTTATAATGAGCAGAGATCATGCCAATATTTCCATTCCTACTGTCTTTCGAAAACCAACTTCATGAAATGTAATTTGAGGCCTTAAACCATGTGACATAGTCCTGCTAATGGTAAAAAAAAATCTGAAACAAAATGCTATTTTGTCAATTAGTTATTATTTCTGAAAGTTATCACATATTTTTAATTTCCACTCAGTTGTGGATTTCCTTGAGGAAAAAGGCAGACCTTATATTGGTTCTGATAAGTTGGCTTCACTGCATCTGATGCAGGAAAAAAAAATAAATCAGGACTTGAAATATGTTTCTTGTGACTCTTCCTCTGTCTTTTCTGAAAGTAATTTAATATTGGTCTTATCAGTAGCAGGTTACCTCTCATGTCTGGATCTATTACTTGTGGTACAATGTACACAGTGCTGTAGAAGACAAAGCATGCCTGATGTGTCACCTCAAAACCACAGGAATGTCATAAGGCTTTTTTCCTTAGTCTACCTTTGTCTGAAGGAATTGGCCACGAATCCCAGTGCCCTGAGTGTGCTCAGCCAAACGGGATCACTGTGAGGTGCAGTTTGGCAGATACTGCATCACACTGGTGTCCAAAGTTTGTTCTGCAAACATCTCCCAAAAGTGGGCATAAAGATTAAATGGTTTCTTCAGAGAGCTAAACAATGGGAAACTGAGGAAAAGGAATCCTAATTCACAGGAAAGACTAAGAGGGTTGTTTGCACTCTCAGTAGTATAATAACATAAGGCAAAGATGATAGTCTGTTCAGAACAGTTTATTATGAATGTTCAGATTCTACAAAAATCACCAAAAAAAGTCTTCATTCTCTTCTGGTGTTTGGCACAACATAATGAAAATCTCTTTAAGACTGTTTTGGGCAACAGATGAAAGAAAAAACCCTTTGTGTTGTGGGTAACCTCACAATATATTCTTCCACTGAAAGTATTGGAAAAAGTATCTTTAGATACACATCATCATACTGGAGATCAGATACAGCTCATGGAGGGAAAATCTTGTCTGTTTGTGCAGGTTATTTGGGAAGACTGTGTTGACATTGTAGTTTCAAGCCTGAAGTCACCAATTCTCAGAAACTCTACTCTTATTTGTCTAATATGTGCATATGAACCAATGACAGTGCAATTTTGCTGATGGAAGATACCTTCTGAACTGCTCACACGTGTTTCAGAAGAAATTCAAATGTAGCACAGAAACTCGTTCTTTAGAGTAATTAATTAGTTATTAATTTAGAGTTATTAATTAGTTATAGAAGATGTTGTTTTATAAGACAGTAGCTACAACCACTGGGATATTTCCTTGTAATGAAATGTCTCAGGTGATATAATTCTTAACATTCAGGTCAAATCACACATTTTTAGTTCTAACTGCTCCCTGGAAAGGTATCCTAAGCACAACCATGACTGAACAGCAATTAAATTGAAAACTGGAAAAGCAAAACTGGATAGAAGAATGGCAAAATTATATATTAGGCCCTTTTATTTACTGAATTTAGAAGGCCATATGCTGACTCAATCCTTACTATCCTAGCTAAGTAAAAACACCATTCAAGTTAAAAAGTAATAATTAATGATAAACCAACAAAGAAGGTAGATTTGAGGATGGAGGCAATAAATAGTAAGATTGACATTTTCACTATTGTATGCATTAGAACAGCCACATTTTTTAGGGACATGATAAAGCAAACCAAATTTTCAGAAAACTGGAATCCACACAGGAAATGGTCTTTTCTCAGTTGGAAAAATGCCTTTTTCTTTTTCTTATTCTGTCCAGAACTCTCTTGTCCTTTCTTCTTTGGCATTCTTTCCTTACTACTGTATTCATCATGATTGTGATGCATTTGAAGAAAGAGTATGTGTTGATAAACCTCCTCATTCATTATGGACCCAAAATACAATTACAGCAATTACATATAATAGTGGCAATATATTTTTAAAAGCCTCAGTGAGACAGCTGCTTTGAAAAAATAATGAACACCTTTGGTTTAAATCACTTATGTCTGAGATTAGCTCTTTTGCCTCATTTCCTAGATACGTTATGGAAAGTATTTAAGACAGAATAGCACAGACTTGTCATTGAAGTTTTGTGGCAAAACATGCAAAAAGAAAACTTAAAAACAGAGATGACAGTCACCTACTGCATTGCTCTAATTTCTTAATTGCTTATTCCTACATGCAGTATTGAGGCTCTTAGGCAGTGTTTTAGGAAGACATGAACTCTTTCTGTACCAAGATAAGTGGTTGATCTTCAAGACTTCAGCACCACTTGACAGAAGAAAATCCCCCCTATAAGCTCTACTCTGGGATCTGCTGTGTGCCAAGAACATTTGAAATGTCTCACTTACCTGGTGGGTAAACTTTCCTGTCTGGGTGGGTTCTGAGTTTATCTGAAACACTGGTTGTCTGATATTCTAGTGATGAACTCTAGAAAAATGAAAAACTTACAAATATCTGTTTCCTGTGGTTTAGACTACAAAATACTTTCAGGAAAAAATCCTGGTGTTTATCTCCTAAAAACACATTTGACTCTTACTTAAGCTAAAGCACTATCTGCCAACTCCTTATTAATGTCCATCACTCAAATATGTTTTCATCTTCATTTTAGGTCAGTCGATGGACATTTTATCAGACAGACTTTTCTGTAGAGAAGAAGCATACAATCAGCATATAGCCCCAGAATCTCTGCATTACTCTGATCCCATATTGCCTGACTCACTATATTTTTAGTCATCATCATCTCATATTTTTAGAAATTTTATAATTAGCACTTTACAATGACTGGAGACTTCTGGAAGACTTGGATGATACTAAGCTGTCACAGCCTGACAAAGTTTGCACATCCTTTACTCTGCCCAACCCTATGTCATGGCAGGAGGCATGTGCTTTAGATACGTATTTATTTGTGCACAGTTACAATGACTGCAGTATATGCTGATGGTGAGGTTTTTTCCATAAATAGGGAAATTGACTCCTAAAGTGGCACTCAGGTAGAATTAGCAACTTTCTGTCTCACTCATTCTTAACTTGTGATCACCAGATAATAAACTGCCTCTTTCTTCCCCCCTCATTGCATTTTTTTCTTTTAAACCCCATTCTAAGTTATTTAACTTTTGCATTGCACTGGAAGCTTTGCAGTATTCAGTTCTCCAGGTTATTTCAGAAGACAGATGACAAAATGTGAGCTACAGCACTATTTAGCATTATAACTACACATCTTATGAGACACAGCTCCTAGAGTATGGTAGGTGAAGCTTTCATAGGAACAGCAGGTAAAGCAAGAGAAAAGAACAAGGTTGAACAGTAACATTTAAATAGCAAAATTTTAGTAATGAAAAATACATTAACACGTAACAGGTGATTCATATTCCCATGCAATTAAATGCATTTGGATGCAATGAGGAGAGCATTGGAGATCAGTTGGGGATCAGTATCTTGCAAGATTAGACTCATATGACGTTGTCCTTAGAATTATCTTTTTTACTCACCACTAATCACTTCTACTGCCTTTTCTTAGTCATTTTATTTGTTTCAAGGGAACTGATAAGGTCCTTAAGGTAGTCCCATAATGATACTAATTAATTAATAATTGGTAGCAATTTGGGTGTGTTGAAGAGCTGACCTCATATAATTCATGCATTGTGACATGATGTACTTGACAGTGCCAGCAGCAGAAACAGCAGGAGTGCCATCCTCCAGCTGCCAGAACTAATTATAAGCAGTTTGTCTTTTCCCTCAGTGGCAGATTCTGTTTGTTTCACAACAGCCAATTTAAAAGTCACTTTTAATATCATCATCAACAAAAGGATACCTGGAAAAAAATATGTTCACTTTTGACCAAGAAACTGTAGAATGAGTTGGATTTCCGTGGTCACTTTTGCTAATTCAAACAGTGAACAGAAGGTAAAAAGCAGATGGAATGTTTCTCACAGGAAAACATAAAATCTGTTCTTGCTTTTACACAATTGATGTGGTGCTGATGCATTAGTTGATACAGCAATTTAAACAACATAAAGTCCCCTCCTGAAGCTCTTCTATTATGTGATCAAGTTTATGACAAAGGACCATAGGCTACATTTTCCATGAAAACTAATTCTGTGTGAGTCTTAGCAGGGATAAGGTGCTGAGAAAGTCATGTAGTCTTATAGAACTATCCCAGTGTTAGTTGCAGGTAATTCACTGTTATGAATTCTCATTCTTCCTATTACTTTGTATGCTCACACCATTAAAATCCCATCTTAAAATTTCATCCTTCTTCTATAGTAAGGTGAAAAGGTTAATTCCCAAGGGACTAATCCTGTGAGGTGCTGGGCTCTCTCAGCTCCCACTGACTTCAAAGCTAAATATTTGCTTCACATGAAAGCCTCTTTAATTCCCCATTACTGTAAGGTATACTTGTATACAACAGTGGGAGCAGTTGTCATTATAAATCAGACAGTTTATCAGGGGAGCTATTCTCCAGGGCAGAGCAGATTCTAACACACCAGACATACTTTATTTGTTAGCCTCAGTTCCACAGGAATTTTATTCAGGCAGACACCTCAAAGCATGCATCTTTTCAAAGTGTTTAGGCAGGAAGCGAAATTCAAATTAGATACACTTACGATGCAAATGCATTATTATTTAGCTCAGAACGACTGAGGCTCAGGGGTTGTAAATCCTGCCATAAAGAGATCTTTCAATTACCTTCTGTTCAGTGAATCAGAGAAGAGGAACCCTTTCCCTGGCTTTTTCATGCAGAACAAATTTGACTCCCAAACAAATATCAATCACCATAATACTCTATATTTTGGCCTCTATACAGACCTAACTCCAAGCTGTTTTATATGGGGTTTTCTTTTAAGACGATGTCAAACCAAAACCTTGTATCTTTAGTGTGACTGAATCTGAACACGGTCTTAAATGGCTCCTCCCTTTGTAAGCTCAGCAAAACTCCAGAGTAGAGGATGTGTGAAACCTGGAGCCAGATGTAGATCAGATTTAGGAATTTTTTCTTTCCTTTGAAATTTCATTTCTTCCTCAGCTCATCCCCATCCTTCATTCCAAACCACAGATAAAATATATTACTGCTCTCCCTCTAATATTTCGACAGCATGACTTTTTCTGTTGGCTCAAATTTCCCTTCACCTCCTCACTTGATGTTTGACTTTTCTAACATTCAGTTGATTCTCCTCCTCCTTTCCTGTCCCCATCTGATACCACCTGCCTGTTTAAAGCATGGCTGTTATAATCTTTACCTTCCATGGACTCCTCTTGTTAGTTTCTCTCATTCCACTGCACCAAATTCACACCTTATTCCCTCAGAATGCCTTGAACTTTTCCTTTTCCTTGCCTCTCTGTGTTTGTGTTATACTGATCAATTACACCCATCTGCTCCCCAGCAGCCAAATTTCACATTTCCATCCTTGAGTTTTGTGGCACTCATTGAGGAAGTTTTATGTTTGCTTCTGCTTTGATCTTCTGAAGCGGTAAAAGAGCAGACAAGCACAACATCACTTTTCATAGATCTTTAAAAAGCGTGTGAACACCTGTGTCCAGGGACAGTGCCTTGACTGGGACTGTTCCTTTGCAATCAGCATAAGGCTTCAATCAGTATTGTTCTTGGCATGTATGTCTACTCTTTAGGTTGTCTGTAGGAAAATTCATCTTTCTATTGCACATTGATGATTGTGTAAGTGGTGGTTTAAAGCTTCTGATGCAAACTAAAGGAAAGAAACAATTCCTCAGATACACAAAGCCATCCCAACACAATTTTACAAAAAGCCTGTTTCTCTGACATGGAGAATCTGCAGGCTTAAGTTTTAAGTTGCTCATATTTAAAAAAAAAATCCTTAGATCCATATTCAAATATCATTTGAGGACATATTTATAACAATACATATATTCCAGTAACATTTTTGCAAATATATATTGTATGTATGTTAGAAAAACCCTCAAATATGTCTTCTTAGCAAAACTTGCTAATGAAGCTCATATTCATCAAATGAAATATTTGTTTCATTCATCAAATTAAATATTTAGCTGTACTCTAACTGTATGCATGTATTTTCTCACAGAATAAATGAATTGTTACAGTTTTCAATGTATTTTAAATGAGACCATGCCTTCCCAAAACAATCATGTGTGACTGTAGTGCTAGTGAAAACTGCCAAACGTCTTCAGAGACTGCAGTTTTGTATGGGTTTCATCTAGAGACTATTACTTTACATCAACAGTTGTAGAAGGTACAGGTCCTGTGGTTAGGGAATAGAGGCTGTGTCAGCAGGTCAGGCTTGTGTTCTCCACCCTGCAGGACCTGCTGCTTCACCTCAGGCCACTCACCTGAGCACTCTGTAACTCAGTTTGCCCATCCATGAGGGGGGCTTAATCTTTCCTACCTACTCCACAGGAAAGTTATAAAGCTTATTTTGCTAATGTTTGCTAAGTGCTTTGAAATATTTGGCTCAAAAAGCAAAGCTTTTTTCTTACGGTGGTGTTTTTCGCCATAGAACTGGTACTACCTTTATAGTCATGGTACCAGCTCTAACACCACTAATAAAACTGAGTCCTAATGAGAAGAATGGCCCCCATACTGTAACTTTTTTTTTTTCTTTTCTGTTTCCTCTTGTCCTGTCAGTTCAGGTGATGCTTTCTAGGGGGGTTTTTTGTTTTGCTTTTTTCAGGCTAAAGCCACAAAGACTCGAAAGCAAATAATAAACCTTTCAGACACTCTCTCTCAACCAAAAGGGAAAAAAAAGTTTGGTTTGTATACATTTAAAATTATTTTTTAATTAGCCTACATGAGTACCTATAGCAGGTAAATACAAGCACAGTGCCACAGCTTCGAAGATAATATCACTGCTTCTTGAGTTTTTGCAGGCCTGCTTAGGTCTTTATCTGTGATCCCACTATCTAAACAAAAGCTTAGCTTTCTTTTGCTGTCCTTATCTTGTTTGTCAGTTGATTGTTTGCTAAGTATCTCGGTGAACAAGAGCCAAATGAAAATGACTGTTCGTGTATCATTTGTTTGGATCAGATTAAATTGGAAAGAAGGTAAAAGTGAGAGAGAAAGTAGAATGCACTTACAAATGAGTAGTGAAGGTCAAAATGAGTTACCAAACATCGTGCATGAAGATTTCTCTTCCTCTTGTCTGACTTTTCTGTGCACTTTGTGGAAAAGGGTAGCTATAACAGCATGTCCAAAGGAAATTCTTTAGATCATGTGAATTTGAAATGTCTCTTTATTGTAACATAAGAAAGTATCTTGGGAAGAATAAAATAATCTAACACAATTAAAGCTAACATAGTCAGTTCCTTTCTCCCACTGTTGCCTGCTGACAATTCTTCCAGTGCCTGCTATTACTTTGTTATGCTCTGCATTTCTCAGCTGATTAAATTTAATTGCTGTAGCAGTGCAAGTCTTTAAAATTGATCCAAATTTTTTGCAAGAAGACTCAGAAACCTGACTGGGATGTGATTTGGAAGTGAGACACTAACCATGTTAAAGTTCTCTGGTTTTGTTCTCTTTTTGTATTGCAATAAAACCTGTTTGTGAGAGTTCGATTGTTTTTTTCAGAAGCAGCACACTTATGACTTCATTTGAAGTAGATAAGATAATCAAAGAATGCCTGGGGAATTAAAATCCTTGCAAGACATCATGACTTGCCAAAGGCACAGCAGGCCAACAGCATCAGGGCCAGGATTCCAGAGATCTGTTGTGCTTCAGCAGAATCTGCAAGCTGCTATATACACATCTTTCCACTTCCCACTCTCTCCTCACCTCCTCCTTACTGCACTCTCTCACAGATATAAACGCAGAGGGAAAAATACAATTATCTAGTCAATGACCCTTTATCCTACAAGCTGGATGATTCTGTAGTGGCATTCTTCTTCCATTCCCTCTGGCCTGTTTCTTAGTTATGACAGACTTGTTGATTTAAAACCCAAACCCAAGCCACAACACCCATATGAAACCTTGCACTCTTGTGTAAAATCTTTCAGTGGTACATTTTCTAAAATGTATGATTTTTTTTCTGGATTTGCCACTTTCAGTTTCCAGATGTTGATTCTTGTTAAGTATTTGTCTGAGAGATTAAAATATCTCAACTAAATGGATGATTTTGAATGGTCTTAGGCTTCTTTTAGACAAAGAAGATTTTTATTCATTCACACATCTTTGGAGCTATTTTCTGTACTTCTACCTTGCCAGTATTTTCCTTTGGCAAAATGAGTATCCAAGCTTGGTACAATATTCTTCTGCAGCAGTTTCAGAAAGATCATGTACAGTTGCAATATTTTCCTTGTGTTTGTCTAGTCCTGTGCTGACACACCTAGAGATTTTCCAGCCATACTATATTCAGTTCATTTTTTACTATGATGACCTGTGTACGCCTCTGTCCATACAGATTTGCCGGTCTCCCACTGCCACAAGTTACTGATACTGCTTGAAGATTTGACCACCCTATTTAAATGAATCCTCCGTCAAGTTACCTTCCCTCCCATGCCTAACCTCACAGCTCCCTATGTCATCCTAATTCTTTCCTTGCCTGAGCCTTCACTGAACCCCACAAACACCACAGATAATTTTTCTTCCCTGCTGTGAGCATGTCCAACAAGATGTGATCAGTGCTATCTGTAGGGAAATCATTTACATCAGAGACAGCTCCAAATGAGAAGCCCTAGGCATCATTGCCATGTGTCCCCAAAGTCTTACTCTATTAGAAAGGAAAAGGTCAATGGGAAGTCAACAGAAGATGAAAGAAAAATGTGTAGCAGTGTTCTTTCGACAAGCTACTTCGTCTGCATTTATATGCTGTAAATCCATATACTTTTAAAAATTTGCAGGGCTGTTATGTTTCCCTGTTTTGCCTATCTCATGGAGACATTCTCAGGCTTATTTAGTCTGACGTACTTTGTGGTTCTCAGTTCAGAAAAAACCCATAAAGCACTACTTATGCATTGACAATTTTTACAAGATTAAAACAGAAGTCCCCATACTCGCAGGGTGATGAAATCAAGAGCAATAATAAATAGCCTTCAATCCAAAAATTGCCTCACTGAAGACTCTGAAAGGACCTACTCTGGCATTTCCAACGTCCTGATCATCTCATTAGGACTTCAATATCTACCACAGGGCTCATTTCAGTAATTGAACTCCCTCTTGTGAACTTTAAGAGTCAGTAGCTCTCTACTTAACACCTCCAGGAGAAAAATGACAGAGCATATCCTTTTCCAAAATAGTATGGGTCAAACTCGAACATTAATTGGACATTTTCTTCCTTGTTTAACATGACCCTCAAGCAGAAGATTTCAAAATTTTGCCAGGTGGGTGACTCCTACATGGAATATTGCATCATGGGAGAGTATTCATGGAGAATAGTCTATCACGTTGCTGCAGAGGACCAGTGAGTGAGACCCTAGATTTCCTTGGTGTTAATCAACAGAAGGCTTGTTCTGACAGAAGGTTGTGTCACAATGTAAACAGGAATGTTTATAACTGTGCTGGAAAAGTGAAAAGTTTGTTAGTGGGACAACATTACATGTGAATGCCAGCCAGGGTGGATCAAGCTTTGCCAATCCATTTCTTCACGCAGGCGAGGCTGTGGCCCTTTCGTGCCAGTCTGACTTTTCCAGCGGTGGTTTCGTAAATCTCATTTATGTCCCACAACCCTGGCAGCACTGAGCCCAGCTCCAGCCCCAGCCCCAGCTCCAGCTCCAGCTCCAGCTCCAGCTCCAGCTCCAGCTCCAGCTCCAGCCCCAGCCCCAGCTCCAGCCCCAGCCCCAGCTCCAAACCCAGCCCCAGCCCCAGCCCCCGCTCCAAACCCAGCCCCAGTTCCAAACCCAGCCCCAGCTCCAGCTCCAGCTCTAGCTCCGAACCCAGCCCCAGCCCCAGCTCCAGCCCCAGTTCCAGCCCCAGCCCCAGCTCCAAACCCAGCTCCAGCCCCAGTCCCAGCCCCAGCTACAAATCCAGCTCCAGCCCCAGCCCCAGCCCCAGCCCCAGCTCCAGCCCCAGCTCCAGCCCCAGCTCCAAACCCAGCTCCAGCCCCAGCTCCAGCTCCAGCCCCAGCTCCACATCCAGCCCCAGCTCCAGACCCAGCCCCAGCTCCAGCCCCAGCCCCAGCCCCAGCCCCAGCTCCAAACCCAGCCCCAGTTCCAAACCCAGCCCCAGCTCCAGCCCCAGTTCCAAACCCAGCCCCAGCTCCAGCCCCAGCCCCAGCTCCAGCCCCAGCCCCAGCTCCACATCCAGCCCCAGCTCCAGCCCCAGCCCCAGCCCCAGCCCCAGCCCCAGCCCCAGCTCCAGCCCCAGCTCCAAAACCAGCTCCAGCCCCAGCCCCAGCCCCAGCCCCAGCTCCAGCCCCAGCTCCAAACCCAGCTCCAGACCCAGCTCCAGACCCAGCCCCAGCTCCAGCCCCAGCTCCACACCAAGCCCCAGCTCCAGCCCCGCGGACTTTCCCGGCCCCGGGAATCTCGAGAACCGGGGCTACAAAACGGCCAATTTTCCCCTGACCCCTAAACCGATCGTTATTCACTTGAAAGGCAGGCTTGCACAAACAAATATTTTGTGTAGCTGTTATGATTATTGTCAGTATCTGTCCCCATTGTTCAGGCGCAGGAATTCCTTTGGTCTCGTAAATACTGAGCCCGGCCCTCCCCTCCCCCCTTTAACTGTCAGATAATTACACAGTTGGCTTTAGAGTTTAACTTGTCAAAGGAGTTTCATTACTTTGTTCCTTTTGGGCAGCTTCCACTATTGTGCCTTCTGAACACTAAACAGAACCTATATTAACTGTCAGTTAATTACACACCGTTTTTCTTCAGTATTTACCAGTCAAAGGGGCAGGTAGGCTGCAATCCTATCATCTCAATCACTGTCTCTGCTCACAAAAGAATCAATAAAGATGAGTCACTTAGTGTCACCCAGTGTCTGATACTCAAAGCCACCCATTCCTAATTGCCTTTAGAGATGGATGATAATACAAACTTTGAAGTGATAATCAGCCTAATGAGTGGCCTTGCTGAGAGGGTAGATCATGTGTCAGAACAGTTTGCAGATGCTTACAGGCAAACAAAGCCAGCTTTCCTTTTAGACCCGAGAGGACCATGGCAAGTCTGGTACCCAGAGCCCCGCACAATGGCAGAGACTGGAGCACAGCAGGACGCTGTAGCCTGCTGATCACAACTGACTCCATCCATCTTGCTCTTTGCCTTTAATCAGCACAGTCAGAACAAGTCCTCCAGATCTCTGCATGTTTATGCTGGATGTTTAGGCAATAACTGTGTAAAAGATAAATTCTCTCATTCTGAGTCATTGGATTTAAATAATAGCGATTGGACTTGATAGGTAATGGCCGGGGATCCCGGCTAAAACTACTGAGTAAATGTAATTAAATACAATCGGGTGCAGTCAGCCAGGCAGAGCCAGAGACCATAAAAGGCTCATTCAGACAGCAATGAAAACAAACAACGTCAGCAACAAAAACAAAACCAGTGTTTGGTTTGCTAATAAGAGCATGATCTGAGGCCTGATCTACACTCAGTTTTTGCACCCAACTACTTGACCAAATCAATAATTTGTAAAAAGCCAGCAACAAACAAACAAACAAACAAAACGACAAATTAAATTGCTATAATCCCTTAATGTGGATGCAGTTATATCATCATAAAGACATTTCCTTTTTAAAATAGTTAAGCTGTCATGAATTCAGTCAAGTGTGAACAAATAGTTTATGATTATGTTTGTGCTAATATGGCTGTCTCAATGTAAAAGGATTGCTTTGATTTAACCATCCTTTACTAATTTAGCTGAATTTTGACACGAGCTGACCATGGATATTGCTTCAAAATCAACTCACAAAGACTGGGAAGCTGTAGGATTACACCAATTTGACTTCAAAGTATAAATGAAATATATGTCAAAACATATATATGAATGGGTTAGCATGTTTAACAATTTGGATGTAACAAAATAAAACTATTTTGGGGGAAAATCTGTATTCACGTTCTTGGTGAAAGGTGGTGAAAAAGCTGAACAAATGGGTTCAGGATTTACACTGTTTTAATTAGAAGCTGTCAAGTTTTAGTATTTTGTAGTCAACTACTTCACTTGTAAAACCTGTCATGCAAATCAGTAAGTAATGCAATAAACCAAATGAGAAACAGAAATTTTCATAAAAGTAAACCTACCCTTTGAAATTAAAAGCAAGATTATTGCTGCCTTTTCAAAAACTACAGAATGAGGCCTCTTTCAGATAAAACCAATCATATTTTCATATTTTTACTAGCTTTACATCTGCCTGGCTTCCTTTCTTCAAGTCAGTGAGAAAAATGCAGTCTTTTGGATCTGAAAGTACAGAAAAAATAGCCTTTCATTTTATACAGTTTGTGTATGAATATAACAGATGTGCTTGTGGGGAGGTTTTAGAGTTTTCTGGTTTGAAGTTTTGTTTCGAGACAGCATTCTCCAGTAAGTGATGTCTGGTAATACTTGCTGCATGCTGACATGAAAACCTATGCGTTCATGCTCTCTGCTGTAACTAATATCAGCAATTAGCCCAACCTAACACTATTTGAAACTGAATTCACAAGAAGGAGTTAATTTCTAGAGAATATGAGAAAGAAAATACTTCACTGAATTAGTAAGTGGGCTTTAGAGGCACGTGTCCACCAGTGCTCATAAGTTGCCCGTGATCACACAGGTTATCTAAGGTTCCTGAATTCACAAGGCTGGAAAAACATCTGACTGACTGCCAGCACCCTGCTCTCACTCTGTGGCAGTCAAACAAACTCAGCTCTGCTGAGCTCCCTCAGTGGCAGCTGTGAATAACACAAGGGTTTTCCATGCATTGAAGCTGTGGGGTTGTTCCCTATAGACCGACAGCCCCTTCATCTCTGTGCACAAAGCACCCCAGAGAACCAGACTTCTCTAACAATGCTGCCAGAACTTTTGGGAAGCGGTTTTGAGCTGTGGGGGAACCTCATGTTCCTTCTTACCTGGTGAATCAGCTGGGAAAGACCACCCTGCCCATAGCAAAGTAATAGCCTTCTCTAAGGCAGATTCTAATCCACACTTATATTTCTGCTACAGAAAATATTCCTTTAAAATTCTCTTAACTTACACATTTATAATTCATATGATTCAAGTTAATTGTTAAGCAATAAAGTTGCTGAACATGGTTTTTAAAGCCATTGTATAAGTCCACATACACCATAGTTTCATAGTAATTTAGCTCTACACAAATGTATTCACAAGCATGGAAGCCTAAAAATACCCTGTCGAGCACAAAATATTGCTATCATTACATATCTTATCACTTGTAATCATATTCAAAATCTCAATTTGAGCTCTAAAGCATGTTGGACAAAGGGAAAACTTACCTGTAGTCAGACCTATAGAACTGAAGCTGATAATTTGTGATTAGTTAATGGAAATGTGTTGACATATGAATTACAATTGCAAGTTTAAGCATGTATGTTGCAAGCAACTGTGATTTGGAAAGGAAAGGGGACAATGAATTGAATAAATGGGTTTGGTGATGCATGGTTGTTGATATCTGCTCAAGTAATCTCAATTCAAAGTTTGGATTATAGGCAGAGACGTTAAAATTCACATGGCATGATACACTGCAAGGAATTTTCTAACTTTTTTTTTTTAAACAAAACAAATGGGACTTTTAATGTATCTTTGAAAACCACTCAGTTGATCCTAACCTTAGAATATGAATGTAGTGTTATTTTGTTTTCTCCTATTTGTATTATAACATCTCGTAGTCATACAGAAGAGGATTTTGATGCTCAGCTAAGTACAAGTAACAACCAAATAATCCACGTCTGAAAGATTTCCCTAGACATAAAGCCCTAAGCAAAAGAATTATAGCTAAGATTTTCAGATTTTTTTTTTTTTTTTTTTTTTTTGGTGGGTATGTGAGCTAAATTTGAGAACCTTAAAGGTATCTGGTTATCAGAGGATTTTAATCTTCACATGTTCTAAAAAGATCTTAAATTAGATACCCAGAAACAAGGGCAGCCATAATCACTAGCCACATTTAAAATCCACAGGTATGGTTTCTCTCTCAGTTCATGTCACTCTTGCATGGGATCGTTGCTGGAAAAGGGAGTCCTAACCTCTCAGTCGCCTCTGGCTATGCACTCTCATTGCATTCAATATGCTGGCACTCGTGCTCGAGAGCAAGCCAATCTGATGGAAACATAAGCCTACAGAAAATGCAAGGCGATCTGCTTGACTGGGCAGCCACACAAGTGGTAATGACAGCACATGGGCACAGGCTGCCAGGGCTGGCCACAGGCAGGACGGGTCTGTCAGCACCAGCCCGAACCTGCATTACCTTGAGAGACGAGGTAACTGCATCCCGAGGCTGCATGCATCTGCTTCTTGTACTGTGTAAGCAATCTGCTGGGGCTTTGCCAATAAGCAGGCAAAGAAATAGAAACAGCACAATAAATATTAACCTTTAATAAAACAGAGACTTTAACTTCTTGTTAGTGTGACAGGAAAAGTGGAAAAAGAAACTAAGTATGCTCTTGCTTTAATCTTTTGGTTTGCATATTGAGATTTCCAGTGATTATGAATTTAAACTAGTATCTCCAAGATCTTTTTCCAACAAGTAGCTCTAAGTGTTTCACAAATACCTACAGAATTCCATAAATCTTTCCATGAGGCAGCAAAACATAGCAGCAGCCAGAGGAAGGCAAGTACATCTTGAGGAAAATGCAGCAGGGGTAGTAAAATCTAGCACCACTATAAATAATGGAAACCACAGGAAGAAATGAAGGTAGTTAAATAGCTACTGGAGATGAAATTTAGCCAAGACATGATGGTCTACAATCCTTTTCCCAGTCTCAATCCTGTTAAAAAGCGCCATGGAACTGGTAATGACAAAAAGGAAAGGGCGACTCCTTTTAGCTCATCTGAGATGTATCTCTGGAGTAAGAAATTTGCTTTTAAAATGGTTAGCTTTGTATTTATTCCCTCTGAGCCAGTGTAAACTTTACCCATTATTTTAATTGGACCAGATCCTTAGTGTGTTACCGAATAAATTACCAAACCCACTTCCTATTTTCTTGGAAATGTCTCCATACCCCATATTCATTCCGTTCAGCTCTTCCCTGAGCTGCAGCTCTGTCCAATCTTACAAACTACTAGGACAGGAAAGAACTGTAACTCTGGAACTCTGCAACACATTTTGGACTTTTTTAAAACAAATCCTGCTGTATGACAGCAGGATTTTGAGCAGATAAACTCTATAGCAAAAGTCACACACAGAAAATCAAATGCAGCTTTTACAAAGTATTTTCTTATTTAAAAAAAAAATCAAACCGGTATATGATCACTGTTATGCTAAAATGCAGCCTGATTCGGCACTGGGCTGTATTGCCTTCCCTCCCATTGACTTCAAAATGAATAAGCTCAGCCTGGGTATTTGAGAATTCATTGCTGTGAAGACATATTCTGGCAGGTCAACACAAGCATTATTCATAGGCCTCAATTCAGTCTGTCATCTGAAATGAAAGAGAGCCTTTCTTTAAAAAGCTAAAATCCATCTTTAATTTGTTATCCTAGTAACTGTATCAAAACTGTTATAAAACAAATATTAAAAATGAGAGCAATCTGATGAGCAGTTGCAACAGAGTAAAATAGATTTGGAAGTACTGCAGAGCCACGAAATCCTTGCTCCAGCTATTGCAGACAACCAGTTCACATAACCGTTTTCATAAACATATCAAGATCTCTCTTAAAAGCAGCTAGTTTTATTTCTTCATTTATTGCTATTGTACAGTTATTTGTATTTCTTCCAGTTTGAGTTATAGATTCATAGATTATATGCCAGAGTGAACCACTGTGATCATCATTTGACCTCCATAATCTGCAGGATTGCCTTGAATTCATTTAAGTAGCCAGTGATTTTGCAGCCATGAGTTTATTAGGGAAAGGGCACAAGACCCATGGTATCAGTGTTGACTGATGGGATTAATCAGCTCATGTTAACACACTGATTATCATATAGTAAAGGGAAATGTTTCAAAAGAATACTCCAGTCTGAAACATAAAGTAAAATCATTTGGACTTCCAGAGAGGTCATGGTTGAAATATCACAAAACTCTTTTTACTCAAAGCAGATGTTTATTAAGATTAATTTAGTGTGAAAAATGAACCGGAATGCATATAAAAGACAATGCCTCCTCAATTATGTAATAGGACACCTCCTCATTATATTGTGTTCACTGAAGATGATGGTATTTTCCTAGGGGATGTATAACTACAGTTTGCCAAAGTCCCTCTCCCTCATTTTAGATTAAATATCAGACTGCAGAGCATGAAGCCAAGTGAACAGAAACAAGAGAACTCAAATAAACATAATTTAAATGAAAAAGAAAAGGCCTGTTAAGCATGTTTTCTAAGTAAATGTGTTCAAAATAGAAAGTTACAATGATGCCAGGATACAAATACAGAGAAAAATCACCAGAATTTAATATAAGCAAAAAACCTTCTTTCCTACATTGTACACGTATCGAAATGAAATGCAATCTGTAAGTGTAAATATTCACAGAACTTTTCACAGAACTGAAACAACTTCTCTATCTTGCCACCTTTTCTCTTTTTTTCCTGTCTCTTTCTGTGAGCTCCCTCCAGTGTTCTCAAGGAAGTATTGAATCATTTCATTTTGGTATATCCCATTTTTATCACAGGAAGCACCAGGATAAGAAAGATTATATTAATCTAATCTCCAAGGATGCCCAGTCTGAGCTAAAGGTCTGAACTAAACCTGATTGCGAAAACAGGTGCTGCAAGAAGATGCCCCTCACCCACCACAGATGTCCCTTAGAATGAATGGCACATGTGCCAAAAGGGCTGCTGGCTGCAGAGGTGACTAGAAAATGAGCTGAGACTATGTACCAATTTTGAGATTATTTAGAGTTAAGGAGTATCAAATATTTCCCTATTTCCCCCCAGGGATTAACAAGAAGGATTTCTACTCTAAACTGGAAGTTCATCAGTTGGAAAAGACAAAATGACCAGGAAAGCCAGGTCACTGACTCTCAGTCATCAACATGAAAAAAACAAGTTGGCTCTAAGACCCTGTCAGGTAAGGTGCATTCCATATTGCAATAATAATGCCTTTGTACAAGTCTAAGCTGAAAAGGGATATGGTTACACTTTGGCAGAAACCATCCAGGGCACTGAATCCAGTATGCTGTGGACATGCCAGTCTGCTTGGAGCCAACTCAGGGATCTCTATACAGAGCTGCTATGCAGGCTACAAACCTGCCAAAAGTGCTCTAACACCTATTTACATTTAGCTCAACTCCTGCGTCTACCAAGATAAACAAAAATAGAGTCAAACACTGTATTTCTATGTCTCTTCCACTGGCTTTGTGGAATTACTAAACAAATGAGAATAAAATTATTCTCTGTAAGGCTACCCTGCCTGGTTTATTTCTGCTGGTTTGTGTTTTAGTATTTGTTCACTGACAGAATAAAACAATCTGAGCTGGGGCTCTTGCAGTATATTTCTATGCTTTCTTCCACAAGCTATTTGCTCCCATCCCTTCCCTTGTACCCACAGTAGTGCTTTGGGCAACTGAGCCATGGAAAGGGTTGGGGAGCTTAGTTGTAACAAAACTAGGCAAATATTGGGAGAACATACAGAAGCTTAAAGTCAGAAGTAATAGAACTAAAGATAACTTAATTTTGAGTACTGCAGTGTCAATTAATTTTGTGTCTTTACTGGTACTTTAGTTACTGTAAAAGTGACTGTGACAAGCCACTCTCCTGCTAATCTGCATGATATCCAGCAGATAGTGAGCCATTGCCTGACCTCAGAAATGTCCGAATGTAGCTATGGAGTTACTCCAGTCCTTTGTGGGTTTGGCAAAGACTTTGTAGGATTTCTAGTGATGTGTGCTGGGCCTGACTAAAATTCCAGCAGTGGAAATTTCTTTGATTTGGCTTATTGTTATTTCTGACCCTGTAAATGTGGGAAGCACTCAGGCATTCAGAAAGACATTGTTTCCCTGACATATCAGTTGGTCACTGCTGTTTACATCAATTGAAACAGAATTAAAATTCCACTTTGATTTTTCCTCTTTTACTTTCAAAGCACTTATAATAACATCAATTCAATGCCCGCCCAACCATCATGTTGGATGGTTTGTTATGTACACAGCAGGATTTGTGTTTCTTATGTGAAAACTGAAAAAAAAAATGGTCCGGATTTCACAACTCCTTTTCTTCTATCATTGTCTGTAAGTAACTCCAGAGAAGCTCTTTCCATTTTCTCCCCTCTTCTCCTTTACAATAATTCTTTAATAGGTTCTTTCTACATTTTAATTTTTCTACCCTTTTTGCATTTTTATTCTATTCGTCCTCTTGTAAAGGTCACCCTACCATCACGTTTGCATGTTGTTAACATGGAATCAATGCAAGGTCACTTCTCAATACAGTTCCTTCTTAATACAAGACATTAGTATGCTCTGTGCTGTGTTCCTGACTGAAGTTCATATTAATATTTCATAACAGATTTTTTAATCAACTTTTATTAAAGGCTTAGAATTATAGTGAGTAGTTAGTTCGTTTTCACTCTGAAACCCATGAATCTGCAGAATAATTTTCCAGTTATAATTTTCTCCAAAAATATCTATTTTTAGACATCATATATACAGACATGTTTTAAGGCAAAAATATATTTTACACAAAGAGCTTCTGTTTTTTAACTATTATTGGTATAAATGTTGTTGTGATGGTCTACTTCCAAGAGGAATAACAGAATCTTGATGTTACTGCCAATCGAACTGGTTTCTAGCAGTCAGTATTTGTGGCCACAGACAATACAAGTTGCAGTTCATATCCATTCTTTCCACAAAACTTTGTTTCAATGAAGTGACCATACTTCCTTTGCACAGGTTGTACTGTCTTCCAGCCCTACTTTTAAACACCAAAGAAGATTGCCTTACACATCCACAAAGTTTTATTTACTTTGAGTGTAAGCCAATAAGCATGCACAGTATTGGCTTAAAAGTTCAAACTGTCATCAGAGTTTCTCCCTTTTTGATTTGTCTTGGTTACAAATGTGCACTGTGAGCAAATTGCCTTCCTCTTGATATTCTGTTCAGTTTGCAACACTGCCATCACATAAAGAAAGTTGCTGGGTTTATGGCAGAAAAAATATAAAATGTATAAAATGGACCACATGTAGTTTTCTATTGCCTGTGCCACATTAGGACCTTTGTAACATTGGGAGGAAGTTCAGGAGCTTTATTCCTTTTGTTTATCTCTCACACCAAAGGAAATTACAATTTGAGGAGTTACCTCCCTCTGAGACAACCCCACCAGTCTCTCTTTAATGGGAACATTGATAATCACAGGGAAACATGAACTCCTTTTCACTGGCAGGTTTTCCCAGGACATTTTACTGGAAATGCCTGTTAAGCAGGTAGGTACACCGAGACTTGATGATCAGCTTGACATCCTCACATTGCACACAAAACTGTTGTAGTTTGCAATGCCCTGATTTCTTCTCTTCAGACGTGCTTCTGCTGGGGCACAACAGAGTGCACAGTGCATGTGGTCTTACCAACTTACCTGCATAGCTTGTGGTGGGACTGTAGTCCTTTGTGTGTGATTTTGGAATTTTACTCCAACCTTAAAATCTTAAATTTCAAAGTTAGTGTTTTTAGCAATTACAGGAAGCTTCAGCATGTACTATTGAAACCTATCTGCTCCAAAGTAAATTCTAAGCTTTTAAAAGAAGGTGGCTGTGGAAGTGCAAATGGCTACTGAGGAGATGCAGTTACTGTGTACAGGAAGCTCGGATCAAGTTCAAATGAAAGCTCTGGGCACCAGTTCTTAGCAACTGATTTTAAAGCAGTTGTAATCTTCAAAGCTATCTATTTATCTCTACAGCAGAGGCCCTGGGTATTATATACCTAATGAGTTAGACCATTTGAGCCACCTTCTTTCATATTAAAAAGGTACTTTAACTTTTTCTTTTGCTAGATTAACTGTTCAGTCTATTTCTGACAGATGAGATCAGCTATATGGAATTTTAATACTCTGTTTCTTCTAAAATGTGTCTCTGTTTATTTTCTTGGGCCGGAATGGACGTTTTAATACTGTTGAGGTTCAAAATTAGTTGTGAAATATTACTATAATTGTTTTGGGGTGTTTTTCAGTACTATTGGTCACATGCATAAACCAAAAGTAAGTAAGTAAAAGTAGAAATAAAGACATGATCTTGTTCCCAAAGAATTTCCAGCTAAGGTCCTGATCTAGTAAAAGAGTTACGTGCTTAACTGTGTGTGCCTTGTGAGGTTCCATTGACCTCGCTGGGACTATTCAAAGTAGTTTAATATATGTATAAATCTTTGCAAAATTAAGAGGTAAACTATAGTATGTCTGTTAAAATTTACTCTGCTTTAATGAACTGTGGATTCCTTTTTTTTGGTCAAAGTAAGTATAGAGTATTCCAGTTACTTTAAAGAACCTGAATCTCATTAGAGAATAATCTATTACTTGACATAGGCACCAACACATCGTTTTTTTCTAAAAGCACAAAGGGAAGGGGAAGTTCAAAATTTCAAAATAGCTTTAGTATTTCTACAGTTTAAATGTAAAAAAACCAGCACTCTAATAGAAAAAACTCTGTAGATTCTTTTCCAATGGCCACTTAAATGAGAATATTTTAACAGAGTGTTAAAATATGTTAAAAAATGTTAGTTTTATTAAATATTGGAACAAACCATATAGTTGAATGTGCACAAAACCACAGGTTAATGCTATCACCTGCACTTTTAGGAGCATACTACCACAGGCCAAGATGTGGACTTCTGATTTCTACTAGCAAAAAGATGCCTGTGCAAGTACCTGTGAAAGAACGTGTATGTGGAATGAGTTATTAGTTAAGGATGGCAGAACCACAGCACACAAAGATTACCTGAACAGGTAGCATTCATGAACATGTCTCAGAAGTGTCTTCAAGGAGTTTAAGACTGAGGATGTCAGTGTGATCAAGTCATTCCTGGAAGTTTATTAAATGTGACTGCTCTGGTTTTGGTAATGCAAGGAAAAGAAAATCCATCAATATTAGGAAACATACCTGAAAGGATCTGATTTACTATGCGTGTGTTTCACATAGCTTTATTAAACATGTCCTTTGCTGAAGTATTATTATACTGAATTTCTTAATCTTGAAAGAGCAAAGCATTTGGCTCAGGGTTCAATCAAGTACTGCTGGCATTCCTGAAGTGACAACTTCAATCTCCTTCATTGTCCACTTATTTAATACCTTAAACGTATTCTCATGCTAAATCCAGCACCGAGGACAGAGACTTAAAACAGCTTATTCCTTTAATTAGAAATACGTATCTGTATCACAATAAAAACATCATTTAAAATAGAACAATAATAACAAAGTATGAATGAATGCTAATTACAATATAACTGTGAGGGATCCACTAATATAGAGCTATGGCTGAATTGATGAGAATTGAACTGAAAGCAGAGTAGTAATCAACATGAGAAGAAAGCCTGATACCCTGGAGTAGATAGGAAAAATATTTCTGGTTGATTAAGTTTCAGGACGCTTCGGTGAGGTAGGATTTTGAAATTGTGTTCTTTGGAGATTGTGTCAGGGAATGTGCTTCTAGTCAGTGAAAGGACAGATAAAAACTACATCGTGTCTGCTGGATCCCAGTGCATTGGATGGCACATATGTATGCATAAGCATATTTATATAAACACCACCACTAGTTATTTGGTCGAAAGCTTTCCCCTCTCTGCCACACAATCTCACATAGCTAGGCTATTGCATGAAACATGATAATAAAGTTGCCTTGATAACAAAGGTTATTTCACAAAGCTTATTTTGGAACCAGATTACAAACCTTGTGATACATCTTGCAGGTACTGATGTGACACTGTCCCAGTGCAGGATTGCAGCAGATCGGGGGACCTAGGAGGTCAGCTTTCTCTTCTGGAGAAAAAACCATCACTGCATGCTCCAGGTGTAACAAGGTTGCTCCACCTACACAGGTCAGGCATATGTGATCATGGTACGTACACAGAATCACAGAAACACAGAATATTCTGTGTTGGAAGGGACCCACGAGGATCATCGGGTCCAATTCCTGGTCCTGCACAGGACACTCACAAGAGTCACACCACGTGCTGAGAGCAGTGTCCAAACCTTCTTGAACTCTGTCAGGCTTGGTGCTGTGACCACTTCCCTGGGGAGCCTGTTCCAGTGCCCAACCACCCTGTGGGTGAAGAACCTTTTTGTAATATTCAACCTAAAGCTCCCCTGACACAACTCCAGGCCATGCCCTGGGGTCCTGTCCCTGTCACCACGGAGAAGAGATCAGCGCCTGATCACACGTGTGGACATTTCCTAGGGGAGCCTCACACCAGCGCCTACCCCAGATCGCAGTGCAGACCTGGTTCATATCTATTAATAAACTCTAATTAACCTGCCTTGCAACAGCACCCGGCAGGACGCCCTACCGGGGGGTCGTTACACCATGTATGTTCCATTTTCCGTACAGCGTTTCCGTAGCGCTGGCTACACGTGCAGGCTCTGCCGGGACACGGCTCCCACCCCATCCCAGCGGCTCCCTCCGCAGGGCGCCGTTATCCCTGGCGCGGGCACGCTCCGCTCCGCGCCGCCCCGCGGCCTCCCCGCCCCCTCCCGCCCCGCCGCGCAGGCGGAACGCGCCGCGCGGGGCCGCGTTGCGCGGGGAAGGGCGCGCGGCGGCACCGGCGGCCGCCATGGCGGTGGACATCACCCTGCTCTTCAAGGCCAGCGTGAAGACCGTGAAGACCCGCAACAAGGCGCTGGGGGTGGCGGCGGCGGGGGACAGCCCCAGGGACGAGCTGCTCAAGCGGGGCGCCGCCCGCTCCAAGAGCGACTTCACCAGCCGGGCGCGGGAGGTGGTGAGTGCGGCCCCGGCGGGGAGGGCGGGGGGCAGCCGGGGCCGCCGGCAGCGGCTCCGCCCGGGCGGGCAGCCCGCCCCTCACCGCCGCCTCGGAGCGTCCAGCGCTCCCTGGGGAGAGCGAGCGGGCCTCGGAGTCGTCCGCAGAGAGCCCCGGGGCAGCGCTTTCCCACACGGGTGTGGGCTGGGAGCGCGGCGTGAGAGCCGGGGCCCGGCGCTGCCGTGGCGGCTGGGGCCGGCTCCGAGCCCGCCTGTCGCCCGCGTTCCCCGCGGCGCGGGTTCTCCCGGGAGGCTCTGCGGGCCGCGGCCCCTCCTGCCAGGGCTGCGGTTGTGTCTGTGCGGATCCGCCGCCCCTGCGGCCCGTGCCTGCCTGCGCACGGGTGTTTCCTCCTGCCGGCTGCCACGTAACAGAACGCTGCCGTAGCACATGCGTTCGTCAGCGTTCGTAACGCTGCTCCCTGTATGCTGCCTTTGGCTTGGTTGCTTCCCCTGTCACACGTTGTGGCAGTAAAGCGCCAGCCCTAGGCAGATTATATGTACAAAGGTAATCGGAACGTTTTAGGACTTGAAAAGACAAGCACTGAAAAGTTAAGGAATTACAGAGGTGAAAGCTGATGGGCATTAACAACAGTCCTCAGTCCATAGTCGTTCTTTAAAAACAATTTTTTTGCAGATTGTTTTCCTCCATCCTTAGTCAAAGGCAGGGTTTGAATAAGATATCTTTAATAAGGCACTGGACTGTATTTTGAAAAACTAAGAGGTACTCTGAGGAGACAGACTTAGAGAATGGATATGCAAGTTTGGGATTAAATGAGGAATGCACAAGTCGTTTGTAGCAGCAGAGAAAGCACAAGGAAATCTGAGGGTCTTAGGTTCCATTCTAGGTACTCTTATAGCCACAGATTTGTTTCTTCCCTCTGATCAAGCTTTTTGACCCATTGCCTCCGGTATTATCTCTGTCTGCGCTTTGATTCCTCCTTCTCAGTTTCCATGTCTGTATTTCAAATAATTTACAGTCTGAGACTAGGTTCATGCCAACTTCTTCCTCCCTCCTAGTCTCTGCTCCCCCTTACCTTCCTACTGCCAGGGCTCTTTTGCTTCCTCCCAAGTTTGATTTTCTTTTTTAAAGTTCTGTGCATACTCAAGCCTACCCTCACTTCCATCTTCTCCTTGCCCCACTGTAATCCTGTGCAGTGATGGTGTGCTATAGCCATGTACTTCTCTTCCTGCCCTAGTTCTTTGGCTTCTCCCTGTTCACACCTGATATTTTCTGAAGATCCTAGTTTTCTGTCTGAACTCTTCACCCTTTCTGAGTTTCCTCACTGTCCAGACAACAGAAAGAAGGACAAAGGTGTGGAGGAAAGTGTCTTGTTTAATTTGTAAGAATGTCAGGTGAAGTAAACAGCTAATGCCAGTGTGGATGAGCTGAACCATCTGAGGGGGACAGTGGTTTTAAATAATGGTACTTATATAAACAACTACTTTGTAGAAGAAGCAAAAGCTGAAATGTGTTGTTGAAGCTTGTGTGAACACATGGTAGCTGTTGACAGCGGATCAGTGAGAAGGAATGAGATGCACTGGCCTTGCTCCATAGCTCCTGTACCTTTGCAACAGTGAGCCAACAACCCACCAGACCACAGAATGTCATTTTAATGTGTGAATAAAACATTGAAACTGCAGCTAGAAGAATAAGCTTTATAGTAAAATAAAACGATGATTTTAACTGTTTGTTTCAGCCAAATGCAATTCAGTCTGATTATGTATGTGTCAGACCCTCTTTCAAATACTTTATTGTAGGCTTTCGATTAAAAGTTTAACTGCTTCAGCCAAGACTATGCACCTTGGCAGGGAAATGTAATCTTTGACATATGCATTAATTCTTTAATGTATTGCTTTTCTAAAAGCTCTCCAAAAGCTAGTGAATTCTTGTTAATGTACAGGTTTTTTGTTTATTTTTTAATCTGAGGAAGGTATCAAATGGTTAACTGGTGTTTGCCATAAAACTTGTAATGAAAGACACTGGTCAGAATCTGTGTAGGATAACAGTGAAGACCCTGAATAAGCTACACTTAGCCACCACCTTCTTTATGCTTTACTTGGTTGCAGAATAGTTCAGTTGGAAGGGACCTACAGCCATCATCTGTTCCAGCTGCCTGACCCCTTCAAGGCTGAGGAGAGTTAAAAGCAAGTTATTAAGAGCATCGTCCAAATGCCTCTTGAACACTGACAGGCTTGGGGCATCAACCACCTCTCTGGGAAGCCTCTTCTGGCGTTTGACCACCTGCTCATTATAAAATGCTTCCTAATGTCCAGTGTAAGCCTCCCCTGGCACGGCTTTGAACCATTCCCAGTCATCCTGCCCCTGGATATCAGAGGGAAAACATTGACACTTCCTTCTTCATGTCCTCTCCTCAGGAAAGTTTAGAGCAGTGAGGTTGCCCCCGTAGCCGCCTTTTCTCCAATCTAAAGAAGCCCATAGTCCTTAGTACAAGTTCTCCATCTGACATGCAAATATAGAAATACTGAAATAATAGTCTACACAGAGAACTACTCCTTTCAACATTATATTCTGGGTGGGTTTGCATAGCATCTTGCAGGTAGGGCTGTGCTGGTGGTGCTGCTTGTGCTCCAAGCTCCAGAAGCAGCTGCTTCACAGTTGCTCACAGCTGCCACACAGCTGGAGTGTGGGACTGGGCAGGTGCTCCGCTGTAGGATCAGAGATATCTCTAGCCCATCCCACAGAGGTTTTGTATCACATAATTAATGTGTTTGAGCACTTTGCTGAACAGTATTAAGCGATGTAACTATCATACATTGTATGTTCTCTTTCTGCTTTCTGCCCCTGAAGGACTATGAGTTTTGCTGTAGGATCCGAGGACCGTGGAAACCTTTTTGGGGTTTGACTTCTTTGTATACAGTCTCTAAGTGATGTTTAAGAGGGAAGATTGAAGGTGCTTAGTGTTTGGAGAAGAAGCTGACAAACTTGTAACAAGCAATCCTACGCAGATTCTGTATTTATGGTAAAGGTTCATTGCACAGGGGAGATAAAGTTATAAATTCCTGTTTTACATTCTCAAACTTAACATGATTTTTTTAGGTGGATTGAACGAGGCACAGAGAATAGAATATAAGAGTTTTGACTTGAATCTATATTGTGTGGGATAGCTGGTTTAGAGATGTGCTTGGTGTTTTGTGTTAATCACAAGAAAATATTTCAACAGTCTGTATTAATTTGTGGGTTTTTTGAAGCTGGCTGTTTTATGCTCAGGTATACTGTGTTGCTGCAGTCTCAGGGGAGTTGATGAAGGTTCTTGTATTTGAGACTAAGTTGTTAACACAACTTAGTGTTATGAGGTCATCTATAAGCATGGTAATGCTAGTTGCAGAGACTGGTGTTGTTGGTGATGTTATTAAACTGGGATAAAACTGTTCCATTCATATAAATTGAAGATGAATGTTATGGCTCTGAACTGTTGAAAGGATTTTCTTTGCCCTGGCATTGACCCATCACTGTTTATTTGGTTTGGGATTTTTTTTGGTCTGTCAGCTGCATTGTACAACCATTGGGTTGTCTGATATGTAATGTGACTTATGCTTTTTCATGGTGAATATTTTGGCATCTCTCCATCTCTTCACCAGTTGCATATTGACTAGGACCAGGTGAGAAATGATTGTTGAGGGATTTCCTACAGGAAAGTTACAGTAACAGTGACAGACTTTCCATTAATTGCAATTTATAAAAGATGTAGAATCCATTATGTGTATGTCAGTGCTTTTTAGTGAATGAAAACAAAACATTTTCTTCGCTCTTAGACTTTACAGTGACGTGGCTATTTAAAGTGCAGTATACAGGGATTTTAAAGTTTGCATTTCTTCATACGTTTACATAGGCTTATGTAGCTGTAGCAGTTTGATCCTGACTGGATGCCACATGCCCACCAAAACTGCTCTATTACTGTCGTCCTTGTCTGAGTAGGGGAGAGAAAATAGAGGGAAAGGCTGATGGGTCAAGATAAGGACAGGGAGAGATCTCTCAGCAATGGGGTCATGGGCAAAACCTACTTGAATTGGGGAAAATTAATTTATTGCCGATCAAATCAGAGTAGGATAATGAGAAATAAACCAAAATCTTAGGAACATTTTTCCCCCACTCGTCCCATCTTCCCAGGCTGAACTTCACTCCCAGTTCTCTACCTCCTCCCCACCAGCGGCACAGGGGAACAGGTAGTGGAGGCTGTGGTCCTCACGTGTTGTCTCCGCTGCTCCTTCCTCCGCAGGGGAGGACTCCTCACCCTGTTCCCCTGATCCAGAGTGGGGTCCCTTCCATAGGAGACACTCCTCCATGAACTGCTCCAGTGTTAGTTTGTCATGGGATCCTGCCAGCCAAACTGCTCCAGTGTGGGCTTCTGTCTCCACAGGTCCTGCCAGGAGACTGTGCAAACTTCCCTTGGAGTCCCAGCTGCCTGTGGGAGCACCTTCTGCCCCTCCTCCTGCACTGACCTTGGTGTCTGCAGGGCTGATCCTCTCACATATTCTCACTCCTCTCTCCTGCTGCAATTACTGCTGTGCAGTAACACTTTTTCACCCCCTTCTTAACTCTGTTATCCCAGAGGCACAACCACTGTTGCTGCTGAGCTCGCCCTTGGCCAGTGGCAGGTCTGTCCTGGAGCCAGCTGGCATTGGCTCTGTTGGACAAAAAAAAACCTTGCCACACAAATCCAATACATTTGTTCCTTGGTATGGTGTCAGGTTTGGGATTAAGCTAAATGACTGAAGAATTTTAAGGATTAGAGCAAAAGTATTCAAGTGAAAAAATGGACTTGTAATTAGTGCTCAGTGACAAACACAAGCAATTCAGAGCTCTAGTTTATGTGACACTGGTTCAGAGCTTTACAGTGCCTTAAATCTGTTGTTTTGGATGTTTTAGAAGATTGTAAGTTTTGGCATTTGAGCTTCTGTTTTAGGACAGTATTAGGAAATCTGACTCTTTAAGCCTTCCCTTTTACTTTTTTATGGCAAGTGTGAGCAATTGGGAATATCGTCTGTCAAATATACTTCTTAGATATTTGAAAATATTGAAGGAACAAGAACTTTTTATGATTGCTGGCTGTTCAATATGTGTTGGAGAAATGGAATCAAGGCTGATATAGCCTATTAACAGAAATAAATATAAATTATTGGTCAAGCAGAATTTCATGGTGGATTTAATTGCAGTCATGAATAAAGTGCTCTTTTGCTTTGGGAGATACTCTTCTTTAAGGTTTTGTGAAAAGCTAAAAAATGAAGACTTGGAGCATGAATTATTCAAAAACAATATCAGGCATATCTGAAGACATATCCTTAAGAAAGGAAAATTTGAAGGTTAAATGTTTCTGAGTCTTTAAATGCAAAATTTCAGAATGATCAAATGTCCATGTTTGAAGCTGTTGAACATGTAAGGTTGCCAGATTCATGAGGCTGCAACATCTGTTATTCATACAAATTCTGCATATGGATTCTGTAGGATGATTAACTGATTCTTCAAAAAAAAATTGGTACAATAGGCCAATATTCACACAAAAAATATGTTCAGCTGCTCTGTACAAATGTGTAATGAGGAGGAAAAATCCCCACATAAAACTTGTCTCCAAAACTAGTTCTTGTGAAAGCCAGAACAAATGACATTGCGTATAAATTTTAAGCAAACCTTTTAATTACAAGGCCACCTGACTTTTGTAGTACATTGCTTTGGCTACACATAGGGTAGTGGTGACCTTATAATTTTATTTTCTTTTTTAATTTTACATACTCTATGTAAAACAGCTTTTCATGTGTACCTGTGAAAGTCCAGCTTTTTTCATTGTTTGGAATGCAGCCTATAGGATAATTTAAAATAGCAGTGCTGTTAGAAGAGATGGAGAGCTGGTGTTTTGTCTTTGGTGCCAGATTTGAGATATTCCTGCACATCTTTGTACAGTGTGGTATTTAGAGCATTCCCTTAGGAGAGAAAAAGGATTGGAGTGTTTATATGTGGTGTTAATAGCTTATTCATTGCCACTGTCACTGCATTAAGTAAGGCCTGAAAAAGGCATGGGGAATGCCCAAACTGACTATAGAGGATCACCTTGAATACCATGATGTAATTGTTGACATAGCACAACTAAAACGGGGTGTTTTTAAACATACATACTTTCTGTTCCCTTTCAGAGTATTCAAGATTGTTTGAAAAGGTACTAAGAAAAAGAACTCAGCCACTGAAATTGTGTACTGTACACAGTGCTAATAGAGAAAGAGAAGAAAGAAAAGATCCTCACTGGAAAGTTTTTAGGTGTTTACAAATAAAAAGTTTGAAAAATATTAGTTGATGAAATCAGAGGATTTCAAACAGAGGATTCCTCATGCTTAATACAATTCTAATATGGTAAGAAAAGAGTTGACTTGCAGACTGGGGGGTCCACAGGCTTTTCCACTGCCTACTGGTTTCAGATGTATCACAACTTCAGTGATTGGCAGGTACCAATGTGCTGGTGCTGGGAGTAAGACTATCCCTGTTCTAAAAGTAAAAGGTACAGAAAAATAAAAATGCCCAATATTAAATGTTTTATTGGCATGTACAATAATTATTATGGGGCTGGTTCTGGGTGAAGTTCAGTTTGGTGACTCCAGAACGAGTCGGATTATATACGAGCTTTTTGAAAGACTGAATAATATCCAAAATAATGAAATTGTCAGTTTGCTGTATTAACTTTTATGGAATGGGACATGTATTTGCCAGGTCTAAGACAGAACTGAAAGGGCCTTAATCCTTAAAAGTTCCATATCCAAGGGTGGTACCATTAAAGTCTGTGGCAGAACACAGGCAGAGCATCAAAGACTGCATGGTCATGTAGTGAACTGCTTCTGTTGTAATTGAATAGTTGATACTTACCAGTGCTATGAGGAAAATGGCTAAAATTGTGTGCTTTAATGGTTTGGTTTTATACTCCAACTAAAAAATTATAACCTGATTTAATAAAGTTATTTAATACAATTTTTTGGCTCTACCGATTACATAAGAATAACTCTCATGAGAGAATATTTGAATGCAGGGGAAATATATCCTGCTTGTGGTGTAGCCAGTTAGAGTCTTTATTAGATGTGAATGAGTGTGCCAAATTTTGGACAGTGAGTAGTATTTCAGTTCACTTCTTAACTTTTAACGAGAGGTAAGTTCTATTCAATTGAGCCCATTGCTGAGGTCATTAGGGCTAATTCTGACTTCTCCCATGAACAGTTACGAACAGTCACTCTTTCCCCCAAAATTCACTTACGATGCTGCATTTTGTCATTTACATGCACATGGGTTTCCCTCCCCCATGTTGTAGGCAGAAAATATAATTGTACTTAAATTGTACTTTATCAAATAGAGAGTTACAGTGTACTGCTGTCTAATATCTCAGATTTATCTCTTCCCCTATGCAAATTACAGTCAATATTAGTTTTTTATTATGAGCATTTATTGGTTTTACTTCTCATTTTCTTCATCCTTGTTAGAAAAGTTTAGTCTGAGAGATGGAAGGGAAAGAAGATAATTTTAATTAGTAGATGAGAAACATGTAAAAAGCTGGTTAAGGAAATAGCAGAGTATAGATTTAGGAAAAAAAAAAAAACAACAGAAACTTTTGGAGAATAATGAAATGATGACCTTGTTCAGTACATTAGGACTAAATGCCAAATCACTAATGTTCCCCATGTGATACTTCTGGTTTTAGCAAAAATCACTTCAGAAGCGGTGGGGAGGGTATTGGTTGGCCTTGGGGAAAAGTTACAAACTCCTGCATTTTGGGAAATGTCTGTGCAAATGTCTGTCATTGTTTCCCCCTGCTTTGTTTGTTTGTTTTAAACTGCATTCTCAACTCCATGGGAATTATTTTCTGAGTTTAACAGAACAGCAGGATTGAAAGTTGGCTTGGGAGACAACTTTCCTTAGTTGCCTGTTAATTTTGTTTTGACTAACTGGACCTCATGTGGTGCTAAGGAGTCCAAAAGTATCTAACGCTGCAGTTCCCATTTTGAGGATGTTGTCTTCGTCCTCACCTCACCTCCTTCCAGGCTGGTTGTGGGAGGCTCTTTCCTGGCTTGGAGCTGGAGGAATTGTTATGTCCTGCAGCTGGTAACTATGAACTCTTTCCTGACTGTGGTGTTCCATTAAGCTGACACCTTTTGCAAGTTCTTGCTTTGTGATCCTGCCACAAATAAGGATAACATTTGTGGAAGTTTGTAGTGCATGTGGAAGAAAACAGAGGTTTATCATAGGTATCATTCTTAAACATAGTTTACATTAGCATGACCTCTGAGTGAGGGAGATGAGCTGGGGCAAGGTGGTGGGCCTTGAGGTGTCTGAAAAGCTGGAGGGATACAGTGGAAAAGATAGACAATAGAAAGTGAGCAGGCATAGCTGGAAGAAAATTGAATGATATGGGTTGGAGAAGAGACAGTCTAGCATTAGAGATAGAAATAAGAGTAAAAAAAAGAAAAAGAATGAATATCAGGAAATGGTATGAGGCTATGATATAGTTCATCTAAATAGGAAAGAAAGGAAGGGAAATAGAAGAAGGGAGAACAAAGCTGGAAGTTGATATTTTCAGGTTAGTGAGTTAATTTATGCATTTATGCTTTTTGCTGTTCCTCTGAGTTCTTTATCAAAGATTTTGGAGCAACAACAGCTTACTATTTTGAGTACTTTGATACACTGCCATTGCTACAAGCTTTGGGCTCTATATTTATGTATTTTGAAATATAATCTCTTGTTTGGGACAGAAATGAACATAAAAATAAGCAGACTCAAAAGAGTATCAGTGTGGTTTGTTAAGAGATGTAACTGTTGGGGTTTATTTTTCCAGATATTAATAGTGAGGCCAAAATAAAGCTAATTTTCCTGGAAGTTGGTAACTTTGAGGTGTCTGATTATTCTTCTCCTCTACTTTTTTGAAAATAGAACAAGTTTGGTGGATAGCAACCTAGAGAAGGTCTTAGGTGTGAGTCTTCCCAGCATCCTGCAGTTCTCTTTCTGTGTGCATGGTGTATCCTGCTTCTTCAGTTAGGTAGAGAGGGATGTTCTTGGATGTTGGAAAAGTAACTTCTTTTGTTATCTTCCACTGAATCAAGACTGGGCTGAGGAGTTTTCTCCTCTGTGACAATTATCAAACAGAATTTCTCAGTCATCACATATGTTAATTGGTTTGAACTCTGAAGTGTATTGAAATATTAATAAAATGGAGAGATACTGTTATTTAGGATGCAAATTGTGTTTCACCAAAAAAAAGTTTAATTCTAATCTCAGGGAACAGCTATTTCAAAACATAAGGGTTTTGCAACTTCTCACAAAAATTGGTTACATATCATTGCTTTCAATGAGTAGTACACTTGTGTTTTTGCTAATTGAAACTCATTTTGGTCATCAGGTTTAGTTACTGCTGTAATGCTGAGTTAATAGCTTGTGATTTTTTGGTAATGAGTCGATTAAGTTTTTGTGTGTTTCACCATAGACGAAAGGATACAATTTTTCAGTGAAAGATTATGTAATTATATGCTCTGTCTTTGAAACTTCAGTCCACTATACTCAAAAATATTTTTCAGACTGGCAGATATTAAAACCTCGCATGATAGCTTCAGCAGTGAGAACAATTAAAGGGTGAAAATTGGAGGTATGAATCATTTCCAGCAATTTGAGGAAAATGTTCTTTAGTGTTGAAAATATTACACTGTGGTATAATTGCATAGAATGTTAAATGATGGATACTTTCTTGAAAATGTGAGTTTCCTGACTTCAGGGTGGTGTGTCAAAACTTTCTGTCTGGCAAAAAATTACATTTTATAGTGATCAGGTGTTTGTTGTCCCTTTTTACCCTTTCATTCTGACTCTGCCTTCCCTTTTGATGGAGGCTGGTGAGACCTGTAGAAAAATGCATATGCTGCATTGACTCAAATTTGCATCTATTCCATTTTTGTAGGTATTGTCCAGCATTTGAAAAACAAAACAAAAACCAGATCCAATTAAATGTAATCCAGCTTCCTTTCAGTCTTTGATTTCCACTATTAATGGATTGCTTGTCATTTCCCACTGGGTATTTCCTTTTGTTTTTTGTGGACTTTTAAACAGTTTTGAATATGGATGTAAACTTACTGATTCTAAATTGAATATTTCACAACTGACTGGTGTTTCCCACCTCTCCAGTTTTTCAGCTGGATAGGAAGTGTGAAGTGGGCTTCAGGTGAATGTTGGTAGACATTCTGTGGGGATGTCCATAAGCTCTCAAATGTTATGTTGGTTAATGGTTGAAAATAAGAGAAGGGGTCTTGGTTTTACTCCTAAATTTATTTGACCTCTAATTTGGAGTGTTAATCTGATATTCTAACTAGAATTTTGATATGGTCTTTCAGTGAATTTTTTATTTTTCTTATGGTAAAAAAACCTAAGGCCTCCAATGTTTAGTTGAGATGAAAACAAAATCTCACTATATGCAGAAGACCAGTAATAATCTTGCTGCTGGGCTTGTGGGAATTCCTGGAATGAAATGCACACCTGAGATGTGTCAGGCGAAAGAAGAGGTGAGAAGGGAGCATCAGGATGTACGGGAACCCACCATGAGTGTGCTGGGACTCCTCACTGGCTCTATGGCAGCAGCATGCCTGTGAGTGCAGAGCAGCCTGAGTCATCAGCCTCCAGAAAAGGGTAGGAAAACAGAGGAGTTTATCAGTAATGGGTTGAAACCAAGGTGTGTGGCATTTTGGGGAGGAAAACAGATTCTTGGAATTCTGAGTTGTTATAAAAGTGTTGTGTCATCTGCTGGTTTTCAGACTGATGTGTAAAATCCAGATGTAATTGCATGATGGGTTTTTTTTCCTTGACTATTTTCAGGTCATTTGGATGTTTTTAAAAACAAATTTGAATTCCCAGGACTTTTGAGATTGCTCTCTCTTAAAAATTTCCAGTCTTCCTTTGAGACTTTTTGGCTGAGCTAATGGTCTCACTTTTCCCCTATCTCCAATTTAACAAGTTTGGGGTTTTTTTTCCTGCTTTTACTCTAGTTCTTTCCTGGAAAAGAAGGAAAACATTGCGTGAGCTGTGGAAGAACATACTGCTTACTCTTAGGACACTTTATGTGTAACATACGGCACATTAGACATTGTATCTGCCTTTTTTATGACTAGTTCACTTACATTAAAATAAACACTGATAGCAAACAGGCATGAGAGACAAACATGTAGTGGTGATGAAAACCATTTAATGATTAGTAGAGAAACATATTTTTTGGAAATAAAAACCATGTCTAAAGGCTCTAATGGTGACTTCTCGAAACACTGCCATGATGTGGTATTTGCAGTGCTGTATGTCCTGTACAGTAGATATTGTTTAAAATTGCTTGGGAACTGGAGCTTGCAGTTGTGAGCTTGGAATGTCCTGCAGATAATTAAGTTGTGGTCAGGCCTTACAAAAATAAAAAGTTCTCGAACTATGATTTTATAAACATGCTACAATAACATTTCTTTATATTTAACAGTTTCTTATAGAAAGCTGATACTCTCACAAGGCACTGACTAAAGGTAAAACATCAAGAAAGAAAAAGTATTAAATTAAAACTTCACTTAGGATGTTGACAGTTGGCTTGTAATATTAAACAGATGTGTGTGTTCTTGGGATGTTCTTCTTTCAGAACCTTGTTGCATAGTAGTTTTCAAGTGACAGCTACAAATTTTTGATTAATTTAAAATTCTGCTTTCTTCAGTTGTCTTTGTTATATCTTATTTTCTTTGGGTCTGTTCAGCTGGACATTGTGATGCCAGCTGTAGTTTCTGCTGTGAGATTCAAGGGAAAGTGTTCCTTTGTGTAGGCTTAAATTGAGGCATTCCTCATTCAACTATATAGAAAAAATATTTCATATATGCAAAGATTCTTGGGCATGGTATTAGCTTTGCGTGTGTAAGCGTGGCATTTATTGGTTCTGGTTGTGGGTGTGGTAGGGCATAATTTGGCCTTTTTGGCTCCTAGTAAATATTGCGCATAGAAGCCAATACCAAAATTAATGGAACTTAACTTTTTATAAGATGTAAGTTTAATGAAACATAGAGGAAATTATCAATTAAAGGGAAAGTGTATAGCACAATTAAAATGAGAAAATGTTGTGTCCAGTGCTGATGTCAACCTTTTTCAGAAGTGTGGTAGTGGTGGGATGTTGCTTTGTTGGGTTTGGTTTTGTTTTGTTTTGTTTTGTTTTAATAGAGCTACAAAAATGATCTAAAGTCTGAAAAATATACCTTGTAGTGAGAAATCCTTTAACCTTGTTAGTTACGACACATGATCACAAGAAAAAAAGTTTTTGATTTCTTCATGGATCCTATGAAGAAGCAAAATAAGATACAGTGCTGCAAGTAGTACACATTATTTGAGGTATGATTCAGCTGATCCTTGATTGGGTAGATTCTGCATCACTTGAAATCTCTTAAGTCAAGTGCATGTATTTCAAAATACATACGGTACTCAACAGGTGATGCAGCGGTAAATGCATAGAGATGGCTCTGGAATTCCTTTTTACATACGAGACACTGCTTCATACCAAAGCAAGGAATTGGGTACTGGTTTTCCAGATCCCAGACTACTGCTTCAGTGACCTGTGACTGTGATCAGTCTGACCTCAGACTATGAAAATGTATGAATGTTCTCTCTTCATTTTTAATAATAAATTAACTTATAGGAAACAAATCATGCTAGAGTATTTCTAAAATAAAATACCTGTGTTAGACTTCACAGGGTGTTTAATCTACCCCAGAAGTTTGTTGCTGTGAAGTAAGCAACCACTTTTAATGTTTGTTTTTTTTTTTTTTTTTAATTGTCAGATTTCTTCCTCACAGATTTGAAGGCTTGAATGATGTACAAATATCGTTAAATTATATATTTTCTTTTTTTTTTTTTTTTTAGGACTGAAGGAATAACTAACCAGTGTGAGGTGATTGTTGATTAAATAGTGCCACATTGCTGTAGTCTGCATATTGACTCAGTTTAATAGACATGAATTGGATATCTTTATTTTTTCTTTAAAGATTGTGTAAAGACACAATGGTACAACATAATGTGAGTGAGACTAGCTTGTAAGAATACACTTTATTTTTCTTGATGATGTTGTTTTCGGTTCTCAAAATTTTTAGCTTATTGTGGAATCCATTAAAGTATAGATGGGAAATATTTATGAGAGCTCAGAGACCGTTTCTTACGGGTTTGAATATCATGTAAAGGACTGTACAGCAAATACAGGAAAATACTTATTACAGATAGTGCAAATGTGAAGGAGAAGGAAAAAATATCAAAGAGCTAATTAGTTGGTCTAAGATGTGACCTAGTGTAACTTCTTATATTGCATTTATTTTCTGCCATCTTACAGCATACAGAATGTGTGGTGCTGTGGTCTGGCTGTTTCGCTACTTGACCATTTCTTCACAATTTATTGTCTAAAAAATTACAGTAGTTTGAGGAATTGTTTGTGGGTTCCCACAATACACTTGAAGTACTTCCTATAGTTTTATTTTGTAGGGAGAATAAGGCATGTGTATTTTTTGAAGGAAACTTTTTTTGTTGCTTACAATGAAGGAGAAACCTTTTCTATATAGCTCTTAAGTAAAGATTGAGACTTTACTGAACTAAGCTTATGAACCTCATGCAAATTCTATATACGAGTATTATTTCAATTTTAAAGAAATACGTTTAAAAGCATCCATTAGAGATCTGGGGGAGGAAGATAATGCAAATATTAATGGATTTTTATCTTTTGAGTAAAATTGCGTGCTTGTTTCAAAGACCACTTTTATTTGCTTATACATGGTTGCTGCTGATGCTCTTACATTTAAAAAAGAGCTACTGTTTCAGAAACCCATACTCTGCTTGCAGGCATTTTACGGACTGAACTGTTTTGAACAAACTGATTTGTATCAATCAGTTCCTAAAATGCAGCAGCAGAAGTTCCTTCTTTTGGTGAGACTTGTAAGTTGTGGCGGGAATTCCGCGCAGCCTGATGATGATGGGCAGGATCTTCTGTCTGAGCAGGCATACAAATAATGAATGTGTCTTTCTGCTGGGGCTTTGTGGTGGTTGGTTCTGCCTTCAGGTTTTGTCCCTTTTGTGGAGGACTTTGAAATAATATGAATAAAATATTAATCATGGAAATTACATGAGATAACATGCTTTTTCATTAGCCCACTTGAAGACAGAGGGAGATTATATTAACATAGTTCCAATTATCCTTTTTACCGGTGCTTGAATACTAAGGCTCTGGCAGAACAACTCTATAGATATCTAGATATAGATCCTACAAAGATAACTTGTTTGACTGAGACTTTTGCCAATGAGATGTTGTTGTTGATTAAACACAAATGTATGTTTTAACAAAAAAATACTTTCCTATTGGAATTTTATAAGCAAGAGGATTGTTGTAATACAAAGAAACTGAAATAGTAAGTTGAATATTAAGTTGTTTGGAATTAAGTTTTCTATCTTCTAAGACTATGAACTGAACTATTATATTGCCTTCTGATTGCATGGTGTGTTTTCTGCTTTAAATTACTATTACGGTAGCTCTCAGAATCCCTAACTGAGAGCAGAGCTAGATTCCCTTTGCAGAGCATTTGAACTGTTAACTAAGCAAGACATTGAAAAATGCAAGATAAAATCCTGGCTGTACTGAAACAGGCAGTGGAGTTATGGTTGATTTAATTGAAGAAAATACTCTGCAAAAAATTCTTAACAGAGTGAAAGTTTAATGCTTGCTCATTGTTTGTTCCACATTTTATCTTGAGTGAGAGTGAGGATGAGGGCACAAATAAGACATTATGAAAAAATAAGTCTTCTGAAGTGTTCTTTAGGATTTTTTATTAAGATATATTTTTTTTTCTACTTTGCAAGAAATTAACTGATTTAGTTGAGACTATTCAAATATTATTCACTTGGGTCCTAAGAGAGCATTCCCCAAATGGGAAGGCATTATGAGTAAGGACATTTCTAATTTGTGTTACTTATTTGTATTTCCAAAGATATGCTATATCCTAAACCAAAATAATTTAAAATATTTATGCATGACAGTTGTTGGGTAAAACTAGCAATTTTCTGAAAAAATGTAGTTTTGAAACTCTCTCTGAGTTGTAGCAATTAACCTACATGCACATTTATAATTCTAGAAAATGGACAGCATATTACATTCAAAGACTGGATCTGATAGACTCAAATTGCTTAAAACATCAGTTATTGGAGATGTCCCCCTGGGACTTTGAGGAACTATTTAACAGATGAAAGTACATTTTGAAAAGTCTGACCTTACAGGCAATCATAAAATGAATCAAAACAGTTCTTTCCTCCCCTGAAATGTACAGAGCCCATCTGTGTCTAATCCAGTAATTATAGACTGAGTTCAATTACCTTTTCAAACTTGGAGCAGACTGGAGACTAGGCAGTGAACAAACATAGGGTTTTGTCTAGACCTCAATTGACCACAGTCTAAGACATGAATTTATATCTAATTTTATTTTTAGCGTCGTTTGATAGTTTTTAAAGGATTTATTTTGCTACCCAGTTGCTAGATCATGAAGGTTTTTATTTGCTGACTTAGTGTTTATGGTGACATTTTTTATTCCAGTGAAGTTAATAAAATGGCACCAAGTTCTAAGAGTTTACGGTATAAATAATTTTAAATTTTTAAAAAGTGGATTAAACAGCTCTTTTGAATCTTTAATATTGACACAATGAAATAATTAAAGAATCTGAACAAAATTATGTAATTTAATGTCTGTGCTCATACGCGTATGTTTAATATTCAGATTAAAACACCCACCTTTGATGTTTTTTGCTCCTTTAGAAAAATGAACCCCAGATTACCTGACTGCATTATTCCTTGACTCAGTAGTTGACACAGATTAGAAACTATGCTGAAAATAGATTCTCAACTATTTTATTAATTTATTTCAGTTAAGGCAAGTGAACTATCCATTCAGCCACACAGACAGTGTTAGAGAATACATATACAGCTGCAAGTTGTAGCACTTAAAGTAAGTTATCACTTTGACCACTAAGTTGAAGCCCAGGCATCCTTTGGTATTACCCTACAAGCAGAACAGCCCACATAATATACATCTTGCTAGGAGGAATCTTGTGCTGTGTTCACTGTCGGACATAATGTTTCCAACACGGTGGAGTTCCTCCTTATAGGACAGCAGTGAGCAGCCTTCTCTTGACAGGCGTTCTTTGCAACAAAGCTGTGTAGTTTGCAGAAGCCAGCGCAGTGTGCAGGACTGGGGTTGTTACAGCACTGCGTTTCCTATCTCTTGGGTAGCAGTGAAGGAGTAATGGTTAAGGACAGAATAAACACTTTATTTTTAACTTTTAATTGTGTACTGTGCTTTTGATAGAATGGCGTTTCTTGGCAAGTGGAGGCTATGATAATTAGTGCACTTAGTTTAACTTACTTGTTCTTAATAGTAATCAGTATTTTGTAGCAGTTGCTGTAATTAGTTAAGAATGTGGTTCATGATGATTTCCAAGTCAACACGTATTTGATGAATAAGGCACAGTGTTCCAATAAGTAGTAAATTTGACATGACAAGTAGGAGTCTTTTGATGTTTAATTGGCTTTCCTTGTAACACTTGAGGAAAAAAATGATCTAATGAATGTTGTGTTGACTGTAAAGCTGAAGCCCAAGAGATTGCATGGATTGTACTTTGTCTCCATATTTTGTAAGCATGGGAAAAACTCTTTCAGTTTTTGTCTTTTGGTGGGGTTTTTTTTGGGTGGGGGGTGGTTGGTTGGTTGGTTGGTTTGGTTTGGTTTTTCAGTGTATAGTAATTTTCTGAATGAGTGATACTGTGCCGAAGAGGTAATGTGGAAAAGTATAAAATTGTTTTCATAATCATAATTTTAAAGCAAAATTTGTAATAGTATATTATCAGGAAATGTAGTAGTATATAACATCAGTCTGGTTTGTTGGTTTGGTTTTTTTCCTCTCAAAAAGGAAGGACTGTCATAGACTCAGAATTCGGGAAATCCAATTTTCAATTTCAGTCCTTCATCAAATTCCTATTTGCAAAAGCATTGGGAAGTTCTTTTTTTCTCCCTGCCTTAACTCCACATCAGGAGCCAAGAAGACCTTTCAGCTGTTGCTAATAGCAAATGTCATCATCTGTTGTACAATTGTATTTGTATTAGTAGAATTATCATAGAGGTTATGACTGTACTCTGCTTCCAGTAAGCCCCCTAGCACTTTTTTTTCTTCCTCCTTACCATAATGACCATATGAAATAAAATTCACCTAGAAATTCTATTAAAGTTTATGCTGCCATAGAACGTACCACCAGACTTTGCAATGGAAAGTAGGGGTGGTTGATGTAAACTCCTGGATTTTTAATAATTCTGTTACAGCTTCATAGGAAAAAGCTGCTACAACCAGGATGTGGAATCTATTTCTTGTGCTCCATTTCATTTTACAGGGCTTCAGTATTGCACAGAACTTCAGAAATGAAAGCATTTAAGACAAACAGCTGAAATTAGTATGTTCCGAGAGTAAACTAAGGCAGTACCTGTAGTCTGCAGGTTACCTTAAATGAGAAGTCTAGTTGTAGCTCTGTGTTTATTCTGATCTGGGTAATTTTAATTCTAAGGGGTAGTGACACTGCTGACTCCAAATTCTAAGGCTATGAACAGTAACTTAAGAATAATGCTGGCTGCAATAGACAGAAGCTGTGTTACAGGAAAAAAGACTTTCATAGTCTCTTGCAAGATTTTTCATGACCACATCAAGTGTTTTTCTCAGGTGAAGGTTGCTTGGTTCAGTTCCATCTCTTAGCTCATTAGAAAAACGACTTTGTTTTGTGGCTGTTGCAAGAAACTACTGCTAATTTTCAGTTGCATTCTGACACTGCCTAACAGATTTTCTCCTGTGTGCACTGCATACACTATAATTGTAGTGTAAGATAAAAACAGTCAGTATTAAAAAAACAACTGTGTTTTCAGTTTAATGGAAAGAGAAATTTTAAAAGTGAAAGTGTTTGTCCTTCGTGCTTCAATGGATATTTGTGTGTTGGCTGTTTTCGAACCAGATCACTTGAGTCAGCTCCTATAATTGTACATGTCCACTGCCTCGGAGCAGGGCTCCAAACCCGGCGGAGAGAATGCATCTTTTAGCTGCCTCTGTTCAAGGAAATGCATTTAATTTCCCTTGTAAGATCATTTTTAAATCTAAAGGGAATATTAAGTATATTATAATCCCTAGTACTGATTTCAGAAAAAAATTGATGTCCTTCAGGAGTCACCCCATTTTCTCCTGTTCCACGTATTTAAAAGAAGTAACTTTCTTTTGCCTTCATTTTTCTTTCCGTCTCTTACGTTTCTGACGTGGGCTTTTCTTTCTGGTTCTGTGTATCGTATTTTGTCATAGGTTTTTGTTGAAAGCTGTCACCATTTTAGGGTCACTGATTTCTTGTTGTTGGTGTTTTTCTTCCTCATTTGCTCTCCATTTGTTTCCTTTGTTGCGATATTTATTTCCTGATTTTTGGCTGACTTTCTATACATTACAAAATTAGTAGGCTCTCACTTACTTAAGTGGCAAGAAACTGTTAACTATGAGAAGGATAATTTGGTTGCCCACAAATACCTAGTCAGCTGTTTTACTTTCTGCAGCAGAAGGGAGGCTTGTTCCTCTTGTTGCTATCTGATTTGTTGTATAAGACAAAGGAATTCAAAGTGCAGTCTGTGTGAACCCTTTTCTTTCCTGTCTTGTCCAGCTCTTGCTTTTTGGACTTCTTCCTTTTCTTGACTCCATTTGTGACATTAATTAGTATTAATAATGGCTACTAACTAAACAATAAAAAAATGGTTGAAGTCATTAAAGCTATGCTTTTTAAAAATTTTCTGAAGTGCAAATTCCTCAAATCATTTTAAGTAATAGAAAAATCATGTTGAGTTACTTAAGCTACATAAGAAGTCACAGTACAGCTAATTTGATACAGTGCAACGAGATAGAGCTAAACAAAGTTATGTGAGCAAAACCTTCTATTTAGACAATGGGGTTTATTTTCCTTCTCCTTATTTTTCTATCCTTACTCATTTTTGTCTCTTCCGTGCTTATTGATGCTGTAGTCAGACAGACACTTGAGTTGCTTATGCAGGAATAGCATTTGAATTGCGCTGTAGGAGACTGAAGAACATTCAGGACAAAAAAGATAAAATATCTTCAAACTGGTTTAGATATTCTGACTTTAAGGATGCACCACTGCTATATTCAACAACATGCTTTTCCATTGGTATGACATTAGAGGTACAGGCTTTTGAAATTATGTGTTTCTGTGGGGAAAAATTATAATTTTGGAATGTTCTGCTTCTAACGCTGATATGCCAAAGAGTGGAACATGCTATTAAAACATAAGGTCAGGTTAACCCTCTCCTTGCTAGCGTATATATAGCTTACAGTGTTTTGTTTAGGCTATTTTGAGCATGTTCAAGGAGAATATTTTACATCCAAAGAGATTTAATAATTGGTTTGGGGGTTTGTTTCATTCCTCATTAAATGTGGGGTTTGGGGTTTTTTTTGGGTTTGTTTTGGTTTATTAAAACATTCTTCTAATACATGCTAGGCTCTTGTGTCTCTTTATATCCGTCTCTTATTTGCACTGAAACTAAAATTACTGCTTTAGGTTGGGTGTACCTTACTTCTCATGTTTTTTCACTCTTTACCTCAGACCATGCCTTTCTGCTTCTGTTTCTATTCCCCCTTCCATCTTCAATTCTTCCCTTCCTTCACTTTTCAATGTTTCTCTTATTTTTTCACCCTTGTACTGCAGTGAGCTTTACCAGCTCCTGTTCCATTTATTCATACAGTCAGATATCTGCTTGACATTTACCACTTCATCTTGACCAGTCTCTGTATGGTAAATTCTCTTGCTAGTGTTAAGTTTTCATGTTCTAGTTGTGATGCACAGCCTCAACATTTCCATTTAAAGTTGCTAGTGAGATAGCTCCTCAGCAGGGACGTACTTCATGTTTACCTTTCTCTCTTCCTAAGCTCATGCCAGTGCATGAGCAGAATACTGAAAAACTGATGAAATGTGTTTCAGTAATACTGACTCGTCTGTAATGCAGAGCAGAGCTGTGGAGCAGTCGTGTGACATTTGTTAAATCAGGTGTTTGTAACCCAAATAGAAACTGGAAAATATAGTATCACTTCTGTCCTTGACATGGAGACTGTTCTTTAATTCTTGTGAGAGCTGTGAAACATTGTGGCAAATTGCAGTAGCATTTCCCTCTAACCTTAAGTGAAAATTGTGCACAAACCAGTATCCATCTTACAAGAGATACTGCAATTTCTCTGTATGCTTGTCTGCTGAAACACAAGTACTTTTCATCCAATTGTTTTGTTATTTCTGCACAATGCAGTAGTATTTAGCTACTGCAACCCAGCCTGGGCAATCTAGTTGTTATGGCAGAAGACAGAGGTAACATTGATTTTTTTTTTTTTTTTTTCACTGTGTATGGGTTGGTGAGATACAGTGAAACTGCTTGATAGACACTGAGTATTAACACAAAGCATCTTAGTAACTCCTACAGCTTAATCTGTAAGCTCCTAGACAGTTTGTGTTTACTTGTTGACATGGTGGTGTTTTAGTTACTTGGTGGTTCCTTCTTGCCCTACATGCCAAAGCAATGGCCACATGTATATCAGCAGAAAGTTGTGAAAGGAAGATCTCTATGAAAACGGTGGCATATCTGAAATGCATATGACACAAACTATTGAGAAACTGTGATGTTGCCTATAAAATAAAAAGGTGTATGAAGGAAAGTAGTCCCTGCTTTATTCTCTCTGTTAACAGAGTGTTTCGAGTAAAATAAGAACTCAAGTTCATTTTGCAAAATAAGTGTTTTGATAGATTTTTGTCTTCTAAAGGTCTTCTGATTCATGAGAGTTTATAGAGTAAGCACAATCTTTTTCATTGCACTGGTGGTTTCTGTGATCTTATCTCAGTGTACTTAGGTGCTGGATAGCTGATGTGGCTCCCACTGCAAAGTGCTTGTGAACAGGAATCTATCAATAAATATAATATGTCAGTGTCTGTTCCACCATCTTGTTTCCTAAGATTGTCTCACAGCTGGCTGGGCACTTAGTAATTTCAGAATGGAGGCTGTGATCCTTTCCTGAGCAGCCATGGGGATAGTGCTGTAGTTTACAGCCCTCTCTTCTTGGAAGCCCTTTGGAGTTGACTGCTGACTGGAACCTCAGACTTAATACAGTAGTATACAGTGGTGGTATGTCTTAGTGCAGATGCTGTTTCATTTTATTTCAGCTAACTCTTTTGTTTCCTTTTCTTGTGTGTCTTGGTTTTGCCTTAGTTTTTTTTTGTTTGTTTCTATTTCTCTCCCTATTTATGCACTGTGTTTTCTTTTCTGTGGATGTGTGCCTTCAAAAAGCCACCTACTGTGTGAAGTTGTGGGTTCCTGTGAATTTGACTTTCTAGAGACAGATAAAATGCTTTCAGAAATTAGTAATATGTCGCAGGGAATGGGAGCCAATTACAGGATACAGGTCAGTTAACTAGGAGACAGCAACAGACTGTTGTATTTTGAGGTGTCTTGCATGGTCTTGCAAAGTTCACTTCAGTGAGTCTCTTCTTTGGCATTTGGATTACAAGCCAAGCTTTGTTATCTCCATGTGAGTCTTGGTTCGGCTGAGTCTCCTAGATCATTCTTTCCTACAGACTGAGTTTAGCGGAGGAGACCAGAAGCTCTTATCTCTTGAGGCTTTCAGAGTTTGTACTCTGGCTTATGAACAGTTAATGTCTTACTAGAAACTTCCGGCTTTTAAGCAGATTAATTTTCTTTCTTTCTCTTGTTTGGTAATGTATTTGTAATTGTATAATAGATAGAATAATTGAGTTCACAGTGCAGTTGTAAATAAGGCTGAACTTTATTATGTATTTTTATTACTTTTCTGATATGGTTTGATTATTTCCTATTGTTATGGTCAAGGAAGGCTTACATGGTGGCTTATATACAGGTAATGTAACCACAAAAAGTGCCACAGAATAGTGTATTATAATGTATACGTGAATTAGAGATATCATCTGTTAAACTGTATTTTTTGATTAAGTTTCCTTCTACTGTATACTTCAGTATTTTTCACAACTTCTGTAAAATTTATGTGGCTATTGCAGATGTTCCCACAGGAAACTTTTCCAGTTTATTGTGATGTGATATTTTTTCTAGGTTTTGGGCAATGTGTTTTGTTTTGATGTTACATTGTGAAGCATATCAGTGTTTCCTCATGTGAACTTCAAGTTCTTTTCCTTGCTTTTTGAAAAAGCAACAAATGCTGTTGCTCTTTTAACTCTTACTTAACTGACCTATAAATACTTAATTAGTTTAACCTTGAAGATCTTTATGTTGTATGATTGTTGTTGAGGGTCAGAATGCTGAAATGTTGCAGGCAAACTTGTAAATACTTAGTCTATAGGAACCACTATTTCTGAACGTTTTTTTTAGCTGTGGTGACATATAAAATGCCTTCCAGTTTGTGCACTTTTATTTTTCTCTGCTATTCCCAAACTTTGTATATGAGAAACTCATAAAAATTTTTGTGTTGTGTTCCTGTTGGCCTCGCAATGTCAAAGCAGTTTCTCATGATTGCTTTTATCATTGAAAATGTTTCGTACATTTAATTTTAGCTTTTTAAACCTGAAAATCCTTAGCTTCTTTTTTTTTTAGTGATTGGCATTTATATCAAGTAAAATTAAAACTCAGAAATCTAAATGCTTTGTTCAAATTGGTTAAATGAGTATGATTAAGTTGTAAGAAGTAGCCCATCAAGTAAAATCTTACAATTGCATACAAAACTGTCGTTGGATTAAAAAAACAGAAACCCAACTTTCATTTCCAATAGCACCGTTCTGATTTTCATTAAATAAATGATGTTTTACTCTCTTTTGTTTAAACTCTAGATTAATTTCTATGGTTACAGCGGATATAAATCTCTACATTGCCTTTAAAAGGGATTGTTTATTCAAAACAGGACTGACAGTCTCTCCTCAAGAGAAGCTATTACTTAATTTTATTTTTCTAAGTTTAAATGCTTAAAAAATATTTGTAATGATACCCCAAAGGCATCATAAAAATGTAAAAATAATTATACTCTAAAATTACCAAAATTACAGGAAGTGGACATTTAAAAAATCTTACTGAGATTCATGGCTGGGAAAAAGTGAGAAAGGAAAAGTGCCTTACTTCACAACTTGAAATCTTGTCAGGGATTTCTGCTTTCAGTGATTAAAAATATACATTTGAATTGTCAGTACTACTCAGATGTGAGAGAATAGCATTGATTTCCCTTTTAATTACAGCTAAAACTTCCTCCTCACAAATTCTGCAAGCACTTTCTAGAGAGAAATTTTTATGTGACTATTTTTTTCAGGTAGAAATTATTCTCCTCATGGTGGGGGCATCTATTTCATAGGCAAAACAGCTGTCAAATACCCCTAGGTAGATGAAAATGAGCATGAATAGCATTTTGTGATGAGCAAATCCTGGCGTCCAGAGATACTTTTTTGGACACTTCATACATTACCTTGGGAATGTGATGGTCATTTGGTAGTTAACTTAATGGAAATATGTAATGGCAGTGTGCTCTAAAGGAAGAGATTATTCTCTTGGACTTTGGTCATGTCAGAAGATTCTCGAGTGGGGACAAAATTAGCTGTCTTTGTTCTGTGATGCTTTTAGTCCCAGTTGTGCTCTGATAAACTTGTAGCCCTTGCTGTAGTTGAGAACCTGTCATGGCTTGCCTTGATAACCATTTTATAAGATACTCATATTTCTCAGAAAGGGACAGGATGAAAGAAATTGGATAATATTTGGATTTCAGACTGACAGTATTCCTGTCTGGTCCAAGAGTTATTGAAAAGATTATCCTTTTTTTTGCTACTATATTTTTCCTCACCTCAGTTTGCTGTTACAAGGACTAGTGGAGAAGAGTTATTTTGCCCAAGGATGGAGGAGGTTTTTTTTGGTATGGACTATTTCCTAGGTGCTCTAACAAAGGAGAAGTGGCTTGCTCAAAAAGGCAGTGAAGCAGAGCATTTGAGATGGGGCAGAGGAGGAGATGTGTGTGCCTGATGGAGAAGCTCTGTCTGGGTTTCCTGAGGATGTGAATAGCCTTTCTAAGTGCGTCACTCTGCATCAGCCATGCAAGGACTTAACGGTTGCCAGGGCCCAGGAAGTTCCTACAATTTAGAGTAGAGGATCCAGCTCTTGGGGTTTCCTGTTACATGGGAAGAGGGAGCAGAAAGGGCCCTTTGTCTTAATATTTATGCTGATACCATAAAGCACTTGGATTAAAATCTTAATGTGTAAAGAATTATCTTATTTCCAGTGTCTGTATTTATTGTGCCTGATCTAGACATGTTCTTTAGAAAAGGATTCATAAACATCTCATTTCTGACTGGGTGGTTTTCTTGTTGTTTTAATGGAGGAGAAGCTTGCTTGGAATAAATGCTAGGGCAACCACTAAAGTAATGTTCAGTCTGTATAATACAAATTAAGGTGTTGAAACATAGTAGAAGTATTTTTGCAGTAAAAACATTATTGTACCAGTGGTGAAAATCCAGGAAGATACTTGCCCCTTTGAATAGTATTTGACAAGAGTTGTAGGATTTTGAGACACAGTAGGTGTTGTGTCAGTTCATGCTCTATATGAGTGTATGGGTGTATGAATATAAATACACCGAAGATGTAGAACTCTGAGCGGGAAGGGCCTGGCAGAGGGACTGCGGAGCGTGAGCGAGGCTCAGCTCTGGCCGCGGCTTCAGGGAGCACGGCGGCGGCTCATCCCCTGCCCCGGGCTCATCCCCTGCCCCGGGCTCATCCCCTGCCCCGGGCTCAGCCCCTGCCCCGGGCACAGCTCCTACGGTGCCATGCAATGGCTTACGCTGAAGCAGATTCAGCTTGGTCCCAAAGTGAAGCACGTGCACATGGAACTCTCTGAATTGCACTGCAAAAACTTCTCAGAAAATCAAAAGATTTCATAATAATGGTCAGAAAGAGTAACCTAACCATTTGTTGCTGAGTATATGTTAAATGAGACTGGAAATCTCTCTTTATATCATAAAACATTTTTGAGTCAAGAAAATGTAGTACTAAAATGAGCTCAGACTGAGAGCAAGGGACAAGGAAAATATCTCTTACAGAAAGACACAAGCAACGTTGAACGCAATTACTGAAAGGCTCTAAATGGAGCATTTTCAACAGCAATGGTAAAGACCAATTATTGCAAGTATGCATTTTGACCAATTTCCTTGTATCTCTCAACCAAAACATTCCCCACAATTGTTGTGGGGGTATATATTTTAGTCAATGAGGTTTTGGATGATTGTGTAAAAATACAAATGTTAAAGAAAGTTATGATTAGAGTTTGACAATAAACAAGAAAAAGGAAAATAGTAAGTTTTATTAAAATCAGATGTTGTGCTCTTTCTTTTTTTTAATTGAAAGTTGTTGCCACTGAGAATAAATGAAAACTAGTTACTAAAACCCTTTAGCATGATGTTACATTGTGGGAAGCCTACTGTTAATTTTTTCAGGTCATCTCATGTTCCTATTGACTCTCTACAGACCATTTTCAGAATATCTAGATGTGCTTCTGTATGTGATGGTATCAAACCAGTGTGTTCCCACAAGACCTAAGGAAACAGTGACAAAATTAACCCAGACCTCTATCTTAAAGTCTGTGTATATTGCATTTTTCTGGTTCAGAGTTGAAATTCAGTATTTGTAAGTAATTATCCTAAAAAGTAAGACTTTTTTCCCCCCTCTGTTTACAAATATCTGAAGTACAAAGCATTTAAAACAGTTTTAAGATATACGATATATTTTAGGATAATTTCTTAAAAAGAAATCAGTGACTTCAAAGTAATTTTTTCTATACAGTTGGACTTTGCTGTCAGTACCATACACATCAACCTTATCCCCAAATAACATTCCAGTAAAACCTTCATCCAGTGATAATACAGGGTGCTTTCAGTCTTTATTGTGGTCAGTGGGGAACTTGAGTTTTTGAGCTTTTGGATCTCAGGTTTTTTTGCTACACTCTTACTAGAAGAGTCTTGAACAGAAAATGTTTGCAGTTGTGTCACGAAATTGCAAGAATAATTTTTTCTTTATATATTTGACTGAATCTTACACTAAGTTTGGATTATTTTTATGGAAAGCATAGTAAGATGAAATATGAGGCTTTTAGGCTGATAGTGAGTTATTTACTACCAAATTTTCCATTTTGTGTAATTAACAATGAATAAAAAATAAAAATAACCAAATGCAGATCTAAAATGCACTTTAGAGGCAAAGTATTTCAGTGTAAGCTGACAGTAGCATAAATCAATGAGTCAATTTTTGAACCACAAGCAGTATATATAAAAATATGTTAAGTAAAGCAAGAACAAAAAAAAAAAACCAACACAAAACCAAGAAAGGTTTAGAGCTAAGTGGGTTTTTTTTAGTTTTAATGTACAAGATAGTGCTTTTTTACTTCTTCCTTTTTGACGGTTTGATAGTAAGCAAAATGAAGTGTTTTCTACTCCAGACCAGGTGTCAGGAAATTTGCTTTGCTTCTTAGTGCAGTTTAAGAAACTTTTAGATTTCTTAATTGGTTTGTTAATGTGCACCAAATAATGCCTGTGGTATTCTGCAAACACAATATTCCGCAATCGCTAATGAAATTTTCTGAGATGATTCCTTAAAATTTTGCCTCCATTTTATATTTTTTAAAAATTGTGTTATTTTAAATAAGAAAAATACTGATAATATTAAACTTAAAAAAAAAAAAAATTTAAAACTTTGTACCATCTTTACCTTGAAGTTTCAAGTAGCCTCACTCTTCCTTTTCATGGCTTTTAATTCAATTAATTCAGTTTTGAATGTTCTTATTCCATGTACCACACATTTTAGTAACATGACCCCCCCATTCTTGGTTAATTCCTTTGCTCCAAATGCAAGGCTTCTAATAAAATGCAGTAAGAAGTGTTTCCCTGCCCGTTGCTGCTGCTGTAACATATATGCTGATGTAAAGCAGAAACTGAACAAAGTCACAATTTTCCTGAGATTAGAGGTAGCCAGGCTGGCTGTCTCCTCGCCTCCTGCTCCCCACTTCCAGCTCCGGGCCACCCCCACACCATAGTTTAGATATTATTTGCTCTTTCGGGTCTCAGATTACGAGAGCAATTGATCTGCGTGACCTATTTTAGAAACTTTCACATTTGCTGGGGAAACCTAAACCAAATGTATCCCCTCAAGAGACAAATCAGTTGCAAACTGGCCGGTTGACGTGTGGAGGCAGCCAGTGTGTCCCTGCCATCAATCCTGGGGGCACAGCTCCACCTTATGGCGTGCTGGGAACTCACCAGCAAATCCTTTAAAGAACAGTCTTCACACGTTTCAATTCAAGAGTTTCGGCTCCTGATTCAAACTTTGGTTTAATTTAGTTGGTTTAATCTCTGTTGCATGTCACTGTACCAGCGAATTACATAATTTCATCTTTTGAAGGTTCCAGTGTCTGAAATGTAGAATCCAAGTAGCAGTACTTTAAAATCAAAACTCTTGTCAGTTCTTAGCAAGATCCAGCAAGAGCCTGCGTTGATTCAATGGGCTGATAGTGCTTAAAATACTACCTAGACAAAATATAACCAATCTGGGACCTGGCCTTTCCCGTGTTGTATTTTTTAAAAGTTCATATATCTAAGCAAAGGTAGTTTGTACTGGAAAAGTTCTCTATAGGAGTTCATTTCTGCATCAAAACCTTTCTACCTAGTTTTCAACTGTAATAGTTTAGGTAAGATTAAAAAATTTATTTAATATAAATTGTGCTTCCATTTATAGTATCTGTTCTGTTTGGGTTTTATTCCAGATTACTGAAAACACTTACCTTTGTTACATGCACTAACCGTGGAAAATTTCCTTTTTTTTTCTTTTTAAATTTTTTTTTTTAATTATTTTTTCTAAATATGATTTAGACATTGGAAAAACAAGTTTATCTTCTTACACTAATTACTGTATCTCCTCCTAGTACTGAGACTGAACAGAAACATCCAGTTTCTGTTCTTCAGCTGATGTCTTACTGAAATTCAGAATTTCTCTTGAAATAGATAATGGCTATGTTTGGCTTGACTGTATGTTTGAAATTGAAAACTTGATAGGTGTCTAGATACTAATACCATAACAATCTTAAATTCTCTGCTTTTTGCAAAGGGGCTTGTAGAATATAGTCACCTTTTCATGAATCTGTAGATGAAATCTATTTAGATAAGACATTAGAGATAATGTTTTTCAAACATATTGAAAAATTAAATGTAACATTTTGTTTAGTTTGGTTTTTTCCCCCTGTTTTTAGGGTTAATGAGGCACTATAGTCAGTAGTGCTTGTTAGTGCTGCTGAATCAACAGTAAATACCATGTCTCTCACAACTTTTACAAAAGCCTTTCTATTATGTGTTGGTTTTAAGTAATTTTTAAAGTTTCTTTTAACAAAGTACACCTTTCAAAAATTCAGAGTGGCAATACAGCGCGAAGTGTAACAGTCAATTTTATATGGTAGGAAATAGTTGTGCATTGTTCTGATGGAAGAGTAAATTTGATAAAACGCTGTATTTGTTCAATGAAAATGACTATTCAGCACGGTTGAATTCTCTCCACAATATGTCACGGGAACCTAGTCCAATCATTTTAATCGTAAACAATGCTGCTGCTTCTTGCAGTGGGTTAAATGCATGCAAATTGGAACCTACTGTTTCATGAGTGATCAATTCTTTGTTGGGAGTGGAAAGAAATGCTGTATGTATTGCTAAGAGACTGAAGGAAGCGTAGTCAGCGTCTTCATTCTAAAGTCTGTGCGTCTCATCAAGATGCTGCTTTGGAGGCAATGCTTTCCTGTTTCTCATCTTTATAAATAACTTAGGCTGTGCTGAAATCATTAGAAAAATCTCTAAACAGGGGAACATCTACCATTTCTAGTGCAGGCCCCAAGTATAAATAGAGCTGTGCATGCCACCTGTGGTAGCAGATGGCAGCCATTCACAGCTTCCTTTTGTGTCGGACCTGCATTAGATGCAATAATTGCTTTTATGTTTTAGTAAGAGTTGTTTAAAAAAATCTAGAGTGGCAACAAACCACAGATATATGTATTATAGATAGTTTACAGTGAGGATCAAGTGCAAACTGGAACCTAAAGTCACTTCTAAAATGTTACGTTACAAGCTTTAATGTGAATTTATAGTGTTTTTCACTTGCACGATGGTCATGCTTTTGTTTGTCACACAGTGGCAACCTGCTGCTGCTTCACTGTAAACCAGTTGGGTTTTCATGATCAGAACTACACTTGGGAGTCCTTAAGTTATACCTGGAGTCTCCAGATTCAGTACCTGAGCTTAGGAGGTTATCATGTTGAATTTCTTAGGTTGTAATTAAATATACCTTATTGATTCATGGCAGATGCATCCTGTAGGAAGTTCCCTACTGGTGCTATTCAGTTCCTGCCCTCCCTTGTGCTGTTACAGGTATTTGTGGAGCTGAAATGAAAGAAACCAATTCTTTCCAGAAGAGTAATTAAAAAAAAAAAAAAAGTAATTTCAGTGTTTTGGGGTGTGGTATTGACCCTCAAGGGAGTGTCAGTGGGAATGAGAAGAGAGGAGGGAGAGCCTGGTCCTAAGTGGTCTTCTTCACTGTTAGAAGGAAGATAACCCACTGTATTCTGGTAGTGAACAGAAGCTCAAGAAGATGCTGTTGCTATAATGATACAACTGGTGCTCACAATATTGTGAGGGAAGGTATTTTATTCCACTGATTCTCCTAGAAATGTCAGTTACCTGGAAATTCAGCAGTGTTCTTCCCTATGAGATAAGTGTAGTCTTTATGTAGTGCAAGAATGCTGCAGCTACAAAGGGCCTTTCGCTGAGCCCTCCTATCCTGTGGGGGCGAGGAGAGGGGAAGGAAATAATTTCTTTATTTCAGGGTTGATGGAAAGGCTTATTTCTCTGCTCCAGACTTTCAGAGAGAAAGCAAGCCAGTTTCCAGATGCAAAGAATGAGAACCATGGCGAGAGGCCAATAGTCAGATGTGTTTGTGCTTCTTCAAATTGCTTTCATCTATCCTTTTGACACCTGTGGCAACTGGTGGTATAAATGTTTTGAAAACAGGCATGTAGAGCAAATTGGAAGTTGCGGTTATGATGGATGGGTAAATGGAGTGGAAAAATGGATGTGCTGAAATGCAAGTGGGATTTAAAATTCTACTAGATCTACTTGAAAGATTAATTGGAGAAGATACAAAAATTTATCCCAGAAGCAGTGGAAACCAGGGTGAGGAAGACAAACTGGCCAAGAAAACTGTTGCAGAAGGGAAGATATTTTACAGAAATAAAGTTAGATTTGGCCAAATTCATGATGAGTTGCTAATGATACTAAAACCCTCCTAAAGTTAAAATATTCCTTAGCTATTTTAATAAAATTAGCAAAAAATGTGGATTTGTCATGCAACTGGAGTATAGATGGGGAATAGTTTAGTCATGGACTCTAGACTAAATTAATAAGGAAAAAGCCATGGACCAGTGGGGTAAAAGCAAGACACATACTTGGAACTAGAAAAATAGTAGGAAAAAAAGGTGTTTCCAGCAGAAATAGTTACAAAGTAACCAACACCAGTGAATGCCTTTCTAGTGATCTGCATTGGAAATGGATGGATACAAACTGGAACAAATGCAGAGGAAAGCTCTGGGTTCAGCAACTTCAGAACTGTTTCGTGAGAAGGAACTAAAAGCTTGGGGTCATTTGTCTGGGCTACAAAAGATAGATAGATACATAGATACAATTACTGACGGTAAAGTCAAAAACACAGGCAGGGAAGTAGACCTTTAAGGGAAAGGTCCATTTTGAAGCAAGAACAGATGGATAGAAGTTGGTAATCAGTAAACCTGGAAATTAGACAAGTTCTTATTTTTAATAAGAACAATAGGATTATAATAAAACCTCTCAGTTGTAATAGGGAGAAGCTTTATTACCTTTAGGCTGAAGCTTGATGACTTTCCAAAATGTGTATGATGGGCCTCTGATAACCTCAGAATAACTGCAAGCTGTTGACCCTGGAGATATCTTCAAGATTTATGTTTGTATGATCAGGGATATTTTGTGTCCACAGAAAATCAAGCATCATACAAAAATACCAATGAATTTTTAGAAATAAAGTTAATATTCTCTCCCTTTAATACTAGTGAGACCTTCTTTTTAATAAAAAGTGTTCATTTTGTTCATACGGTTGTGACAAATTCAAAGCTATGCCAGTAGTACATGGTAACAAAAGGCAAAAGAAATATCAGCAGTGCAGAATTGCAGAAGATACTGTTAGAATTTGAGGGAAACTAGAACAAGAAGTCTCACTTCTGATGCAAATCTTGGGAACTAAGAGCTTGATGTGAGTATGGGTATAATGGTGTCATTCTAAATTCATGAAAATAGCTTTACAAATGAAGGAGAGGCAAAGTGGGGTCAGTGCAATTCAAACACATGATGACAATTTTAGCCTAAGTAGAATGCTCTTTGTGACTAGATGAATTAATTACTGTAAGACAGTGTTCTTGCTTGTCATTCTGATTCTTTCTGCTTGTTAATCACTCCTAAATTGTAGCTATTGCAGCAATATTAAAATTTATTGCTACAAAATTTTGCTTATCTGTTTTCTAGTTCAGTGTGTTCTCATGCTTTAATGTAAATGTTTTGAAATGTTTCTTATTTTACATTTGTTTTGTCCTCTGTAGTACTTTCTGCCTATTAAGTATTATTGTTCCACTGGAACACTGTATAGCTGTTTTAAATGTTTTGCTTTCATAGACAAGCTTGATTTACCTATTCAGCAAATTTGGTGACATACCAAGTCTGAGCTGAGAAAGAGATTACTGTGCAAATAGTAAGTTAACATGGCAATGAGAAGGAACAACTGTAGAATGGTTTAGCTTACTTTTTGGGCCTCATTGGTCTTGTAGGAATTGCCGTATTTCCCTTCTTACTCTGTATAATGGTGCTAACACACTAGGAAACTCCTGAAGGTACTGACAGAACTCAGTTTGCTATGAATTGGATGAAATTTCCTGTGTTAATCACACAAAAAACTTGAAACATGAAAACAGGGAAAATCCTTATCCAATATGATGAATTGTAGTAAAACTGAAACAGAGCAAATAATAATAGGGAAATGGAGGCTTATTTATTTGCACAAGGAAACACCTTGAGTTGTAAAAATTACTGTGGTTTTACTAAGTACATTTTTTTCCTTGCACTTTTTTTAAAAGACCTGCTTTTGAAAAAAAATAATTGGGGGAATTAATCTTCTATTTATCCAAACTATTCTGTGTTCTTTCTCTGTGGTTTTTTTTTTTTGTTTGTATAATTACAAAGATCATTTGCATGAAAATAGGATTTTAAGACTTGAACAGTTTCTGATGCTTTTTCCCAGATACATGGAGTAAACCGTATTTATTGTAAACTAAAACAACTATTGTTTTGTAAAATTCCTTGCATGCTTTTTTTACAGTGAATTATTAATTAATATTTGAGAATATAGTTTAAAAAGTTTCCTCTGCATACCTTGGAAAATATATACTGCTAATGTATAGAATTCTCTTCCCCCTTCCCATCATGTCTTCTCATATCTCTGGCAAATTAAGCTACACTTCTTGTAGTTCCTCCATTCTCTAAAATAAGCAGCATCTTATGCTACACCAAATCTTTTAAATCAGACTGAAGTTTGCAAAAGTTGTTTGAGATTTTTTTTTCTTTTTTTTGGCTTCCCAAAAGATCTTTGTAAAGATTTCTTAAAAAAGAAAATAAAGTGATTTATAGTAAAAGTTATCCAGAGTAAGGTGGAAATTCAGAAATGGAAATTTGATTGGGATGTATGATCTGGCAAAACTTACTAATGATTATCAGATGGAAGAGATACTACTTTAGTTTGGGCACAAACTGGTCACTGTGTTATGGCAAAAGTAGAAGGGAGAGGGTCAGTACTTTGCCATACAAGTTTTGATAGCTGAACTGGAATATGTGTGTCTTATCAGTAAAGAGTTTAAAAATTTCTTGTGTGGTCTTCCAAAATGAATTTATTTCCAAAGTGTACATTAAATTCTGGAGTCACTAAATTCTGGATTGACAATTTAGATAATGTTTTGTGTTACCTTGTTTAATATTTTTAATGTTTAATATTATAGTTATATTTACTTTTTAGTTTATGCTTTTTGGGAAGAAAAGCTGGACCTTCATACAACAGATCTTTTTTAGATTATTTTTATGTATTGACTGCTTGGAAAATGTGAAAATTCTAGTATAAAAGAGTAAATTTTATTATTCTATTTAATTATAGAAAAAAAATTTTATGAATTCACATTTGAAATGTGGAATACTGAACTTTAAACAAAATAATCAGTTATCTGAAAACTAATTATGATTTCAATTCATTTAGATTTCTCATATTGGAAAGCTGAAAGATTTTCTTCTACAACACAGAAAGGATTACATTAATGCTTACAGGTAAGTGTGTACTGTTTAAATGGATTTATCTATTTATTTATTTATCTTAATGCTTATAAAGTGAACAGCTTAAAAACCTATAGGCAAAATAACTAAAATCAAAACAGAGATTGTTATTAATTGGCTTACTGTAAACCACTATAAGATGAAGAATAGTGCTGTCACAAGAAAATGGTGCACCTGAATAAAATGAGACTCAGAATTTGAAAATGATCTCTGGCTCTTAGGGGTGAGTTCTGACAGAAAATAACCTGGCAGTCAAAGTCCCACACCTTTTAAGGACCTGCAGAGTAAGTTTATGAAGGGGTTCCTGAGACAGCAGGATGATCCAGGTTTTCCTTTTACTCTGTCATACTAAACCTACCCGTCATCCCAAAGTATACAGTCAGTAGCATCAGCAGGTCCTGGAGGGCAATGATGCAAACTCTTCAGACTCTGGAATGTGAATTCCAGATGAAGGACACCAGTGAGGAGGTGGTGTCAGGGGGCAGCAGCACAAGATTAGTTTTTCTGTAACAAAAACCGTAGGCTTCAGCTCTGGTAGTTACTGTGTGAAGAAAGTTTTGATTCTCTTCAGCTACTAGGAAGCATTCAAAAGTACTGTATCTGCCTACTTGTTGGTAACTTTAGTAGTAGGATTTTTAGAAGATTAATGTACAAATTTACAAGGTGGTGTTTGTAGGAAAAAAATAGTATCTTCTGGTCTGCAGGTACTAAATCAAGTTATCCTTAGATCTAAATGTTACTGCAGCTTGTATTTTGGTGAACTGTGTACAAATAATTGTAGAATCTGAGAAATGTAAAACTTGCTTTTTATAGAAGTTCTGTTACATGCAAACTGAGTGAGTCAGCCCTGTCTGCATTCCAGTTCTGCCACCAGCCCTAAAGCTGAGCTGTTGCTTCAATCAAGGTAGATAAAATGCAGCCTAAAATCATTTTGGGTTGAAAGCTTCATAGATATCACTTTACAGTTCTATCCAGACAGATTTCCTTTCCCTTTTTCCTTATGGAAAAGACCAAAAGAATAGATGAGCCATCTGCTATTCCTTAGGGTCAGTCCGTATTGGAGGAACTATTTTCCTGAAAAACAACTTCTAGGCCTGAAAGGGTCTGTCACAGTAACAGCAATACTGCCTCATCAGAGGAATCGAGGTGCATTCTGTGTAAGTTACCAGAAGACTTCTGGCACTCTTTTTTGTCTTCACAAGAGTTTAAAAGGTGTATTTTGTTGTTTTGAAAATGAAACTGATGCCTTTGGTTTTAACTTGAGTATTTTTCAAATCCTGTACTGCTCAGTGGGTAACTCTGAAGTTTCTTGGAGCCTGTTAACTTCTGCTCTCTCGTGCTAGGTAGACATAACAAAGCCTCTCCAGGCCTGCTCTTCAAGGACACCCAGACCATCCTAGGCCCAAAATGTAAACCAAAGCCTCTAAAGGGAGGGGGGCAAGCTTGGGGAAACTACATCATTAACTGAAGCTTTAATTGGAGAATTAACCCTGATATACAAATAAACCAAACTTATAAAAGTGTGAAGAACTTGTGACCTGTTGTCCATCTTGGAAGTAGCCTCTGGCTCCCCAGGGTGTACCTTTGAATGCCCTTCAAATAAATACCTACCTTTATTCCCTTTTTCTTGTCTAGCGTCTGGTTTTAGGTGGCCTCTCAAGGCATCGAAATGAAAAAAGGAAGATGGCTTATTTTATAAGTGAGAGGCCGTATTCATGGTCAGTGCTGGTGAAAATGCTGCTTGGGGTGTGCACAGTTCTGTGTGAGGTGGATGGGAGATGCTTTTCCAAGGAGCAAGCAGAAGTAGTGCACAGCTCCGTGTGATGCCTGGCTCTCTGCTTTCAATGCCTGTTGGCACTGGGCATGAACAACACTAGGTGGAGCCAGCAGTTTAATACTGGCATAACTGAGTGTACTGTGTGAAAACTTCGTATACATGCAGAGGTGGAGAAACTGCAAATAATTCCAGTAAGAGCAGTCAGTGGTGGTTAAATTTTGGGTAGTGTTTGTATTTTATTAACAGTAGTGTACATAAAATGGAAGTGGTTAGAGTAAAAATGTGTCCTGGTTATTTTGATTTCTAGAAGTTTTTAATGTTCTTTTTGTAAACGCTGTTGCAACATTATTATGGTAATTCTCAGTGCTTTCCACCTTCCTCTCCCGCCACCCAGGTCTTCATTAAGGAGAGGAAAGAAGTGTCATTTCCTTTATTAAACCATAAAATAATCCAGCAGATCTCATCTGAGATTGCAGTTGATTCTGTCTTTAATAGTCAAAATTAAATTGTTTATGTTTGACATAAAAATGTCAAATTCCATATAGATTACCTGTGCTGTTCTACTTCATGGATGCAAAGAGCATCATAGCATCCATGCTGTCAGTCTTACAGTCTTAGCAAATGCCTCACTCACTCAAGACAGCAGTTTTAATAACTCTTTAATACTCAAGTAATGGGGACAGTTTTTGAACAATTTAATACTAAAAGGCTGTTCTGAAATTTATGTAGGAGATGTCAAATTTCGTGAACAAAATTACTACTGTGTATTTTGTCAGTCCTGCTGTTGGTTTTCCCAAGTATAGCACAATGTGTTGGTGAAATTGAGCTTTTGAGTTAACCAGTTGTATTATTGTATGCCTTTTAAAATTTCTTCATCATGCACTGCATCCAGGTTCTTGATTGCTTCTTTGACCTTACCTTTGAAGACTATGAATTATTTAATAATGGAGTTTTTATTTTTGGCATACATGAAATATCCTGCTACAGAGGGTATGTCTTTAATTCATTTTTAGAGGAAAATTTTTAGCAATGAGAAAGTCAGTTGAAATAAGGGTTATTTGAAACCAAGGCCCTGACCTATTTTATCAAACTTTAGCTATTTAACTGAAATACCTAAATTGAATTAATAATTGCTTATTCACCTTCTTTCTTCTTGATTATGACTATTACCTACAAAATATGAAAGCGGCAAAACAGATGACATTCTTGGTGTAGTGATCTAAGCTTGCTGGCTTACAGGCCACTGCACCTTTATCCTCTCCTCTTTCTTAGGATTTATTTCCTTTCTCTTACATGTAGGGTTTTTGCCTATTGTGATAAGGAATTTTTGGTCATGGTTTAACCCCAGCTGGCAGCTCAGGCCTACAGAGCTGCTCACTCACTGTGGGATGGGGGAGAGAATCAGAAGAGTAAAAGTGGGAAAACTCATGGTTTGAGATAAAGGCAGTTTAATAGGGAAAGAAAAAGCCACGTGCACAAGCAAAGCAAAGCAAGGAATTCATTCACCATGGGTGGGCAGGTGTTCAGCCATCCCCAGGAAAGCAGGGCTCCATCACATGTAACAGTGAATTGGAAAGACAAATGCCAAATATTTCCACCCTTCCTCTTTTCTTTCCCCAGCTGTATATGCTGAGCATGATGCCATATGATCTGGGATATCTCTGTGGTGAGCTGTCCTGGATGTGTCCCCTCCCAGTTCCTTGTGCACCCCCAGCCTCCTCACTGGTGGGGTGGGATGCAGAGCAGGAAAGGCATTGGCTGTGTGTAAGCACTGCCCAGCAATAACAAAAACATCCCTGAGTTACCAGCATTGTTTCCAACACAAAACAAAAACACAACCCTGTACTTGATGCTGGGAAGAAAATTAACCCTATCCCAAGCGAAACCAGTGCACACAAGTTGATCACTGTTTCTGGAAAGGAGAGGGCAGGGACTTGAGTCCTGAAATTGTTAACAAGATGTGGGTACTTTTAGATTTTTTCTTATTAAACAATAACTGCTTTCGGATGAGGATTTCAGATGAGGTCCCATTTTTAGTGAAGTGGCTGCTATACATTCTGTATTATTCTTCTCAGTCCATTTGCTGTAATGTGTTGCTGTGCTGCTTTTTACACTGCTAGGAGAGATCCTGTCTTCAGTCTTTGGTAACTTGTCTGATGTCTCATCTGTGAACAACTTGCACCTTTGCTTTTCATCATCAGCTCCTTCATGCTTTTGATCACTGAGCCATCAAGACAGTTCATATGTTTGTGTGAAGTATAGTTCAAGGAACTAGCTGTAGTACCCTAACACTTGGGAATTTGAAATGATCCTCTTGGGATTCTTTCACTGCCATCAGTTTCTCTGAAGGCTCTTTCAAGGTTTAAGCAGTTTAAAGACCAGTCATTATTCCTACTATTTTAATGAGACATTGGAAATGAATTGAGAGGGTTCTAGATTCTGATCACAGAACACCTCATACTTAAAGAAAAATATTTGAGAGGAGAGCTTTCCATCTGGGAATATTAGACATCTAGTTAAGTGTGTTTTGCAACTGCAGAGGTACTTGTGCAGTTGATCAGTGTAGTTTAGGTGACTTCTGAATAGAAATGTCACTTGTTCCACCAGAAAGCTGCATGGGTGGCTTTTGATGTATCTTCGTTACATGCTTCTGTGGTCCTTCTGTGCAATTAAGTGTTTGAACATTTGTTGTTAATTGCAAATTAATATACCTTGAAAAAATTATTTACAAATTATCTTTCTGTCTTAAAAAATAATGTTGGAGCCCGGTAATTATGCCTCCTGCCCTAGCATTTATCTATCTTAAGCATTTCTCTATCTCAAGGCAATAAATCAGTTACATCATTTGCCACTTAACAGAAAATCATTGAATGCTTACACAGCGTTTTGTGGAGAGTGTTTCCTTGTATTTAACAATAAAAGAAGTAGCCGTTAAAGAACTCTAAAAATAGTGTTTTACTGACTCCTATACAATGCCAGGCTGCATTCTTGTCTTGACTCACATTTTTACAGGAAGCAAGGCTTGCTTTTTTATATTGAGGTTGTAAAACATGTAGATGATCTGTAAAGACTTTCTTCCTAGAGCAGTGTATTTTTGTGTTCTTCAGGGAATTATTGTCAAATTATTTATCTTCTTCTTTTGCACTGAATTCATATATCACATTTCAGAAATAGTAATTTTTCATAGTAGCACTCTGAAATTTCTGAGCAATATTAAAAAAACCTGAGAATACCAATTTAGGTATGCTTGTATTGCCTATTCTAGTACCTGAAGCTTCCACACAGAATTAAAACAACTGTGTAAAAGTTGTGGAATGTTTTGTCATTTGAGTGACAATCTTTTAGCTTGAATTTACGTCAGACAGCATTTGGATGGAAGAAGGCAGTTAGTGAAAATGCACAGAACTTTGTTAAGTAAGAAATCAATCAATTTACAATACACTAGATGCCCAAAGGGAAGAATGTGACTCCTGTATTTGCCACCAAGGTTATACATACACATATGTTAACTTAACACATGGGGAGTGTTTCTGTGTGGGTTTGCAAGGCAGTATGTGCAGGTGGTAAGTTGGGCAAATCTCTGTTATTTTACAACTCATTTATTTCTGCTTATTGCTTCTCTCTCTTTTGTAATACACTGCTGGAGGAAAATGAAATTTTTCTTCGTGATTTGTAATCTTTATTGGATTAGTACGCAGAAGATACTTTATGCACCAGCAGAATTACTAATTCTAAGAGCTGATTTAACATCAGCTTTGTTTCCTTGCAGTTTGCCAGCAAAATAGGATCATAGAAAGGTTAGGCTGGAAGGAGCATGGCTGAAACACCCGAAAAGAGAATGATTAGTGTTTTGCTTGCTTTTAAATATTTCTTTCAGTGGAGATTTCGTATTCTCACTCTGCTTTTTCCTGTTTCCATATCCATGTTACTAGAATAATGAATCTCATTGTAAGGATGACTTTTTATGCAACAACATGTTGTTGTTGTGTTTGATTTATGATCCAGTATGATCCCAAATGACTTTCTGAAGAACTATTGCCTAATCAGTTGTTCCCCATTCTCTGTGGGTTCAGATAATTGTTCTTGCTGCAGCAAAGAGCTTCTGACCATTCCTTATTAAAATTCTTCATGTCATTTCTCCAGGCAGTGTTGTTTTGAATTGAAGTCTTGTTCTCCTGATACAGTTTTAATTTGCTTAACTTTATGCCTCTGAAAGTTTAGTAAGTATATACTCCATTCTGCTGAGTTGTTAATGAAAGTATTAAATGGCATCAGATTCGGGACAAAATCCTGTGGAGCACAACTCAGTGTTTCCTTCTGTTTTGGTGTATAGCTACCCCCAAGTTCAACTTTGCTTTTTCACATTCATATTTCTTCTAACTCATCTATTCACTGGTAGCTTGTGAGAATGTTGCATGAGATGGTAAGAAAAGTCACACTAAAATATAGCTGTGATTGCTTGTCATCCATCCATAAGACCTGTTACTGCATCCCAGCAGTAAATTACACTGCCTATGACATACTACTGGTACATCTTGGCTACTGGTAATCTTTTTGGTCTTTCCTAAGTGCTTAAATATTACTTATTTATTTCTATATTTTTCTAGGCTGAGCGGTCTACAAGTCCTCTGCTTTTTTTTTTGTCCCTTTAACCTATTTTCAAAGATAGTCTTTTTATCAATCTGTCATTTGCTTATTCTCTCCTAGTTCTTGGCAGTGAGGATACATCCTGTCATTTGATGCATTTCCCATCTTATTTCAGGGCTTGGTCTCCTGTCTCTGCACACTGTATGAATGTGCATGCGCCCTGGGCTTTTTTGGAAGTTGGTTAGTTCTGTTCAAGAGCACAGCTTTGTTACACAGATAGGAGGGGTATATACTTCGTCAGATTTACCTTCAGCTTTGTCCCAGGAGCCACTGCACCTTCAGGTACACTTGTGCTATGACCTGGGTCACATAGCTCTCTCCCTCATACCCTATTCACTCAGCGGCCTGTTAACTAATACATTAGCTGACACTTGCTATTGTTGATGATAATATCAACAAAGAACTATGATCTTTTTAAAATGTCAGAGGTATTAAATGTGACCCAGATGATTTAGAAGCAGTAAGCTAAAAGGAATAGTAACTGCAGCTTTTAAGTGATGTTAATGATGAAAGTTAATGCAAAAAGAAAACAAAGCAATAAACATCTAGAATTAATTCATACTCTGCATATAATTTTACTTCTTTGCTGAGTAACAAGCCAAGACCACATTCTTTGTTGTTTCTTATAGTAATGTTTGCAGAGCAATCTCTTGTTGTCACTGGCATCCCTTCCCAGTTGTCTCACCCTGCAGTTGACCCTTTTCTGAGTGTGTCCCTGCATGCTGTATTCCTTTAGACTTGTCAGTAGAAACCAGAACTAATTTGCACTTTCTATTCTGATCTTTCTGTTTGAGCTCAACAATGATCAGTTGATCTCTCACTGTATTGCCTACTCTTCCTTTTCATCAAGGGCAGAGTTGCAAATTAACATAATGTAATTTCTATGTGAAAACTACTAGTTCATCCAAATTCTTTTCTGTTTCTTTTTAGGTCTGCATTTTCTCTGCAATTTAACCTACTTATTTTTCTAGACTAATAAAGTCTGCCTACTTGATGGTCACTGTCTTCATTGTACTCTTCACCCACTGTTAAAAATCACAGATAAACCAAGTTGCCTTCCAGCCCAAGTTTCTTATGAAGTTTTCTCATATTGACAAGGATGAAAATCCAGAGGAATTTCTTTTCCTTCTTTCTTCCTTCTTTATCTGTGCATGTCTTGGCTACTTTTTCTGATTGCTTCTGAAAAACCTGATTTGCTTGGCCTTTCTTGATCTAGTGGTGGATCAGTCCACTGCTGTGATACTGCCATTGCACTTCTGAGCATGCATCTGTATCTCTGACATACAAGACACAGCTGAATTTTTTTTTGTTCTGTTGGTTTTTGTTTGATGTTTTTATGTGGTTTTGGTTTTCTTTGGCCTGTTTTATTTTAATGAATGGTTCCTCTTCCGGTAGAGGATGGTGATTAAATGGATTTTCAGTATAATCTCCATGTGCAGATTTACTGGGGAGTGCAGTGGGGACTTCAGTACCCTCTTAGTACTAGTGGATGCCATATGTGTTTTGACATAATGGGATGTGATTGTATGACTCCATTCTTGCCTTCCCAAGGAGTTTGGGTTTCAGGTATCCTTCCCTCTGAGTGGCTCGACCAGCTCATGTTCAAAAGCACTGATACCAGACTCTATTTAAGCTGTAAGCAGTTACAAAAGGAAAAGTATTCTATTTCTTGTTTACTGGATTAAGCTGCATTTTACTAGCTTTGAAGCTGTGAAACTCCTATTTAAGAATTTGATCTACCCTGTTTTTCTATAAGCAACTAGGAAAAGTAACTGAACAACTTGTTTCCCAGTGTTAAGAAGCTGTTGCAATTATCCTCACTGTATCACTACACTGCCACTAGTTAAACTGTTAGTAAAAAGTGAAGTGTGCCTGAGGCAAGTTTTTCATATTTATTTCTAAGTCTGATTGAAAAGAAAATTCTGGTTTGCATTTTGTAATCTTTATTTTACCCTCTTGTGTTGAAAAGTGCATGGAAAGTGTAGAACTCTGCAAATACCACAAAGCTGGGAAGATTACAAGAACCTAGACATATAAAGACAAGAACTTTATATCCTGGTCAGTAGCAGACCAGCCAGAATTTATTATCGTAATCTGAAAGAGAAGAGTGGAGTTTTTTCTTCATCAAGGAGCCATCATGCAGCTGTGACTCCACTCTTATTTCCCACTTGAATCTGTGTGTCCCCACATGCTCAAGTAACTCTCTAGGCTGAGCTCACTGAAGGATATTATGAATTACACCATACCGGACGATCTTAATGGTCCCCTTCTGTCTTGGCCTGTGTGGAGATGGATGTAGGAATGCATTTCCTGGCTTGAACTTGCTTATCTGACAGACTAGCAACACAAATACTTATATAAGCTGTGCAGAGGGAGTAGTGGAGAGGTCTGCCCCAATGTATTTAACAATATGAATTATCTTGTGTTGCATTTTTAACTGACAATATGTCATCTCAGCCAAGTTGGGGAAATCCCCTCTTATCAGATATTTCTAAAATCAGGCAATTTCAAATCTTTCATCATTCAGAAGCTACTTTCTCAGAAAGTGTGATTTAGAGTTACAGCTTAGAAAAACACTGATTACAGCTGGGATAGGGATTTTGCCACAAATTTATGAAACCTGTCTGTCCTGAACAAAGGAGAACAATTCAGGTACTCAAAGATAAATGGAAACACTATATATGGCTGGTTTTCTGTAAGGAATAAAAAATAATTTTATGACATTTAGAATAGTTTTAACCAGAGGGAGAAAAAAGCCTTGATATTTAGGTGTCAAATACATGGCAGTTTTGGAAACAAACATGTAAAATACAGAGTATTACTTCTAATAATTCTTCTAATTACTTGCTAATCTGTGCTTGTGTACTAGCTGACCAATAAGCAGAGACTAATTTTCAAGCCAGATGAACCATGTGCTGATTTTTAATGTAAAACCAGTAATATGGGATGGGAATGAAGAGATTTTGATATAATACTCAAAGACTTTAGAGTATTATATCTTAAAGCTTTGTGGAGGAGATCTGGACCCATGCTTGCAGTACAGTGATGATGCAGGGTTTGTATAGGATGAGTTGATGAGATGGGGTTGTGTGAACTGGTGGGCATTCCTGTGGCTGGGTTTGCTGCAGACACAGGGGAGCTTTGGCATTATTGCAGTGAAGTGTGTAAGAGATCTCTAAGGATATCAGGCTAAATATTGAAGATACTCTCTTTTTACTTGTATTACTGTGTTTTGTAGTTGCATTACACATGAGGGAATTTTCACATATAAAAATAATAATTTCAAATGTAGGTATGAAGTAAGGTTTTCTTTCCTTTTTTAAAAAGCAGATATAATAGGCTGTGATCACTGCATCATCAGGAAACCCAAGATGATGAGGGTTTTTTTGCCTTTTTTTTTTTTTTTCCTCCTGTAGCAGAGTTTTATCATCCTGTCACCTCTGACTGTGGAAACACTGTTAAATACATTTATACAGTATGCTTCTGTAACTCACCTACAGTGAGTTAATATTTTAAGGACAGGCCTTCATTTTTATTGATTTAGCAACAAAAAGATACATTAATAACATTAGAAAATACTAAATGCATAATGTATAATTTAAAATAAACAATGGGAACAGGTTTTAATAAATATTGCAGTCAATTTGATATTAAAATTGTGCGTTATTTTCCATTATTCTTCCTCTAGTTTAAATTCACAGATTTCATAGTACAGCTACTTTAAAAATGAAACACTGTCTTCAGGATAATGAAAACATATTTAAGTAAAATAAGTTCCCTTTTTTTTGTACTTCTTTCTGTATTTGAGCTATTCCTTTATCTTAATTGGTTTTGCGTTTTTAGGACACTTCATTGCAATAAGTACTGAGGGCAATGATATATTTTCTGATTTCTGCTTATCTGTTCCATATTAGATTATGTTCAAGATGATAGGAGATACTGCTTTTTTTTTTTTACATACTTTACTACTAAAAGTGTTCTAAAAAAAAGCCTCCCAGCTTTATAGGAGTGGCATTTTTATCAGTGATAGTTACTGTACTTTTTATTACTTTTTCTGTGAAAATGAGTGTTGCAGAAAAGTTTTTGCAAAGATGGTGAGTCAGAAGAAGGTCTGAGGTGTGTACTTGTGGATTTTATACTGGGGATTTTTTAAGTGACAAGTTTGTCTTGTTTCTCAGCCATATTATGTCTGAGTATGTGAGGATGACGGATACAGAGCGTGACCAGATAGATCAAGATGCCCAGGTGTTTATGAGAACGTGTGCTGATGCCATTCATCAGCTCAGAACAGAAGGTAAACTAAGCAGCTCTTACATGTTTTTTCTTAGTTCTTGATAAAGGCTAAGGTAATGCTGAGTATTACATGGTGAATCTGAAATGCTTTAGGAAAGATATTGGTGAAGTCTTACTGCCTTTTTGTTTGCATGTGTAATCCCGTTGGCTGATTAGTACTGTAATTCATTTTCTTTAATGATAGTGGAAAGAGAAGCCAGAGCATAGAATTTTATTTATTTGTTCAAATACACCAGTTAACAAGTGAAAAAAAAGTCTTAAATATTTACTGCTTGAGTAGTAATTCAGCACTGTGGCACAGAGGCCTAAACCAAAGCTTTCTAAATTTGGTGATTGTCTTTTTCTAGCTTGTCTACCTGTAAGGTATTACAGGTGTAATACTTTCAAGTTTGAGATAATTAAATAACTTTAACAGTGTCCTGGTAAATTAAAAGCATTTTTGGCAGCTTGAATATAGGTTCATACCTTTGCTACACTATCTTGTGAAAGTCATAGAGAGAGAATTTCTGTGTTGCCATTTTCAAGTTGACTTGCTGCATCTCTGTATTTAATCAATACATGAAAGATTTTCATCAGCTTTGAAATGCCATCTAAACATAGTTGTAGCATTATTCAGAATCACTGAACATCAGTCATGCATGAGAACTACATCGTATAAAAATGAGAAATAACAATATATTTAATTAAAAGGATGTTTGATACAATAAATCCCAAATATATCCACATAGTCTATACACCAGAGAATTTGAAAAAGTTCAATAATTTAAGGTAGTTAAATCTCTAGATCTGTTTTGCTGTGCTTAGCTAGGTGACACCTATTCCTGTTCAGAATTTAATTGACATAGTAGAACTCTCTGGCATATATAAAAATACTATAGGATACTAGTTATTTTCAGTTTTTGGTTTCTTGTAATGACTTGCTGTTTTAGAGAATCTAATTTAAATATAGCTATGTTTGAAAGAAATACTAATATGTAACGTGTATAAAATGTGAGTAGGCTTTTGGATATAACTTGCTTATCAACTGAAAGTGCAAACAGCTGTGGAATTCAGTGAAAAGTTAAAAGATTGTCTTGTATCTTTCTCTTGTATTTCAGCACACAAGGGTGTCCAGTCTGCTCAGGTAAAGGAGCACAGAACAGCTGTCTTGGACTTCATTGAAGATTACTTAAAAAGTACTTAGTATTTATTGAATAGTTAAAATCAGATTATTGCATTTTCCAAGAAAGGAATCTTTCTCTTCTAACCTGAAATTTTGTTTACTGCTGTCTTGAACAGGAGTGTGCAAGCTGTATTCTGAACAAAGAGCCATCCGAGTTAAGCGAGTGATAGATAAGAAGAGATTGTGAGTAGTGTCAAAAAATAGTTAAAATGTGCCTTTTACTTGTAGGACATTCAGCAAAACTATTGTCCATGTTTAGATTCTAAGGAGATTGTTTTAATAGAAATTTGTGATTGGATGAGCAACTTCTGCTGTCAGCAGGTGCATTACAGGGTTCCTTACACTTTGGGCATGTAAAGTTAAATCTGAAAATGGCTGCCATTACAGTGTTGTACTTCTCATTTAGGTATAAAAGCACCAAATCAGTAAAATGTGGGTTAATTAAACCTATTTGACTTCTACAAATTCACCAAAAAAAATTTTTTTGCCTTTTTTTTAAAGGTCCTATCTTTCTGCTAAAGCAAGTGACTGTGTTGTTAATAAATACTACTTGAGATGGCAGGTGTTCATGGCAAGCAGAAACATGATGAAAATAAAAAACTAGAATGTAACTTCTGAACTGAAACAAGAGCTTCCACTTCTTATAGTGGCATTTATTAAGGCTGCTAATGTAGAGCTGAAAATGTCTCAGAGACATTAAAGGTGATGTGCTTGATGCCTTTTTGGTCTGGTGGGATTTCTTTTTCAGTCAAGTTTCAAACCCTGTATTTCTTCATTTTCTTTTCCTGCATACTCCCAATTAGGAGATTGATAGGGAAAATGAGCAGGTTTGCAATTTATTTAATACTTGGCTTTCCATGTCTTCTCACTCTGCATTATTTGAATAGTAACCTCAAGGTCCATTATCTATATTTTAATATAAAAATATATAGTTCTTGAATATGCACATAAATAAATTCTTGAGCACTTTTCCAAGACTTGATGCTGGTTTATCAGTTTGTTGTTTGGCTTGACCAGCTACAGTTACATTGAACCTGGAGAGATATTTTCAAAAATACATAAGTATATGTTATTCAGAATCATTCAGCATGATTAAGCACAATTAGATTCACTCACATATATCCTCATGAGACATAAATAGTAGTACAAGCCGAAACCAAGAAAACAAAATACCCCAAACCACTTCTGAAATTTGGTGAGAAGCAATGAGTGAAAAGTAAGGCGTTGGTGTTTTTGTAGCTCCTATAACTTTTCAGAAAAAAACCATACAGAAATAAACGGTGTGATATTTTTCATGTATAGAAATACAGAATCTTATTGGTATTCTTAATGTGAAAGAGCTTCAAAGAAAGATAGCATGGTTCCTGCAGTCATAGCAGTGGCTAATGAATACTAGCTCTTCTGTTGTACTCTTATGTTAGAGTTTCCATGTGAAATCCCACATTCAGAAAAAATCTCAATTTGATGCATTATTTCAGAAGTTAGAGTACCACTTAACTAAAGAGCAGTAAGGCATTAAGAATTAACCTGGAAGATACATTCTTTTTATGCAATATTGGAGGGTCCCTCTAAGCCTCTATGGATGTAAGAACTAGAAAACAGATGTTAACCAGGTGGAGTCTGTGTGCATTGCAGATGTGATGTAATGGCTAAATAGTCATTTAAATTCAAATTCAATTTAAGTAAATCACAGGACATAACCCAATCTTTATTATGACTTAAAGAAAAATAGTATAGTTGATTTGTAATTTCCCCGAGGATTTCAGCAGGTGTTTTATGTGATAAGAACGTGTTCCTTCTCTTAAAAGAACTAGGCATTCTTTAAACAATGCATCCCAGACACTTTGTTCATTTTAAATTGAAAGTTTCCTGTATTCCCATACTGTGCAAAGTAAGGACAACAAACAATAAAGGAATATGTTTCTTTAGAAATAAATTAATCGTAGTGCAGCTCTTCTTTCCTGCAGTTTAGTCAATTTAAAATATATGCATGTCAGACAATACTGAAAAGTTTGCCGTAGAAATGTTTCCTTTTATATCAATAACTACCCTAAACTCTTCAACAAATTGCCTGAGTGTTACAATTTTCTTACAGAAGTTGCCTTTATGTATTCGCTCACATTTTTTGATTAAAAAGTTCTGGGTGGACTAGTTTCGCAGAAAGAAAAGCTGAGAAATAGAAACACAAGCATTTTTTTCTGTAAAGGTACTTGGTTGTGATTTTCAATTTTAATGTTTATTGGTATTCAAGATTATATTTAATTTCAGTTTTAAACTTCTTTTTCCATTAGAAGTTTTTATGAATTATATATGCAATCATTCAAATCAAGCTGATATTTTTGTTACCTGGGGAATTGGTGTTTTATTAGTATTAAAACCATTATTTGAACTGCACAGGTATGTAGATAAGTATTTTTTTCTTATTATTAGGCAAATTTGAGAGAAAGGAGAGGAGAGAAGAAGTTCTTCTCTGTAAAATTACCAAAAGCCCAGTACTTGTAGAGGTTTTATAACTAAAAAAAGTTCCCTGCTACTGTTTTTTCTTGTTAAATAGCAATCACTCAGAGATGACACTTGCATTACATTCTATTTTTCACAGAATTTCCTAATTATGGCTTAGAATTTAGACACAATGCAAAGAAGGAACACAAAAAGCAACACCTTCTGTTAGGCACAGGGGAGAGGTGCAAATCATAATGAGATTAACTCTTGATTATATTTGAGAGGGTAGGAAGTGATAAAGGTGGCACAGCAGGTGATTCCACCTATTGCTTTTTGATTTTTTGGTTCTTTAGTTTCTCCAACAGCATTACTAAAATTTAACTGCTTGCTATGTAGCAGTTACAGAATTCATTGTAGACAAAAATAAACCACAGAAATTTACAGGAAAAAAATACATTGCCACTAATTTTCAACATTTTTAATGCCACACTGAAACATACTTGGCAAGTACTTAATATATAATCACTAAATAAGCTTCTCATGTTTTGCATTGCCATTGTATTAAAATTATGTAATAGGGACTTAGAAGTAGTATAAAAAAGCTAATTCTATTGTATTTCCTTTATGATAATTGAAAATATAAAGTAAAATTATCATAATTATTTGAAAAAAATAAAGAAATAGTGCTTGGCCATTGGTACTAAAAATTTTTCAGTATGACCAAAATGTTGGCTTTTTTTAAAAATAAAATTTAATACACTGGATTTTTGAAAGGAAGTTTAATAAAGTATTTTTATGCTGTAGCATGAAAATATGCTATAGCCTTCAATATTCTCCTCAACTCTGAGCATGTGGTGCATTTTGTCCAGGAATACGATTCCTGCTTCTTTGCCTCTGTAACAATATTTGAGTGACAGTTGCTAAGTACATTTTGTATCTTTACTGGAAAATCTTTAATGAGAAGTTTGCAAGAGTTAAAGTACTGAATTTCGTAATCTGTGATTGTTCTCATTTTAGAGAAATACATCTGTGTAGTATCAGTTAAATCATAGGCTCTTGTACTTCTAGGTCCAAACTTGAACCTGAGCAGAGCAATGTGTCCAAATCACCTCTTTCCCCTGAAAAATCTTCACAGAGTCCTTTAGATGATTCTGAAGAAAAACTTTCTGTTGAGGAAAGCAAAGGTAAGAATAAAATGTAGTTAATTTAAGTGGCAAGACCTGTCCAGTCAATAGTACTTCCTTCACTTTAGAAGGCCCAGTTGCTGTGACTGGCACGTTTTCCATTTTCATCTTCCTTGAGCTGATCAGGCTTCCGTGAAGCATATTGTGAGACTGAGGAAGCAATGTCTTAAATGTCAGATAAACAAGTATTATGCTTTGTTGAATTCCTCATCTTCTTGATAAACTCTACATGAACTCTTTCCTTTTTATTTATTTTTATCAATGTCATATTTTCTGAAATTTGTCTGATTTTCCCATATTGCTTTAACTGAATGAAAAGAATGAGAAAGTAGGTCAATGACTCTTGGGAACATTCTGTAGTTTTTAAGCACAGAGACCTTGAGTTGGACACTTCTACAGTAGGAACTCAAAGGTAGAATAGCCTCACAGAGAGGAGGTTATTGGCTTGCCAGATCCAGTAGTTTTGGGGCTTTCTTCCTGAGGGCATTGAGTTTCCCTGCTGGGAGGATTGGATCTCATCTTCCAGTGGGCAGGAGATAGCCAGAAGTCCAAAGCAGAATCTCTGACCCTGGGGTCATTTCAGATGGTGCAGATCTTGACAGGATTTGTGAACATTGGTTGTCATTGCTTGGTTGCCTGCTTCTCAGGCTGAGGGATAGAAACCATTTCAATTCTCTTCGCAATTTCAGCCTGTCCTAGGATGTGTATGCTGGCAGAGCTTTGGAGCAGAGTGCCTTTTGGAGTACCACCACAATGCAGAGAATTTCAGGTTTCATACCTAAAGAGAAATCTTGTTTCTGTGATTCTGGAGTTGCTTTCTCTGGTTTGAGTTCTCCCACTTGTGCTGTCTAGAGGAGACTAAGGTACCCTGTGATTTACAGCAGGAATTTTTTTCCTTCTAATTACATTATATTGGGATAATACTATATCAGGATAGAACAAATGCAATGGTTGGCTATATTATTCTGATAAACAGTTGTTGTTTCTTTAGTGATTTTTATTAAAAGAGTGAAGTTCCTCTGTTTGGTGATGCCAGGGCCATACGGAGGGTGGATTCATATGAAGTGGGTGCTCCACTTCTGGATGGAGCCTCAAATACTGAATTACCTCACAGTATGTGAACAGCTTCATTTTCTGATAATGGCTTTGCTTATCTACCTAACCAGTTTGTACTTCTGCAGCCCTATCAGTGTGGCTTTTTTTTCCCCCAACACTGAATTTATTGTAAGAAGTACAGGTTTTGATTATGTGCCGTTTCTAGTGCTTACTACCTTTTTATAGTGTGTCATAAGTGATGCAGCAGACAGGCACATAGAATGAGTTTCACCTTAACCTGTTATCACTGTTTTGCAGCTGTGAGCTGGTGTCACTGGAGAAGCAGCAGCATAGTAGCATCTTCATTGCCCTGTGCTCTTTCCTTGTTACCAAATGTCCCTGCAATCTCTGGAAGCGTGCACTACCACCACATAGTGTCATTACAATTTTTAGCTCCAAAAATCTGTGTCACACCATGGAAAATACTGTTCTTTGGTTGCCTTGGACACAGCAAACCACTGCAGTAAATAGAAATACAGCTAATTTGTTGCATGTTAATTTTGATTACTCCAGTTTTCACTTTCATGAGTTTTTGCTTTAATTTTTATGAGAAAGTACGGGTCCTGCCACACAAGTGGTGCTACTGCAGTACTTACAGAGGGGTTAGCTGACTAGACTTTGAGAAAACTATGGAACTTGTATATCATAAATACATCTGTCTGGAACAGTATGCAAATGCACACAGCCTGCAATTCCTCACATAAGGATAAGTGCTGGTTGCTGCTGCTTATAGGAATCAGCCTTGTGACTTCGCTGGTAGGTGGTTGTTGAAGTGTGAAAATAGCATGAACAAGATGACTAGGAAACAAGAAGCTCAGTTTTAAGTCTTACAGCCTTTGATTTATATTTTTTTTCCAAGTAACTTTTCAAATTTTTAAGAAACTGGAGAAATGTTTTTGAAATAAGCTGTTTTATCCTCAGGATGTTGGTGGTTTAGAGAATGGTGATAATTTGTTTTTATGAATTAGCCATCAGCAGCATGCCTGAGTCCCTTGGGTTAAATCTCATCTGTAAAGATAGTTTTGAGAGCAGCTTGTGGTGTTGTCCTTAATTTGAACATTATGATGAACAGCTGAATGTGCTACTAAATGTGCTGAAGCACAACTTGGGTTTTGTCTGGTTTTTTGGCAGAAACCAAAGCAAAAGGATATTACTTTTGTTTTGAGGCAAAGCACCTGTTTACCTTAGAATTATAGTGGACATATCTCATGGTAGGAAAATAGCCTCTCTGGAGAGTGCTTTTATATACTGGCAGTATTTATTTGCATATTACAAATTTGACATTTAGTTTATGGAAATAAATGTAAATAATGAGTAGCTTTTGAACTGGTCCACAAGCTTAGCAGCTGTCTCCTTTCAGCATGGAAAAAGGTTCAGAGGATTTGATCATTATTTTGTATCTCTGTCATGAGTTAACTACTTCTCTTTCTGAGATAGAAATGTAGTTTGGCTTTTGCTGGCTGAATTGCAGAACAGCATTAATGTCAGCTCCGTGAAAGCTGCAGAAAGCCCAGAACGTACCACAGTGACAGGAGGAACCCTGGGGAGATACGTATTTCTTGCTTACCTCTTATCCTAAGTATATTTGCTTATTAGCAATCACACTGGATGCAGATGCTGTTTTTTTAACAGTGCTGGCAGGGCCTGAAACTAATTGGTTCCTCTGGGATAAAATAGGATATTTTTTCTTTTTTTTTTTCTCCATAAATGAATTATCTTATTTTGTTTGAATACAATAAACTATTTACTATAATTTTGATATAATGTAAATACATTGTTTATTTTAAAAAGTAAATTTTGTGTTTCTGTAGAATAGACTTGAAATATTGATAATACCCCATGAAAAAAATAGTTGTATGCCTTCTAAACAATCTTTAAAGATATTCTTGGGTTTATATTTTATTACTCATAAGAAAGAACTGATCTATCTTGAGGTTTGGGGGTTTTTTTAAAACTTATTATATTCCTTATCCACATCCCTCATTTGTAACATTGTCACTGCTTACGCATTCTGGTTTGGTTGTTGGGAAGCCAAAAAAAACATTTATAAAGGAGACCTACACAATACTCTTTTACAATATTAATGTTTTCAAGAGTTTGCACAAATACTATCGTGAAGGATAAAAGGGAAAACTTCTCCTTATATCTCTTTTCATAAATGTGTTTATAAATAGGACTACTCCTTTCAGAGGCTTCCCAAGATAAGTCAGTCTCTGAATGATGATGCATCACTGCTGCTTAAGCAGTTGAAAAAAAAATATGTCTAGGAAGTTATAACAAAAGAAATTAAAATACACATAAATGGCTAAAAAATTTGACTGGGATAAATAGGAAGCCTGAAATGTATGAAAAAGTAAAAACTAAATCTTTCTGTGTTTTAATTTGCAGCCTGCATCTGATACATCAAAGAGGTTGAGTGTTGATCCATTGTGGGGTGGTACAAATCTCTCTTGGGTTTTGTAAGAATGTTACAGCCAGTGGGGAGAAGAGGCTCTCTCAAGGCTGCAGTCTTAGAAGGTTTTTAAACACTCATGCTAGAACAGCTTCAGAAACAGTAGATTCCTGTAGAACAGATTATTTTCTTCCCCATTCTAACTTCTTCCTCTATAATCAGAAGTATATAATTAAGCCTAAAATTAAATCTTCCAGAAAGGAATATCCCAGAAATAGCCCTTCAAGATCTTTTATGCCCAACTCATACAAAGATTTATGCAGATGAGTAGCTTTAATCAAAGGGAAAATACTACTGAAATGAATGAAGCAGCTTTGATGTGTTATGATTAATTTGTGGGGTTGGAGCTGATTCCTGTTATATGCAGGAAGACCCCTTCCACAGTGTGGTGTGGGATTTGCACTGTAATAGGAAGTTTGAACAGCATGACAAAAGCAAATTTGTCTGTGAGCTTTGCTCAAAACATCTTTGAGATTTTAGTTTTTGAAAGGAGGAGCTGGTGTTCTGTCAAGTCTCAGTGGAAGATAATACTTTGCATATAGACTGTCATTTTGAAAATTGTGTGTTTTCATCTGTTAAAAGACAACTGCTACAGCATTTTGTGCCCAAACAATTTGTTAGTGCATTATGAGTTGTTTTACATCCTTGTCTGTCAGTATGTTAATGCAACTCCCTTTAGTTCACAAAATTAAACCTACACGTAGACTTTTGGCCCAGTTTGGACTTAAAAGTTACTGGTGTAATTTTGTGCTGTAAATACAGGGTGAATCTCAGTAATTGACAAAGGAGATAGAACAATTTCACCAGCAGTCTAACATGGATGAAAAATTATTTTGACTTTACTATTCAGTGTTCCGTGTCTCAAGTGTTTGGTGGCTCTTTTACAGACAGGAATCTGCCTGATGCCCAAGGTAACCTTGGATTGTGGGGGGACGGCAAAGGTGAAGACGAGCTGTCGCCTGAAGAAATACAAATGGTATGTTTATCTTGTGCCTAATTGGCCATTTTATTGTATTTTCTGCTGTAGTCATGTGTGGTAAAAAAAATAGAGATTCACCTAAATTATTTTAAACATTTTATGCAGAATAATGCCATAAGAAGATATCCCTTTTGCTTGTGACTTCCTGGTTCTTCTCATAGCAGCTAATATTTAAACATGTTACAAAATGTTTACATGGAGACATGAAATTAATAAAAACTATTTTTCAACAATTGAAATTAAAATTGTTTTTTAACACTACAATTGCTGATTGCTTTGTTTAGTCAGGAAACAATAGAAGTCAAGGCAACATCCAAAGAGTCATTATGAAACTTCTGAAAATAAATTGTTTGCCCTTTTTTCTTGGGCAGTTTCTAGAACACAAATAGTAGTATTATTTAACTATTACTGTGAAGTTATACTTCATATTTTTTTTTATTATCAAGATCAGATTGGTTTCCTAGAAGGAATAGCTACAAGCTATCACAACAGAATTTAATTAATTTTAACACTTTTGCATTTACCTGCTATCAGCATGTTTAGAGATTGTTTGATCCAATTCTGCTTACAGTTGAACAGATAAAATAGAACATTTTTGATATAGGTATGATTGCTGACAGCTTGTCAGATTTTTTGAAATTCCTAAAATTCATCATTTTGACCACAGCTCAAAAGTCTTAGAAAATCTCTCTACATTAGCACACACTGCCTTGGGTTTATATAGAGAAAGAAAAACTGATTTCAATCAGTAGCTGTGCAGATTTCAGAACAGTGAGCTTTATTGAGGCAAAGGGCTGCAGCAGTATGAGTTTGTGAAGCTTCCTTGGCAGTGATTCGAGGTGTTCCCAGACACAGCACACATCATTCTTCCAGTCACAGATGAGTAAGTTGCACATAATTATGGTATGGCTTGCTAAAGAGAAAATGTTCTTCAGAGGCTGCTCTATATGCTCTCATATTGTTCTTCAATGCCAGTCTAAAATCTAGAGGCTTACTCCTGCTTTCTGTTTGCTTTTAAAAGAGAATTCTTTACATATTTTCATTCTCCTCCCTTTAGGCACAATACTCTTAGGCCCCTTGCTGTCAGCTTCCAGAGAAATGGGGAAACAAGAGTTGGAGATGATGGCTCTGACAGGGCCTTCTGACTGAAAGCTAAATGCAGGTTGTGTTTTGTAGGCCTAGGATCATAGGAAAAATCTCCTCTCCAAAAGGGTTGTCAAGCTTTGGAACATACTGCTCATGGCAGTGGTGGAGTCACCATCCCTGGTGGTATTTAAAAGACATGTAGACATGGCACTTAGGGACATGGTTTAGTGCTGGCCTTGGGTTAATGGTTATCTTGATGTGTAATGTCTTTTCCATCCTAAGCAATTCTATGAAAAGGGTAGACTGCAGTCTGTAAACTGCTGTGTTGGTTTTAAATTGGGATGGTTTGTGTCAAATCATACTTAACAAATCTCAATCATGGTTTTATGATCCTTCATGTAGATAAAATAATGAATTAAAGCCCTATCATTGCTACAGCAGCAATTCCTATCAGTATTTTACCTTCAGGAGAGAGCTTGATGTTGTTCAAATGTTTGCAGGCTATTGCATGATATGCACAATAGATTTCAGTTTATAACTCTGAATACAGGTATATTAACAGTTTTTACAGTTACTGATGATGAGCAGATGTCTTGTGGTTGCATTGAGTGGGAAAAATCTGACTCTGCCGTTTGGAGTCATGAAAATACCTACTTTTCTCTGACTTTATCTTTTTTTGGTTGGCTGGTCTTGTCTTAAATTCAGGAACAGCACATCTAATGACTTCTCTCATGGGATAACAAAAAGGAGTGGTGATTATTTCTTTTATGCATTGGATTTTATATATTAAGCAGTTTGTCACTTTATGCCATGCTTTGATAACAGAATATTTCACTGTCATAAAAGAGGCTACTTCAATAAGCTAGAAATCGCTGAGCTGTACTGATCACTAGAGCTTGGTTTTATGTTCCCATCATGTAAATCCCTTTGTGGCACACTGGTATATGATGTCTTCAGTGCCCAAACCCTTTGTTCAATTGACTGTTTTAGCATATCTTAGCTGCTGTCTGTGCAAGTGCTCCATCAGCCATGATTTCAAGTTGCAAAGATCATTTAGCAGTTTAAAAGGCAATCTGTGCCAGTGGAAGCTTTTAAATATCAAAGGGACTTTTTAAAGAATACTTTCTCAAGTGGATTTGTGCTATTTGTAAAGGATTAAAGTCATTCACTGTTTCTTTACTGAAAATTTGTCTTCTCAATTAGTTACCATCTCAGTCTTACTAAGGCAGCAAATTTGGGAATTTCTAATGTTGAATATTTGTACAGACATACTTATCCTTACAGAAGTCAGAAAAAACAATTGCTGCTTGGTGGCCGCACATAGTCACTCACTCACCAGTGATCCCAGTGCTAGATCTCATGGCTCTATTTCATTGCTCTGTTCCTTGGCTTTGTTGTGAGGTGGCTCCACCAGAACCAGACATAAAATGGTCATGAATGTAAAGCAGTGCAGTGATGAAGCACCTTTAGCCATCTGCTGCTGTGAAGTAAATATCATGGTATTTTAGGCAATTATATTTTCAAAAATGCTCTGTTCTGTGGGTGGTGTTGCTACAGACAGCAGTGACAATGACACTTGAATGTATTACAACACTGGTATTACTTTATTTGACAAAACCATTGGATCTTTGGAGTGGAAATCAATGGGACCTCATGGAAACTGTGCAGTGTGTTGCTCTCTGTTCCCCTTCAATTCACGGGGCTGGGCACCTTTCCTGAGACCTCTGCCCCACAGTGAAGGTGACAGTGCCCCATAACCCCCCTCTTAGACTCAGTGAAATCCTTTAACCCAGGAGAGGAGGCTGTTCTTACCAGTAGACAGTGAGCCTCTAGTACAAAAAGAAATCTGGATATTAAAAGAAATAAAACATTTTTCTTCATTCTTTATGACAGAAATTGCCCATACCAGAAGACTAAACCTTTTTCTGTGAGATTCACTGTTACCCTTCTTCAAACACATACCTGTCATTTCCGATTTACTTCTATGAAATTGAACCTAAATATTTCATGTGTCATTTCCTTCTTCCCTTTTTCCAGTTTGAACAGGAGAACCAGAGACTTATTGGTGAAATGAACAATCTCTTCGATGAAGTCAGGTACAATTTTCTGTTACTTGACAGACAGTGGCCCATGCCGGTCCCATGCCCCAGTCAGCACCTGTGTGCAGGGCACTGGCTGCAGGACACCTGCCCACACCCACTGCAGTGGTGTGGGAGGAGCTGGGACAAAACACCAGCGCCCAGGAAAGGAACTGCGTGCTGTCCCACCTTGTAAAGAATGGTTCTGAGGGACACAAACTATCTGGAATAGCACTGGTTAAGTCTGGAAGGTTTACATCCTCCCTCTTCCAAGTTTTAAAATACTAAATTTTCCATTTTATCCTGTTGTCCACTGGATATCCAGATGGCAGTAGGGGAGGTGCCATTGCTGACCCCATGCAGAGACAGGCAATGGTGCAACTCACTCTCCCCAGCTGTGTAGAACACCCGAAGAACACTACTCAAGCTAGAAACTGACTTCTGTATTTCAATCCTAGGCAAGGTGAACTGCACACGCCAGAGTAGCATATAAAAAGGGTGTGTCAAAATCAACTGCTTAGGGCCCACCGTGGATTTTGTTATATGAAATGAAAGAAGGGAGACAGGTGAAACCCTGGCAGTGAGAGCTGCTCACTGAGCACTTCTGGGGGTGCCTTTCCCAGGGCTTCACTGTGGGCTGGTTGTCTTCCAACCAGGAACTGTCTGAGCCCTAGTCCCAGGCTACTGCTGCCTCACAGACAACTGACAAACAGTGGGCTCCTGAGCAGCCACTTACTGGCTGAGAGTCTGAATGTGCAGCAGCAAGACATGTTTGCAGTAGTTTTTAATGGAGTATTTCTGTTCTTTGCCAAGACAAATTGAAGGAAAAGTGGTGGAAATCTCCAGATTACAAGAGATATTCACTGAGAAAGTCTTGCAACAGGTTAGTATAACTTAATACTACAGCAGCAAATACAGCTTGAGGATTTTCATGGGGGTAGTTTGGTCTTGGTTGCCAACTTTTGAACATAAGATTAATGAATCTGATGCAAATGTGAAGGAAAATATTTTTGTTTTTCAAATTCAAAATCAAGGTATTCACCGTTGTTACTTACTAGCATGTAGCAGGAATAGAAAATGAGCCGTATGTGTTAGAATCCTCCCTCTGCCTCAGAACTGGTGTGCTGTTAAATGTGTTAACAGGATCCTTTCTGAAAATGGTGGCACCTCTTCCAAAAGAGCTGGGAAAAATCAGACAGGTTAGATTTAACTCTAGATAAATGGGAGGCTTCCTACTGATCTTGGTGGTCTCCATTCAGATTTGTAAAACCACAGATAAAGAAATTACAACTTAATTGTATTACTCTATGCCTTTGTATCAATGATACAAAGATGTAATACCAAATTTTATTTTACTTTTGAGTCTGCTTGTTCCCCAAGTCTATGGAAGAGTTTATTTCCTAACATTCATTACTATTTCTCAATTTTATTTCTTTTTTAAACAGGAAACTGATATTGACAATATCCATCAATTAGTTGTGGGTGCAACAGAGAATATAAAAGAAGGCAATGAAGACATAAGAGAGGTAATATCTTGAAGTTGTGTTTTAAACTCACTTGTTTCTCTTAACTTTCAGTTTTTTCCAGGTGTGGCTTTAAACAGCATGTGTGAGCTCACCCATGGGGCCAGTACAGTGGGCACTGGGGTGTCAGGACAGGGCTTTGGGAAAACTGTACAAGGTAGCTGAGCTTCTCAATAGTTCACACTTGCTAACCATGATCTGAAGAGCTACACAGGGCTGCACAAATCTACCTGGCCTCAGCAGTCTTTTAAACATGAAGGTCACCTGGCTGGCATTTAAGCACCTGTGAAGTTTTTTAAAAAAAAAGAAGGGTGGGGGGTGGCAGAAATTGCAGACTACCAATAAAAGAGAGTGCTGAAATGGTTGAAACTGGAGTTAGATGCCAAGTGTTAGCAGAAGAGACTCTTCACCACTCTGAACACTTCTTGCATGCTCTTAGTAAACAAATCTCTTCCACTTTTTTACTAATTAGAAGGAAAGGATGTTTTCTTTTGAGAACTGAGATTTCAATAAAAACTAAGTTCTAAATTAGGCTACTGAGTAAATGGCTCACTTCTTTCTCCCTTGTGAAAGCACACAGAAAAGGTATCTCAAGGATGAGTTATCCACTGCTCTGCTCTCCTGAAAAGTGCACCAAACATGACAAGAACTGAAGCTGTATTTTGCATCACTTCTCACATTTGTAGGTAGAATGAACTTTCCTAAACCATCCTGAGAAACAGTAGCAAATGGTGCTAAAATAAAAAGCTTTGTTACTCACATTAATACTTGTATCACATAAGAAAAAAAACTTATGTAAGTCTGAAAAATGAGATCATAAAACAGGTCCCTTGCTGGTCTCAGGTTTGGAAAGGAAAATCCAAGAAAAATACTTGCTGTGAGACTGAAAGAAGTGACTGAGTCATCTCCAGAGTTGTCAGGAATTTGTTTGTTTGCTTTTGTTGTTTTTTCATTTGTTTAAGTCAGATCTTTATTAGAAAGATGAAGGCCTGATTACTTTTAATCATGGAATTTCACTTTTGGAATTTAAAACTAACTTTGAAGCATGTACTTTCTGATATAATTCCTAATGTTTGATTGCATGGGATCTTGGGAATTTAATGGTTTTTATTTTTTTCCAAATGTCCAATTTTAAGATTTTGAATGTGACTTCAGTGTGATAAATCTAAAGAGGTACAGCCAACCTGACCTGTAGTCACCTGAAATTAAGGGGAAATTTTGTTGTTTCTCTTGTGGGAGGGAAGGGTGATGCCACTAACAGGCATTCTGGGTTGCCCTTGTTGAAACTGTGTGTTTACTGGTGATGGTAACAGGGATAACCTTTTCCTCACAGGCCATCAAAAACAATGCTGGATTTAGAGTATGGATCCTGTTCTTCCTTGTGATGTGTTCATTCTCCTTGCTTTTCCTGGACTGGTATGATAATTAACTAAACATACTGTTGTCTCCATGCACTGATTGTAAATGTGATCCTTTTTTCAATGGAGGGGGGTATATAGCATACCTGTGTATTTTATGCATTTTTTCATACCTCTGTGATGGAAATATTTTGCAATAAATACATGTGTGCACATATCCATTAGTACATTCATTTAAAATCCCTTTATCAAACATAAAACCACACTTAATCCTCTGGAGAACATGAAACTCTTTGAAAGAGCTGTGAAGAAAGCTACAAGCTGGAGCAGAGCTACCAGAAGAAAAAACAACACTACTGGTTTGTCACAGCCACCCACCTGCGATGTGGAAAGTCCAGCTCCCATCCCAGATCAAGAGAAAACTGTTACTGTGCAAAAGCATCTACACTGTCTCAGGCGTTTATTTCATCACACCACTTCAGTACACAGTGATCACTTTGCACATAAATGACCTCTACTTCTAATCCTTTGAAAGTACTTGACTCAGAAATCAGCTTGATCTAATGGTAGTAATAATGATAAGGAGTCAACTAAAGAGCTTTACTTGTAAGTGAAAAGAGAGAATACAACATAAAGAGATTGTGCAATGAAACAGATGTTCTGGGATGCTGGAACAAAGCCAAAGGATAGACAATATTAAAGTCAAACTCTTCAAAGTACTAAAACTGGGAGCAATTTCTTAACTAAAAAAATTTTCAAAACCAAGTGTAGATAAGACTCAATAAAACTCCCTCCTATTAAATCAGAGGAAAAATGGTTTTGACTTCAAGAAGCACAGACAATCTGTTTCTGCTAGATCATAAGGCTTACTAATTTTTATTGTTTATTGTTACGAGGAGAAGAATAACTTGTTTCTCATCAGTACTTGCTTGTGTATTAAAGTTTTTATTGTCCTAAATTTAAGGGGAGGAGATGTGAATCATTTCTATTTAGGACAGTCTTGGGAAACAGATCTTTCCATCCTGCAAAATCTGAATGTCCTCTACAAATACGTTGATATGAAATGTGTGTTTTCCTATCTCTCTTCTGAAATGTATATTTCTATACATTTTATGCAACAAGCAGCATCATTCTTATTCCTTACTCTGCACAGAGTGAAAATGTCAAAAGTTACATGTGAATTAATTATATTTAATAAAGCAGTTGCCTGTTAGAAAATGAAAACATGCTATGTTTTAAAGACCTTAACATAAGCTTGCTATTTTTAAATGCAAAGAAAAACTTGGCACATAGTTTATTGCTTCTCAGGCATTCCACATACCATGATGACTTAATAAAAAGCCTTTTACAGCTGCACTGTGTAATGTACATTTCCTAGCAAATCTAGAACATTGAGTCATAATGGTTATTTTTACTGTATTGGGATAACAGGCTTCTGTTGGAGAAAAACAGCAGTAGAGCTGACCATGTTTGTTCTACTACAGAACTTGAGAAACAGCCTATACTGCTGTTCTCCCTTAATTTTTGTACAGACTCTACCAAAAAAAAAAAAGGAACTTTTGACATGTCCACTCTCCCTTGTCCCATTCAAGTTACATGAATAAAAAGGCAACTGGCTTGCCCAGATGCTTCACCCTCTTATTTTGTATGTTAAATTAATAAAATGTCTTTTTATAATGTATATTTAAGATTTGTAATAAAAATGAAAACATGATTTCACACAAAGAATAGGTAAGTTTGTAATTACAATGGAACTTTAACGTGCATCCACAATACTATGTTCTTCTACGTCTTTTCCCCTCCCAAGCCATACACAAACAGTTCTACTCTTCACTCTGTTTCACATGGAGCTTCAACAGCCAGCTGTGGTATCTAATATGCTACTGTTTCACTTGTGATGCTCTGTGTTTTAAAAAGTATCGAACTGCAAACCATACATAAACAGAAAGCTCTTTCTAACTAATAAAAAGGGAAAATGTGAATGTAATACAAGAGAAAATTTAGACATTTTACTCCTTCAGCTGTATCCAACAAATAACACAGTGGACTACATGTGAATAGGCTTTCTGCCTCTTAAGAATGATCAAAAGATGTCATTTCTCAATAGAACATCCTGAACTGTATATTTTTTACACTATCCTTAACACCCACCACTAAAACTGCCTGTGTTTTTCCATAATGTCTATCTAGTTTGTGTTTCAGTGCACATCCTTACCAAGATGCTAAAGCCACAGTGGAAATGCAGTTAAATCTGCTGACAGCAATAAGAAAACATTGAGCATGCCTTGTTGCAGAGAACTTCATTATCACTTACAAAAAACAGTAAAGGAAATGTAAGGAAAAATGCAACCTGACAGTTTCTTTCTCCATACAAGTATTACATTATGCCCTGATGTCAGTGCTGACTGTCATTCTTGCTTGAGCCCAAACTAAAGATTACTTACAGCTTTCAGCTAAACAAGAGATCACTCTAGTTATGGCTGGGGTGTTTCGGTTTGCAAAATGACAAAGAATTCAAAAACTTAATAAATTAAGTATCTGTTCAGACAACAGAACACATGATTTATCTAAGGTCCAAGCCCTGAAAATCCAGTGACAAAATCCATCAGTATCCAATAAACTGCAAGAACATATCTAACATTGGGGGGTTTTTTTTAACATTGAAAATGGTGTCAAAGCTCTACAGCAATGCTGATATGCACCTGGGGTTATGCCCATGAATGTTCTGCAGCAAGATTTGTTTTCGTTTGTTTTTTTTTTTGCAAAGCAGTATCAGCAAACAGAAGCAATTGCACCATAAACATGAGTAACCTCTAAATTATCCATAATTATATTAATGAAAAGTTCCTTGAAGTCCCTTAGTTACCTTCAAATGACATAGTTTTAATAATTAGCTTATCATACTAAGCTGATTTCTCAGCAGCTTCAGTCTCCTGTTCAGACAATTTCTCTTCTGACAGTACTGTCATCCACGGGGACACGGAGCGTGTGATGGTTTGTTTGGCCAGGTTGTAGTGATTTATGACTGTGTAAAATTTCCCTCGAGCGCTGGAGTCTTGTTCAGAGTAGTAGTTTTCCAACCCAGCTGGAATGCACTGATTATTCTGAAAAGAAAATCCATTGCTTAGATTTCAGATACAGCCCCCCCAAACATATGAAGCAGGTTAGGGTTTTTTTCTCCTTTTCCTTTTAGCCTAAGCCAACAGTCACTTTGTATGAGTCAAGATGCAACATACAGCAATTAACTACTGTGTGTTGTCCTGCTGTGTTCAAAATGTTCTTCCCTGCAATCCTCAAACTACTCATGCATTTGCCAGGAAGAACAATCTGAGTTTATATGCCAGAATTATTAACATACAAGATATGTGCTTGCCTAAAATTTTTTTTAAAAGTATTCAGTCTTCAGTTCCAGCCACATTTTGCTGTTTATTCCTGCCCGCCAAATTCCAACTGTTTGGTTTACAACAACAGCTGTCTGTATCCTACTGTTAGATTAACTTCAGGCAATTTACCCTGGTGTTTGCAGTCTGAGGGGCAGAAATTAATACAGATATATTTGTGCCAAGGTATGAACAGTTTTACAGCCCAGTAGCTAACACATAGAGGCAAAACACTGTGGGTAGCCAAGTGTATGTGCAAGTGTGTACACACATGAAAAATACTTCACTCCTGATTGTCAGAAAGATATAGCCAACAGCAGGCTTTTAAAAAGCTCTCTAGAGCTGTGAGACTACATTATGTCATTTCCCAGGAGTTGAAGAACACTAAATAGAACCTGCTAGATGCTTAGAGCTTTGGAAAGTGAAATAGATAATTTAGAGAGTAAAATACAAAGTAGGATCCAAATTTTGCTGTCATCTTAAAAGCCAAACTAAATGTGTGTGTGCAGTGTGTTTGTCTCAAGTATCATCCAGCAACTGTTCCAGTGATGGTGCAGGAAGAGCCTATGGAGCAGCTCATTGCACCAAAGGAAAAAATGATATGGACATGTACTGTGACCCCCCCCAGGTTTTGCCCCAGAAGGTTTTGGGGTCTCTATGCAGGTCCTCCTGCCACACTGGCCAGTCCAGGCAGTCTTGCCTTATACTTCAATGTGTTAGGGCAGTCACCTGAGCAATTGAATTGACTCTTTGTGAGCTAGAAGTAGCTGGAGCTTGAGGAAAAATATGTTCAGTCATTTCTACTCTGGCTATTTTAAAAAGAAATAGGATATTCAGTCTTCCTGCTTCCAGCACCAGAGGACTAAAATTTATAATACTACAGCACAGCAGCTTTGAACTGCTGGTGTTCTCCTACTCAGCAAACAAAATTTTATATTGGGAATTTCTCAGCAGAAAAACACATGCAGAAATTCTGTGGGTTTTAGGACCAGATGCTGCCTTAAAAGTGCCCACATTTAATTCTGAGTTGACTTTTGTCTATGTGAAAAAAAAAAAAAAAAGGCATAAATAAGCACCAGTAACAACAGTTTCAAATGGGTTTTAAGTCATAAAGCAAAAGATGGGTGAAGACCCAGCAGACAGTCTTGGCTTAATACAAATTCTGCTTCCTAAAAAGGCTAGCATGAAAAAAATCATCAAAAGATATGAATGAAGAAAGGAATACTTGCAAAAACAAGAGGCCCACAGCTAGTCTTAGAACCTGCCTGCCCCTGATGAAGTCAATCATGTGGGACATGTGATAGCACAAAGATGCCTTGCTGTCACAAAACCAACAGCCCTCCCACAGAGTCAGCACCTCACTGGCTCAAACCCACAGGTGTGACAGAAACCTCAAAGTGTGTCAGACTTACACAAGTGCCCAGGGTTACCAAAGCCACCCTGGTTCCCTTTATTGGTGATCTTTTGTCAAGGCAGCAGCTGGGGCAAGTCTCCCTCACAGTTTTGTTGAAGTAGCAGCACAAAGCAGACAGGATTTAACCCTGGCTAAACAGCACCGGTGTCCGTTCAGCACTGTAAGTCAACAGAGGCTTTCCCATGCTCATAATCAATTTATTTGCCAGCTGCAAGACTGGGACCTAGATTTATAAAGACATAATCCAGGAACATGGAATGGAGCTATTTCATATGCATATTCGTATACTTTTTCTGGAAGTATTATCCATGTTTTATCTGGGATAACTGACACTACTGCTGATGTGATAAAATGACTAAGAAGTACATAGACAGACATATTTGTAGTGATTATTTCACCCAGTCACAGGATGTAATCACAATTCTAAATATTTAAGATGGGGAAAGGAACACAATCCATTGAACTAATGAAATCTGCCAAGGAAATTCAAGCAAATATAATTATTAGAGCTGAAGACAAGCCAAGATTACTGACAGTCTGAAAAAAAGCCATACAATCTTGTGTTGCCTTCAGAAGCAATTTGCTTTGTAGCAGGCAAAAATGACTCAGTAACATTGGGGGAGGGGGGTTTTGGGGGGTCGAGGGTGCTTGTAGTCACAAACATGCAAAATATGTGACAGAAGAGCCTAAAGAAACACATCAGTTTCCCTCTTGACTGTGTTTTTGCTCCCAGGATTTCATGCTTCTAGAAGAGATGGGAAAACCTCTCCTTTTACTCCTTGCCCCTTGTGTGCTGCCCAAGGACAGCTCCTTGGCTTAGTTCCCAGTCAAGGCAAGCCATGCAGCACTCAGTGACTGAGTGATGGGAACTGCTGCTGAGTCTTACCCTGCCACTTGCCTGAGACTTTCAGCTATATAGAACATTTATTTCCATCCTTTTTATTTGTTTCCGTGGCTCCCATGTGAGAGAAGTAAGGAAGGCCATGAGGAGAAACTGGGATGCTCTGGAGTGACCTGCCAGTATTTTCTTTTTTTCACAATCCTTCTATTTTGGAAATTAGTTACAGGTTACGGCCTTGGATACCAGAGAAAACCGTGGTTGCCAGCGTATATATGGCTGAATTAAGATGATTCCTTTTGTTCTTTGACATGAAGACCCCAGTAGTATTCACTTATAAATAGTATCTTCTGTCACGTTAACTTTGCTGGGTCAGTAATTCCCAATTTAACATTTAATTGATGGTGCGGTCTTCAGTGCTCTGAAATGACTTTGCTGTACTGTCCACAAGTCTGACAGAACGCTTTGGCAACAAAAGCTAAAGGGTAACAGATAGGGTACAGAACATACTGAAGCCCTGGGGAAATTGCTCAGGATGTAAGTGCACTCAGGTTTTTGCAGTGAGTCTCACCAATAGGTTCTGATGAGTGCTCCAGAGAGCCAATCTGCACAGAAATAAGACTGCTGTACAAAGGAAAATGAGCACCTTTTTAAGCACACCTTCATGCCCTGGAGGCGTAGTACAGCAGAAACCTTTGGAACTGCTCCATGTATGAGAGCATCAAAGCAGAGAAGAGCGAGTCTGACTCAGAGCTGTGGTTAGCTCAGCCTTTATGCAGAGATTCCTGCAGTACCAGGCTTCCTGAGGCAGGGACACCTTTGGCCTTAAGCAGGAAATCACCTCAGCATCTGAAACCTGGGAACATCCAGGCCAGAGAATGTTGTTCCGTCCACCTGAAGCATGAAGCCAGTCCACAGAGATACTGGTCACAAGGTGACAGACTTCATGTTTCCTAGGACATCTGTGGAAAGCTGTGCCATCACCTATCATGGACTCTCCCCAAAAGAGATGCAAAGTCATCTTAACAGTGGTAGTTTTCAGGCCTTGTGTCATTTGCCAACATCCTTATCCTGTAGAACTCTTTTAAAAAAGAGTTACATGATCAAAGATGCTGTGTTTCCTGGCATTATGCCATGAAGCAGCTGGAAACAAAACATCATCTCCAAGAAAACCACCAGGAGAGTAACCATGATGCAGCCCTGTGTATGTGCTGCACCTTAAAAACAGAGCATGAGCTATGGGACATTCTGCCTAACTTCTGTCCCGAACACACAACCTGAAAGAGAGAAACAACCAGACCCTGTTCACAGGGCAACTGAATTATAGTGTTCTTTCCTTAAATACTTGTGACACTGGCAAGAAAAGCCAAAAGAAGCCAGAAAGCTTCAACTCAGAGGAGAGAACATCATGGTGTGAAAGGAGGCAGAAGCAGGAGACTTGCTAGACTTGCACAGGAACACGTAACTGGCCGTTCCTGTCAAGTCAGGATCACATCAAGACAGGCTTGAAAGGAACATACAGTCCATATTCCAAACTGCTCAATGCCAAGAGAAAGCTTAGGGGGAAAAAAAATGCCTGTTGTCCCCTGAGACATGAACACAGAGGGGTTTCAGTGCCTGAGACAACACAAAAAGCCAACAGCAGAACCAAAACTGGATCTTCTAAGTTACAGCCAAGTATTCTAACCACAGCATCTTTTGCCCTTGAACAAACGGAAAGGAGTAACCAACTGAATGCTTGAACCTAAATTAATCCAGAAGGGCTTCACTGATTATAATTTTGGACTAGATTCTTGTAAGATGTTTATGTGCCTGAAGTGACAGATAAAATCCTGAACAGCATTGTTGAGGAGTCCTGAGGCAGCCATCCCTTCTTAAGTCCTTTTGAAGTTCATACTGGGTACCCATTCGATTCATTACGTGACTAAATATTATTAAAAAATTATAGAGAAGAATGCCATGATCACTGCTACTTTTCTTACCTAATTACAGCCAAGTTCAACTCTGCTAAATTTACAACTGGGAAATCAATGTTACTTTTCTGACTTTCAGCCCAGGCCATAGCAAAGGAGCCAGCACTACCATCTCACACAAATAAAGTGAGCCTAGCCTCCCTTTTGGTTAAAACCAGTATTTTTTCCAATAAATGTGTTTTCCCTTTTTTGGCACCACTTTTGGCAGTAGAGCTTGGAGGTCACTGTTCTAGAACAAGAAGTTCTTCCTACAAAAATAACCCTGAAGTAACTCTACTACTCTTAATGAGAACATCACTCTACTGTTTCTTTGACACATATTCCAGATTTTTTTTTCTCCACCTTTTATCAGTTTCTTATTTTCTAAGACACAGTAATTTGGAGGAACGTGCAACATTAAACCATATGACCCATAAATGAGGGCTTTGTCCAGACAACTGCAGGTGAAGTAAGTCTGAAAGACACCAGTGTTTGGACTTTTGCTGTATTTTCCATGTTTAAAGCATTAGCAAATAGCACTATTAATATTGTGCAATGGTACAACCTCAATTATAAATTACCAAGAAAGAGTATAGCAGGAAGCACACTAACCTATGAAAAGAAACACCCAATCTGTGCAACACAGCATGACTTAATCAAGGTTATGCCTAAAACAACACAGAATATTACATACTCTACTGTTTTTCTAGAATGGGTATGCAATTTACCTTGAAAACAAATCCTTCTGGACAGGTATGATCATACTTGTAAACCTTGTAGACTACCAGAAATACAACACATGTTAAGAATGCAAGGGCAAAAAGGACCAGCACAGTTACCTGTAAAGAAAAATAAAACATGCTTATGTTAGTAACGCAGTGCTTATTCTATTGCTGCTTGTTACTGCAGGCAGCAGAAGTCAGCTGGGAATGCACTTTTACAGTAAAATCAAGCAAAGGATAAAACCAGCTGCTTAATTATTGAGGGAGAACAGGGAAGCAGCACATAAGCGCTTCTACCCTGCCCTTCTCAGAGAAGAAAGAGGATCATCTGGTCAGTGGCCCGTTGCCTCTGTACTGCAAGGCTTTTTTTTACTGCATTTCTGTTTAAGGCCCACAAGGCCAGGACACACCAAGGTAGCTTGTGTCTGCTGTTTTTTCAGCATGTGGATGATGTAAGTCTAAGTCTAGTTAATGTCAGCTGATAAGCATGTTTGTTTTCCCTGTGCCTGTCCAAGAATGCAGTCAGGTGATAGTAAGTTAGCACAGGTGTCATCCAGAGGTGACTCTTGCACAGCATGGAGAAAGTAATGTCTGCCCTCTCTTGTTAGGATCTGAGTTTGTTGCACCTGCTCTGAACTTAGGGATAGTTACACCAGCATTCTGCATTCTTGGTTGCTCAGTGCTCCTTAATTTATAGGTTGACACAGTACTGCTTCATCACACAGAGACTGCACAGGAGTAGTTCACTGCCAGATCCGTAAGGGATACACCATGTTCAACACTGGGCTGGCCCTCAGGAGCTGTGTGGCACCTCTTTCCACAGTGCTCACAGAGAAGCCATTGCAGACAGCCTTGCCTGGCTTTTCACCATGTCCTTCAGTACCTCTCTGCCCCTGAACTTGGGCTGTGGAGAAGTCCAAGACACACCTTAAGACAAATCTGATATCAGTGTCAGTATCAAGCTAACCTTTCCCCCAGGTACAAACTCTGAGCAGCTGGAGACCAGCAGCCTTCTGGTGTGACACAAGACAGAATTACCTTTAGAATTATGTCACCCACTGATGAGAGGAAGCACAAAATTCTGTCCAGCAGTTACAGTGCAAACCTCTCTAATTCAGACCCATTTTTGTGGAAGGTATGAGCTGAGCAAATCGCATTCATTATCTGGGAGAGTATCCCAGATGTGTTTGTATTATTTTAAAACTTCTACTGATAGACAAATAAGTAGGTCATGGAGATAACACAGTAAGAGTGATTGAGATGAATTTTCTTTTTGGTAAGTTAGAAAGAAGCAGGCATGTCCTATAGCATAAGAAACAGTAATAAACAGAAACAAGATTATATGATTCATTTTTTAAAACAAAGCATAATATGATCTAAATTTTAAAGTAAGATGAGTAAACCAGCTACATACATCTCCTGAAAAGAGAACTAAGGCATAACGGGGTCAATTAATTGAAACAAGAATAATCTGGTATTTGAAAAAGCAAAAACAACAGAAAATTGTAGCTTTGCCTATTGGTAAAAACAACTACCACATATCCCCTTTATGATAAACCTCTGAACTAGCAGAGTTTGCAACACTGCAAACTGTGTGTGGCAGTGGTATTAGGACATTTCAGGACTACAATAAACTTAAGGGACTTCTCATCCTGTGAAAGCAAATTTCATCATGGGCAGACAACAGCAAGTGCTGTATTTCCTGGCTGAAACAAGGTTTAGGAGTATTGTGTGTTGCTGAAACCAAGGATTTGCTAAGGATTTTTGACAGAAAGAAAATAAGCAAAAAAAAGGAAGGCTGGAGTAGAGGCAAGGAGAACTGCAGATCAAAAAGTAATTTAGCAGGAGAAATGGAGATATTAATGTAACAATGCCAGTTGAAATGAGACTTGGAGAAAAGGACCTTTCTGGTTAATAGCAACACGTTCAGTTTCTCAACAGTCTCTGGATTACAAAAGAAAAAGGAATCATATTCTTAATTACCCTCTGAAAACTTCAAATTGACAAGAATTTTCATATCTAATTAGCCTTTCTCCAAGTTTGTTACTTGTTTGCATACACAAAAGTTAACATGGATAGCTCACTCTGTCTTGCCAACCTTGTATGCTTACATCTCCCATGCCCACTATGTCCTGCATGAATCCAGGAGACGAAGTACATTTTCACCTTCCTTTCTGGTCATTCCCTGTGGCCCAGTTTAGTAACAACCAACATAACACACACACATATCCCCATTCCTGGTGCAGCTATGCCCTAGCTCAGCCCTTCTGATAGGTTTTTAATCAGGCTTCTGGCTCCACACAGCCTTCAGCAAAGGCTGCTCTCTTTAGGTGCACAGGCCTGTGACATGGAGCACAGACATCAGGCAGAAAATTGCTATAGCACAGATCAACCCAGCTCATATTTGTCTCCACCACAGATAGGAGCTAAGAGTTTAAAATGTTTTGAAAAATACTCTCAAGTCTCATAGTATTTTAACCATATTTCCTGGTCCTTCTACTACCAGCCAGTAGTAGAATTGTAACATTATTTCCCAGCTGTAACCATTCTGACATATAGATGAGGTCTCGAATATACTGAGACAACATACTAACAAGCTATTTTGTAATTGAGACTAAATACTAAGACATTAAGGAAAAACTGTATTTCCACAATCACTGCAGGATCACTTTTCAAAGCTTCAAAACTGTTCTGAGAAGTAACTGTTTTTTAAAAGAAGATAAAAAGCCCAGTGTTGTGTTGGTTGCTGGAGCCTGGCAGGTTGCAGAGCCACAGCCTCAGGGGTGACTTGCTGAGACCTGTTTTCAGTGACAGTGTGGAGCTGTGAGTTCTCACTGCTTGTACAAGTTCCTCCATTGCCACACAGAAAGCCATGGGAAGCATTCTCAGGGGTCCTGCTTCAAAAATCTCACAGAATTTTTCTCTCTCACTTACTGTATTTCCTAGTGTTACTAATTTTGGTATTACCATGTAAATTTTTACTCTCATTATCTCCAGTGATTTGCAATCACGCTCCAGTTGCAAATCCCTAATCAAGTAAGATCTTGTCTCCTTCCTATTAAGGGAGAAGCTCCCTTCTTTACCATCCTTCAGGACAGAAGTAACTTCTATTTAAAGACAGTTGCAGATGCAAACGGCACAGATGGAATCTAGTGATGGATTTCTTTCCAAGGTGATTGCTATCACCAGTTAATCCAGCCCACGTCGCCCTTTTAAGTTGACAATCCCTCCCTTTTTACTAATAGCCATTTTTCTTCACTCTCATAATAACCCACCACTGATGGTCCACAATGGCCATATCCCCATGTTCACTTCTGAACCTGAGGCAGTCAGCTTCTCTCCCCAGCCACTAACACAGTGCAGCCTCTGTGCTTCACCTTCTGAGCCCTGTCCTCCCAGATGCTTTTCAGAAATAAAAGGATAGGAGGCAACAAGCTGCTCTTCAGACCACAAGCAACCCTAAAGCTGCCATTTTATTGCTTTCTTCCACAGCAACTTTGCACACTTGCTATAAACGAAAGTTATTCTCTTCCTCCTACCAACACACTACTCAGAATTTGCCCTATTCCTCAGGCAGGAGTGGATGCAGTGCGTGCATGAGCACCACTTCCCTTCTTCTGGAAGGAAATCTTGAATCTCCTTTTTGTGGTAGCCAGCTGGCAATGCAGGACCCCACACAGTACAAGCAGAAGTCTTGTGAATTACTGTGGTCATTCACTGCCATGTACATCCTGCAGAACTCCAAGGTAACTGTCACACCTCAAGAGCAATGGGCTTTTAAAATACTTTTCTTGAAATAACTATATGATAGGACAAACAACCATTTCTTTTACCTAGGAATTCAAAGTGTGATTTTGCTTTCATCTTGAGTGTGACATTTAAAGTTAGTTTTAAGGGGATCTGGCAGCAAAACGAAGTGAACAGAGAAGATGACAAGATATTATGTATGTGGCAGATTTTTGAATAGATTGTAAGTGAAGAGCAGAAGAAGGACAACATCTAGCCAGAAGCCATTAGAGTAATCAAAATGAGAAATGACTAATGAATGAACTAAGCATACCCACAGCAAAAAACCTGTGTTCAGACTCTGTAAGCAGTTAGCTGAACAAATGAAACTTACCATATCTGACAACTACACTAGCATGTAAACAGCTTGTGATAAGGCCTTTACCATAAGATCTAGCAGATCCTCCCCATCAGTCCATGCTACTTTGCCTCAGCTGCAAAACACTGCAAGCTGTATTTTCTCTGCCTGGCTTTATTTGGACTACCTTTTTCATCCAGCTGGGTAATACTACAGCAAAATTCATCAATTGCACCAACAGTGCCTGCTTCCTTCACACCCTTTCCTGGCCATGTTTCAAGGCATGCACAAGTCTACCCTTTTTGCTCCTCTCAGCTCCATCCACTTTGCTATTTTATCCTACTGTCCCACTAAAGCCTAGGTATCATCCATTTCTCCTCCTTCACCTCTACTTGTCTAATGCCTCCTCTTGCCTGAAGTTCTTTCATTAAGCCACTCATACTGTGCTGCTCTGCACCACGCCTTCCTTCATGCTTTTCCTTCCATCAGCACACAAACCCCTATAAAAGCATTCCTCTTATTAGAAGTGGAACTAAAGTGGAACTAACAAGGTATGTGATGATTTTCACTGCTCAATCACTGGCACTTGGTCACATCTCATCTCTGCTCTACATCTATGCATTATCTACTTCACCTGCAGCTTCTTGGGACACAACTTTCATTTCTGATCTCTCTGTAAAGTGCGAGGCACAGACTTGCTGCCAGCACTGAACAAGAAGAGTGGAAACACACTTCTAGAGCACCTTTCATATGAAGTGATTTATAGCCAATTAGTGCTTTGCTCACCAGTAAAATGCAGAGACCTCTGGGGTGAAATACAGCAACTCTGTGCAACCACTCAGGACAGGAAACTAAGATTATTGCTATCCAATTTAAACTACAAGAGAATTTTAGGCAGACGGCCTGTAATTACAATAGATTGTGTCTGGCTACATCCCACAGACAAAAATTCGTAGAACATTGCATTGACTTTCCTGCTAATGGCCGTGACCTCCATTTCACCTCTCTCCACTAAAATTTTGCATCTCCAGCTACACAATGCCCTCTACCAGCACATTAGAGAGCACAAAAATCAGCTCTGCACTTATCACTGCTTTTGCAAAATTATGTCCTTGTTTGCTATTACCTCCGCCTGTCCCTGGAAGTTTAAATGAAAAACATGTCTAAAACAACACACTAAAGGATTAAGAAAAGTTCACCTTGTGGGAAATGGCAATGTGAAAGAAAAAAGGAACATTTACATCTATACATGCAATATTTGACTTGTATTCATTTACAGAGCAATGCAAATCACACAGAACACCCTGGTACAATGTCCTATACTTGCTGTGGGAATATACAGGATGACCAGTGACTCCAAAAGACAAGCAGATGCCTTGTTTCAGAAGAGTATTTCTAACATTACATGTCATGTTTAGCTGTATGACTGGTATCTATCTATTAAATTTTATTTCTTCACCACAACAATCCCATCAAAACTTTGTGCTCAAAGAGGATGATAGTTTTGGGGCAGCTTATACAGAAAAAGCAGGAGAAATCCAAACACTGTCCTTCTCAAATAGAAATGACAAAGAGGAGGAGAGAACTGCTTTGGATGCTTACCTGGAGATGACTGGGAGTAGCAGCAAAAAAGGCAGGCAGATTCATGAGGACAGTAACAGAAAAGAAGCTATAGAACCAGAGCTTATTAACAGTGACAGTGCAAGACAACAGGACCAGTCTGCAAGGGAATTGATTAATGAAACCTGAGGGACACAGTGTTAGACAAAACAGGTTAACAAGGCACTGGCCTTGAGATCCTAGAACTGCAGCTTAACTCGGTTGTTCCTGACAATGTTCCTGTCATCTTCCATCACAAGACACCATATATTGTGTTTCTTAACAACAGGGATCTGAGGAAGCAGTTCAAGAAACCCTGTGGCACCAAGATAAGAACCTTACTACCTTCCCATACAAACCCAGAAGATATTACTGAGGCCAGGAAAAAGGCTGCGTAAGTTATTACAGAAGAGGAAAGGTTATTTAAGTGATACATCTGGAGAGATCCAAAACATCTTCTCTGTCACCAGTGTGACTGGTTCTGTTCCAGTAAAAGGATTTCTAATGGAGACAGTGGCAGAGGACACCTGACTTATAGCAGGGGAACTGTGTTAAGCATCCACTTTACTTAAATCTTCCAGCTCTGACTATAAAATTCCTTTCAATCAAAAATTTAGCAGGAGGATTGTCAATGTCACATCAGAGAATGTCAAACATAAAAAAAAGGAAAAATGACAGTTGCCATGCAGTGCCTTTACTTACATCAATTATTTTAAAGTAATAGTTACATTGAAAGAACCACCTCCTTTTTCTTATTTGAAGTAGTAATGAAAAAATTCAAAGCCTGCCAAAGACTTATACTTGTGAGCAACTTTAATCTTGTGAGTGGTTCCACTGGAGGAACAGAACTACTAATGACAGTAAGTACCTGTCACTCTTCAGCACTAAGTGACAGACACAGAATATACTTAAGGAAGTGGTACCTGTACAGGAATCAGTTGACATCTCAGGCTCTTAAGAGACTTTTAAAGTGGGAGCAAAGAGCTACTCAACACACAAAGTAATCACACAGCAACAAAGAGAGAACTGATTTCCTTGTTTCTGATTATTTTTGCAGCAATAATAATCACTGGCATTTACTAAGAAGAGGTACAAAAGTGTTGAGGCAGAATCATGTTTGAAGGATGCCCCTTTTAAGATGGAAAAAACCCCTGAACAGTTAGATGTATGTTGCATACATTTTTGCAGTCTTAAAGTGACCAGGAAAAACTGCGAGAACTGATCCTGAAGTTCCAATTCCTCTCCCATAACCTCGTGCAGACATTTCAACAGCTGCTTGCTACTTGACAGTACACGGTTTGCATGGTCTTAGCACAGAGATAAGCTTGAGGCTTTGGCTCTGCAGTTAGATGGATGTAGAGGTGTCAAGGATAAAGTCAGAAGAACTGCTTTTGAACAGAAAGAAAAGGCTGAAGGCATATCACAGCTTGGGTTGATTTAAGGGCTTGAAATTTATTATGAAAAATCAGTGTTTGCTTTCAAAACACCTCTAAATGTTCTTTATTGAGGTTTTCTCAAGGACAGAAAAAAATGCTTTGATACAACAGATTTTTTTAAATGGGTGTGGTTGTACACAACTGCCAGCTGTAGGCCAATCAATGGGTGCCGGAGGAGACATCCCACTACAAAATCCAACTGGATGTCAAAAAAAAACACTGCTCTGTCAATGGGGGAGGCAAAGGTGTGGCCTTGGGTAATTCATACCATCAATTTTCTTCTGCCCTAACTTCCTTCTATGTCCTGAATCACAAGGCTCCTTTGAAGTTACATTTCCAGCCTTGCGTTACTCTGTACAGTGGACAATTTACAAGAGAGAAAAATCTGCCTTGTTCAAAGTTGCTTTCCAGATGTGAAGAACCAACTCCCCATATCAGCCTACACTGTTAAAAGAACAAAAGCAAGACTTCTGTTTCTATATGGGAAATAATCTCCAGTGAAAAATCACATCTTCCTTGGTGTGGTTAGTGCCATAAAAATAAATTAAGACAACAGGGTTCTCAGAATTAGGAAATCTTCACATTCTTCTGAGAGATTCTGATTTGAACCCAGAATGTGGTTTCATAGAGGAAAATTATACTTGCAGTTTTCTTTGTAAACATTCTCAGCTCTGTTATAGTAACTGTGGTAATGTGAATTGAATGCAGAAAAATACATTTTATAATTTGTTATTCACCAGGTACTAAAACACCAAATGATCTACATGACATAGGCCCATGCTGGAGCGACTTCATTTGTTATAATGTGTAACTTCTCAAGAAGAACAGCTTTAGATGATCTGCACTGCTGAATCCGAAAAATGCAATCTGCTTCGTCATTATTTAAGAAGTACATCCTAGAATACACATGTGAATTATTTGTAAATATGACTGACTGACTTGCGTTATTTTTAGCACAACATTTGGGCTGTGTCTTGTGGCAAGCTTGTGCATCAGTGATGTACAACACTGAAGTCATTAAAACAGCATCTGAAAGTTTTTTCATGAACACAAGCCAAAGTCAATATCTCACCAGTTAAATAATGCGTTTCATAATTATAGCAAATATTTAATTTTCAAACAAATATCTTTTTGCTCTCTCAGAATCAACAGCAGAAGTTAACATGATGGTTCACAATTAATAAGGACCCAGGAGAAAACCTCACACAATCAGTACTTTTCATCTACAAATTTATGAAATGTTATCAATTATTCATGTCATATTTACTACTGGGAGTGGTGAATACGACAATCATCCCTTCTGGAGAACTAGTCAGTTTTCTTTAAAGTGCTGCAAGCAGCGTAATTCAATTCTAAAATTGTTATACAGAGATTAAGGGACATTTTAGGACCTGAATGTTCTGCATGCACATTGTTTTCAATTAAGTGAACCACAATTTTCCTAATTGATCAATCCCCACACTCTTCTTTAGAAACCTAGACTTACAGCCACAATGTGAATCACCCTGCAATTCCCAAGAGATACTAAATCTTACAGAAACCTCTCTCTGATGCAGTAGTTACCTAGCAGCAAAACCTAGCAACCCTGTAGTATGAGATTAATCCCAGAGCGATCATCATAAAGTAATATCTAAAAGATATTTTACTTAAGTATGCCATCCAAAGGTATATAAAAATGCAATGCAAAAATCCTCAGGCTTTTAACTGTTCAGCTATACAAATTAGAAAAGACTACCCACCAGCATGACAAGCTATTTATTTGTTTTCAGCAGGGTCTCATTTGCTCAGCTCTCCCAACAAAGACAGAAAAAAACCCCCAGATTTACAAAAGGATGCACAAACCTTTTAGATGTGACCAAGATATTCAAAACCTTTCCTTAGCTACAATTTAATGTTCCAGCAATGAAATCCATTAGGCCCTACTGCTAAACCATAAGTGCAAAATTCTTCAGGTATAGGCTCTGCTCAGCTGCTTGGAACCAAAGTCCTAGCAGGGCAGTCAAACTAAAAACTGAATCTCCTTTCTCTTCTACAACACAGCAAGCATTTTCCAATCACCTTCGTGTGACCAGGACTGCACAAAGACAGCCAGACATAAGGTCTCCTTGTTCTAAGCTGTCCATTTGCATTTACCAAACCCTCACCTGAGAGGAAGGGGATTACTCTCAAGCACTGGTACTATGGAGCCAAGAGGATAGAGAATGTTAGTCAGAATGTACCATCTTCCCTCAGGGATGGGACATCCTTGCCCCAAATCAAGAATAGGAAAACCTGGAACTAGGTTTCCTACCTCCTTAGTAAAACTCTACCACACCCCGTAACATCTCTTCTTGGCTGTCTGGAGTGGTTCCCCACACAGCTGACTGGGAACCTATGTGCTTCACTAGATGGCTGAAGGCTCCACCAGGTGAATGGCACTTAAAACGTTTGTCACAGCAACACTCTGCAAAGTTCCTTTCCAAACATAATCTAATCCCTCCTTGAGCCTTCACTTTGTTTCTTTAGCATGCTCTGATTCCACTGTGAGCTGTATATACACTTCTGAAGGTCAGCTTGGGCCTGGGAAGCTTTTAGAGCACTGCTCAGGCACAACAGTACCAAAATCTCTGGGTGTGCCCTAAAACTCCTATCATGCAGACAGAGTTTAGAACTGTGCAACAGAATCAACACCTTAACTGAAGCTCTGTATTTTTCCCTTACACTAAATGTTAGGCTTTGCAAAGGTATTTGCACTTGTACATTAAAGAGTGTGGTTGCCTACTCCTTAAAAATGCTTTGGCATCCTTGGGTAAGATGCCAAATTAAAAGCACCTAAAAGCTGCAGCCTTCCTTTGTTAAAAGAGCAGAGGAGCATGAGCTGAAGTACCAACTTTCCTGGTTTGCTTTAATTACACAGAACAAGAAAAACTATTCTCCAGTGGGAAGGGGGAAAGGTAATTCAAGCCTTGCACCAGTTAAGCTCTCAGGTTTCCTATGGGACTAATGAAGGGATTAATAAGGGTGTGGATACTAAAGAATAAATCTGAGTCAGCTTCTTGCTGAACTGCCATGTGACAGTAACAGTTGTCACCAAACCATAAGATTAAATTGGACCAGGAAAACTGATAGGAAAGAGCTCTGGTATTTATCCCTGGGCTGCCAAGTCATATATTTAACTATAAAAAATACATAATGGACTATGACAGTGCTTTTAAGAGAATGGTTTGGCCACAGAGATAAATAAGAAGCCAAAAAGAAAATATATGTTCTGGTGGTTCTTGTCCTTCAACACAAACAGGAGCTTTATCCACGCCATGAGCCCTCCCTGTGTGCAGCCCACACACACCCTGGCAAGCCACATTCTGAAACCCACACGCTGACAGAAACGCCTTCAGAATTCATCTGCCAGTGAGGGATTACAACCAATAATGCTACAAGATTTGATTTTGCTTCTAATTGTTAAATACAGGACTATTATAACATTGAATTTATTTTTCTCATGCCCAGCTATACCCACAACAGGCACCCTGTTATAGCCAGTTCTGACTACAATCAGCAGTTGATTTTAAGCACTTCTGCAAACACAACTGAGTCATTAACATCTTCAGATAGCACTGCTTACCTTAAATCTTTCTGAAACCCCTTCAGTGATGCTGATTGTGAATTCAGCTATTTTTGGAGTACGGAACTTTCCCTTCTTGCGATCAGGTTCATATTCTGTTTTTGTTTTGACCACAACCTTTAAGAAAAAGAATCAATCACAAAACTATCAACTAAAGCTGGCCACAAAACTCTTAATTATTCTTTAACTCTTCTTTTATCTGCTTACGAGCACATCTAGCACATCTATTTTCCTCTCCCCATTTTGTGTAATTCTTCTTTGAAAGCTCTAAATTATTACTTATTTTTTCCAGCATATCAAACATCAACTAACTTACCTCTCAAAGTGGTTTTGATGGACCTACAGGAAGACTTGTTATTCACCAGTCTCACAAAGGTTCAATTTTTTCATCTGTGGTGATACTGTGCTGTTATACTAGGCAAGGATAGATCAAATCCAAATCATGGACCTTTCCACTTTGTAGTTTGAAAATAGCCACCTCCATTTGCTTCAGGAAATTCCATTAAAGGGATTTCAAACTGGAGACCAACAGAAGACTATTGAAGAGTACCCAGAAAATTCTTGCAGATGAAGATGCCGTGTTCTTTGATGGCAGGATTTGGAGTTTAAAAAAAACAAACTGAAATAACCCATGTACTCTAGTTGCTATTCACCATGTGACAGACTATGGCCCTTGGCACTCTTATTTTTAACATCTAATTTCTGAATTATCAGCTGCAAGCAGCAAGATGCACACGAACCCTTGTGTTAATGAAATTTCTTCAAACACCCAAGGCTCTTCAGTTTTTTCCTTGCTATGAACTACTGCCCCAAGCTGCACTATTTAGCACCTTACCTGCATTCCCAAAATATTCATTACGTCAGTTTTATCTCTAGTGTTCTCCTAGGCATTCTAATCATACAAAATTTTCACATCCCTAACCTATTTGCCTCATTTTTGTCTTCTGCATTTTTCAGAATCTTTTTCCAAGTATTGTTTTCAAGATAGGGTGCAGTTTATTGCACTGATGGTACTATTACAGTTTACTCAATTTCCTCTGTTTTTCCAAGGAATAAGTATCTACTCTTTTAGAATTTTGAGAATCAAATTCTATCTTTAGCACAGCCTGCAGTATTAATAGCAAATACATGATCACAGAAAGACCTGGGTTGGAAGGGACCTTAAAGATTATCTTGTTCCAACCCCATGACATGGGTAGGGACCCCTTCCACTAGACCAGGCTGATCAGAGCTCTGTCCAGCCTGGCCTTGAACACTTCCAGGGATGGGGCATCCTCAGCTTCTCTGGGCAACCTGTGCCAGGGCCTCCCCACCCTCACACTAAAGCTACTCTCAGTTTAAAGCCATTCCCCCTTGTCCTGTCACTACATGCCCTTGTAAATAGTCTCTCCCCATCTTTCTGCAATTAAGACTGTGACACTTCAGGTAGCCAGACTCTGAAATTACAAGCTTTGGGTTCTCTTCTTCTCACTTCCCTGAAAGGTACCTTGAATGTGTAACTGTACCTAGACTCAGTACCATAAAGTTTATTAAACACTTTGACAGTATATTTCTTCAGGACAGAAGTTTAAAAACTACTTACCTATTTTCAGCTATAATTAGTGAGACAGTAGTTATTACCTATTTAACTTTACAGCTGCCCAACAGCATCATGGAAGTTAACTGCCTGACGATTTCTGGAATGCTTTTTAACATTTTAGCTCCCTTCCTCCCCCCTTTATGTTGCATAATCTCAGGCAACTCAAATCACATTCAGCTGACACTGAATGTACAGTTCTAACTGCTTGGTTATGTAATGTCTTCTTTTGTTTAACATATCTAAATATGAATTTAAATCACTTCATCCCTCTAATTTAGAAACTGTCAAAATCATCAAATCCTTAGCACTGTAGTCACTACTGTTCAAGAAGTTATGCTTCACTGCCATGCTGGAGCCTTCCAAGTGAATAATAACCAGAGATATATGAAGTATGTACTTCTATTCATTATACATGAGTGTCTGCATACTTCAGAATTTTATCAGTGTGTCAATCTTTTCTTAATACTGTTTCTTTTCTTCGTATCAGTTGCTTTGCTCCTGCCTTTGAGTCTGTAGCAACCAGTAAAGAGACACTAACATGACTAACCAGTTACAGGACACCAACAGGACCAATGAATTCATGTATTTAATTTTCCTCCTCTATGTTTGCAAAAGGAAAAGAAAGCTAATATACAATTGGAGAGTGGAGAGTAGAGGAACCAATCAAATACTCATTTATTTAAGCTTCTAGCTTAGCTGGACATTTGCTTTCATTCAAGGCAAATGCCATCCAGGTGGGAGGAGTTCTGTCCCATTCTAGTAGGAGCAATGGGGCTGGCACAGAAACCCCTGGACTCACTAGAGAGGCTGTGCTCAGCTTAAACCTATTACCATGCAGATCCCTCGTTCAGACTTCTGCTTAGCAGTGCAGGAACAGAACAAATTCCTTTGGTCACTGGTCCTTGGTAATCGGTTATATCCAGTCACCAGCTGGCAGATTATCAGACATGGTAAGACTTAACTTGTTCTAAAGCCTTAGGGTGTGATTTTGTCCTCAGTTACAAGATTTACACCCATGTAACTGAGGGCATAAAATGGACCCTCAGGCTCCTGAACAGCTGTTATGGCTTATTGCATGTATGCCAGCCAACTGGTCACCACAAACAACACAGAACAGTGTTGATGGCAATTAAAATGGAGGTAACACATTTATTTGTACTGCCTACAAGCAACACTCTACTGAGGAAAATTTTACAAGTTAAAATTCTTTAAGGTAAGATTATTTGATTTTTTTTTTTTTGAGGTTTGAGGAATGTATAGCTATCACTTTAACCAGAAGTAGAATTCAGCTTGTGGAAGACACAAGGCCAAAAATAAAAACTGTATGAAGACCACAAAGCTTTTTATTACCAGATGCATGTGGGAAAGGTGCAGGTAAGAATCCTATTAAAACAGGATACTGAAAACCCTGAAAAATGTCCTACTCTTGTGGGCCTCATGTGTAGTAGCACTTACTGAATTCTTTATATGTGAGGACAATAAACATATTTAAAGGCTATCACATCACCTTTCCAAATCTTTAAAATTAAATCCCTAATAAACAAGGCATGTAATGAGGAATGCAGGAAGCACATTTCCCTTCCAACCTGTAAGCAGCTCACTGGACTGTCCCCTTGCAGCTACAGAGGATATCTGAATCACCTATCTGGAGGTTTTCGAACAAAATAAATTGCCAAGGAGAAAACTCAATGGCCTGTTCTCATCTCATTATTTCAGCTTGTCTGGGGTTAGCATTAGTTTCTTACTGAAGCACAGAAGGAAAATGGAAGTGCTCTCTGTTGCCAGTATACCCATGCCCATCTTGCAGAGAAATAAGGCAGGGGTCTATTCCCCCATCAGGGGGGCATTTTTTTTGACAGATAAAACTTGTATTATTCACAGAAAATACACAATACCTTCCAGATACAAGAAAGAAAGATACTGAATAGGAAGGGATGTGACAATACGGCATAGAGAAGCTTGCACTTATATAGTATACATTTCATACAGCAGCACTGAAATGTCTATATGCTTATTGCTAACATTTCACCCTGATTTTTAATGCAAATCACCATTACTGGATTTTCATGAGCTTACCTGTTCGGGTTTTTTCCCCAGAGGGATCTAGCATGCCTTGAAACACCCCGTATTTCTTGCCGTTTCTAAGCTGCTCGTTACCCATAACCTATTCTTTTGTTGTTTGCCTGAGATTTGGGTGTGATTCTCCAGGGTGGAAACTAAAGCCTACTGTACCTTATCAGGAGGTGGGAACTGGAGCTGATTGACATCCAGGGGTGTGATCAGGGGGATGGTGTCAAATCCATCCTCCAAAAGGGGCTGCTTTGTGCTCTTCTCGCTGAAATTATTCCCCAGTTTCACCATTCTTCCAGGATAGAGGGATTTTCTGCTGGCACACACAGGCACACACGCACAGAAATGCAAAATATCAGAAACCAGACCTTTTCCCAGCCCTCGGGGGACCCGAAATACCTTCTGGAAAAAAGAGTAAAAAATTTAATAAAAAAGAATACGCGTTGGTCGCTATGACTCGGTTAGGTACTGGCGTTCTAGGAAGTACGAACGATGACCAGAGCTTCTACTATCAAAGTTTAAAAAACCCCAAACCACCACGCACACAAAACAGCACCCCAAATCCCCGACACGTCAGTGTGCCCGCCGGCGGGGCCCGGTGCGGCATCGCCCGCGGGATGCGGAGGGCTCGGGAGCCCCGTGCCCGGCGCCGCCGCTGCCCTCGCCCCCTGCCCTGCCCCCCTCCCGGGCTCCCCTCGCGGGGCAGGGGCCGCGCTCCGCCGCTCACCGCCGCAGCTGCCGGCCCTGGCTCGGGGCGCGTCGTTCCGCCGCGGCCGCGCAGCGATGGCGGAGCGGGGGGCGAGGCGGCGGCTCTCCCTCCGCGGGTGGCTCTGGGCGGCCGCAGCGCCGGGGCCGTGACGCAGCCGCCGCCTGGCTGAGGCAGCTCTGGAGCAGCAGCACAAAGGGGCCCCGCGGGGACGAGCGGGCGGCGGCTCCCCCCAGCCGGCGATGGCGCAGCGGCAGCAGGTGGAGGGGGCGGCGGCCGCGGAGCCCGGGCGGGACGCGCCGCCCCCCGCGCCCCTCCCCGGGCGGGGCCGCGCCGTGCGGGGGCGGCGGCCGCGGCCGTGCCCTGCGCTAACGGGGCCGGAGCCGCCCTGGCCCGCTCGGCGCTGCTTGTGCCCGGCACGGCGAACCCCGACAGCCCCGGCGAGGGCAGCGGCGGTGGCTCGAGCGGAGAAACTGCGCTAAACGAGGCGGCGGCGGGGGGCCCGGCCTCGCCTTCCCCGCCGGCGGCCGCCTGAGTCGGGGCGAGCTCGCCGGCTCTGCTCCCTCCGGTCGTTCCTGCGGGGAAGGGACGAGTGTGCGGTCAGCACGGTGAGAGCCGGGCCCCGTGTCCGTCCTGCGAAGCGGGGGGGATGAGAACACTGGGGCCGGCTCTCGCGTCACTCCAGGGCAAAGGCGTATTGCGGAGCCTTGCAGCCGAGAGAGAGAGGACATCTTACAGCTCGGCTGGCTCGGGGCGGAAAAAACCCGGAGTGATTCATATTCACTGCGCTGTCTCCTATAACCCAAGGCAACCAGCATGCTCATCTGTAGTCTTGCAGGTGCATTGCTCCCCAGCCAGTGGAGGGAAAAGCGCTATGGGCGATGCAACAAGTGACTGGGATGGTAGGCAGCTCTGAGAGAGAAGAGGCAGACAGGTGCTCAGCCTAGAGCCAGTTCCACGCTTCAAAATCAACCAACGTCTTCTCACAGATGCCAGCATGAGCAGCCTCTCTGCGTGGTTTGTTCCAGTTGCCCAATCCAACGTGCGTTGTTTTCCTGAGGTCAATGGTCTGTAATGCTAGAGGCCCTTTTTGGCTGTGGCACAAAGCAAGTCGTGTCTCCAGTTATGGATCATCCTGTCTATCTCATTTATTTCTCCCATCAGTGTTCTGTCCTGAGTAAATAAAGTGTAAAATAAGCTTGTCTTACCTGAGTAACATTTCATAAATCATGCTTACGTGTGTTAAATAGAAGAAAAAGTGTTTCATTTTATGCAGGAAATTGCACCTGTGACTAGAAATGAAGGGGTTTCTCAGAAAACAAGAAACACTTGAAATATTTAATTTTGGCAAAGCCCTTGTCTTACAAGTGTTCTTGAACAGAACAGATGAATAACCCACAGATGGATGAGTGTAATCCATTCATTTGTGTGTGAAGCCAAAGTCATACAGAATCCAACTGACATCAAAAGTCCAAGTGATGATCAGAAGTGTATTTGACAGTATACTACCGGGAGCCAAAATAACACAGCAAATGGTTTAACAAATTGACTGACTAGGTCCTTTTATCTCCAGTTTTTGTGATTTTATATTTGAGCCCTTTTGGCTGAAGATGGTCAAAAGCTTTGGGCAATTGTATATTAAGTGTGCGCCTGAGGAAGTATCAGTATTGGATTAAGATG